>NW_022107432.1:3474518-3567657 GCF_000313985.2 Echinops telfairi | reverse complement strand
TAAATACCCTTTGCCTCCTAGTTCTTTACTCTATTTCCTTTTATTTTCCTCTTGTCCCACTATCATGCTCAGCCTTCATTTGGGTTTCATTAATTTCTCTCGGTCACATTGCCCTTGCTGAATCCCTACCAGGCCTCTCACATCCTCTTTGCCACTAATTTTGGATCACTTCTTGCTCCCTTGTCCCTAGGTTGGTTAACACTGCCTCCTTTCCCCTGTCTGCCCCTCTTCCATGTCCCCCTGGAATCATTGGTCCCGTTGTTTTCTCCTCCAGACTGTTCATCCAGCCTATCTTATCTAGATGGATCTTCAGAGATAATAATATGCACCAAAAACAAGGCATAGCAAGACAAAGCGACAAAATAGAACACAACGATGACAAAAAAAAACAAACAAAAAACAATGACCCAGATGAGAAAAAATTTTAAAAGAAAAAAAAACCTATAAATAGATCACGTCTGATTTTTGACCCCTATGTATGTCCTCCAGTCAAGTCCAATGTGTTGCCATCCTCTGGCCCCAAAGTCTATCCTTTGCACACCCTTGGGATCTTCCTGGTCTGCTCCCCTCATTGCTTTGCCACACGCCTTTAGTGTTTTGCCTCGGTGTTGTGGGGTCAGACTGGGCCAATTCCAACACTGAGTCTCCAATATTGTCTCCCGTCAGACTGGGCCAATTCCAACACTGAGTCTCCAATGTTGTCTCCCATAGGGCCACAGGTCAGCGAGGGACATCGTGTCTCATATTGGGGTCAGCCATATTGTCCACTCTGTGGATTGGCTATTTTATAACACATTTTCATGGAGTATATTTGTGGCTGACAATAATTTGTTGGTTTATCAATCTTTGAAATTTATGAGGTTATAACAATCATGCCATTATTTTCTTGTAATAATTTATACTTACCTCGGAAGTTGAATAGGTTGAATATATTCAAATATATTCAGGGTATAATACAGACTTTCATATATTGTTCAGTAAAATAAATAATTTATGCTGGAAACAAGTTGGTTTTATGTTAAACGGGTGCATAAGCCATGACAGTTCTAATAGTCTCATATGCATGTGCAATTGGACAATGAATAAGGAATGCCTAAGGAGAATTTATGATTGTAAATTATGGTATTAGTGAAGAATACTGAAATACTGTGGAATAACAAAAGAAGAAAAATCTGGCTTGGATGAAGTACATTCAGAATGTTCCTTAAAAATGAGGATGGCCAGATTTCATCTCATGAACTTTGCATATATTTTCAAAAGAGACCAATCCCAGGAAAGAGCATCATGTTGGAAAAGTAGAAGGCCAGCAGTAAAGAGGAAGTATTCTAATTTATACATGATAGCTTCCAACCCTGCATATTCATGGATGTTGGCAACTATTTCTTTATTACCTAGAGTCAAACCACATCAGAAAAAGAACATCCTGACAGCTTTACTCCACACACATCATTAAGACGGGCTGTACTTTGAGGAGGCAGCTTTCTATGGAGCTTTTTTATTCCTTCTTTCATTTAAGTTCAATTTTTCTCTATATGTACAATTAATAGTTCACTAAACTGAAGCTCTCAGTTGATTTATAGTTACTATAAACCATAAATGTCCACTGCAAGGAAAAAACTCCCATTAAAATTAGTAGTTATGAACTTTCCATAAACTTCAAGTGTGTATACTCAATCCCGTGCCAACTGGCAACACTACATGACTGTCTGTTGCTGTTATTATGAGCTTCTGTGTGTTAGTCTAGGTACATTAGAGAAACAAATTCACAGAAACTCATGTATAAGAGAGAGTTTTATATAAAGGGTAAGTACACATCAAGAAAACATCACAACCCAGTGCTGCCCAAGCCCACAAGTCCAACAATAACCCATATGTCCAACACCAATCCACAAAGTCCTCATCCATTTCACAAAACAGATGCAATAATGCCAACTTCAGGAGGAAAGCTGAATCAGTCAACATGTAAACATCTCAGCACTGGTAGGGGTCTCCACACGGCTTCTCCATCACCCAGGGCTGCATCGGGGTATGTCCATGCAGCTTCTACTCAGGGATGTCTTGCAGGAAGTGATCCTTGCTAGCTGAAGCAGGGAACTGGCTAAGGCAGCTGCACTCTGGTCTGACCATCACAAAGCAAGAGACCCAAGAACTCAAAAGGTGAGTTTCACCAAGCCATTTAAGTTTGTAAGCCCACTTGTTTTCAGCCATTAAAATTTGATCTTTAGAGGAGTTTAAGACATGCCTGCAAAAAAAGCTTTGAAAAGATATGCCCCACACAGTGCTTTGGAGTACTCAGAAACCAGTTGCCTTTGTCAAAAGCTGGGAAAAATCTGGAACCATGAAAAAACTCCTCTCTAGGACTGAATGTTAAAGGAAGCCTGTGAGCAGGCTGAGATGCTTGCTAGGTGACCACTTGGATCTGCTTGTTCAGTGGAAGTGGGAGAAATGCAGCAATAAAGAGACGGTTGAGTTTGGCCACTGACATCCATGGACTTGGTTACAAGAAAAAGAGAAGATGAGAGCGGGTTGACTAATTTAAAGTTCATGATCTAGCATGAGGGGGCTAGGTTTGTTGAGTATTGGTGAGAGCCCATAGTATAAAGGCAAGGCGACCAATGGACACCTTGTGGAGGCTGAGTGAGGCAGCCCACATTGAGTTGACCAGAACCCAACCAGATGGAGATTTTTGAGCCTGTGAACTGGTACATATTGTTGTTGACTTTATGGATGGTCTGTCTGGATTTGACTTTGCTTATGGATGCACACTTCATAAGATTCCAAATGTAATGAAGATTCTTCAGCTGGAAAATGATTGTCTTCTCAGAGCACTGGGTTGATGAAAGTGGGCAGTATTTTTATACCCAAAATGGGGGGTGGTGGGGTGGGAGGCACGACGTGGTTGGCTTACAAACTTTCATAGGTAGAGGAACATATTTACAGGATTATAGGGTTAAGGTGTAGGTGTTACTTAATTACAATCATGAGGCTAAAGAATTATGTACAGGTGTCAAGTTGGCAAGGGGTGGATTGATATAGTTAAAGTTTATTGTGACAACATGACCAATAAACACAGGTGGGGTTAATTGAAGGACAGAGAGTTAAATGGCTCTGTGAGCCTCCCCTTTCGAGTTCTCAGGTCCCTTGCTTTGTGATGGTCGCACCAGGGTGCCACTGCCTTAGCCAGTTCCTGCTTCAGCTGGCAGCTCTCACTTCCTGCAAGACATCCCTGAGGAGAAGCTGCATGGACCTAGCCGATGCAGCCCTGGGTGCTGGGGCAGCCATGTGGAGACCCCTGCCAGCGCTGATATGATTACATGTTCATTGACTCAGCTTTCCTCCTGCAGTCGGCATCATAGTGTGTGTCTTGTGAGATGGTGGAGGACTTTGTGGATTGGTGTGGGACATATGGGTTAATGTTGGATTTGTGGGTTTGGGCAGCACTGGGTTGGGATGTTTTCTTGACGTGCAATTAACCTTTATATAAAACTCTCTCTTATACATGAGTGTCTGTGGATTTGTTTCTCTAATGTACCCAGACTAACACCTTCAGTGAGGTCTTCCCCAACTCATAATTACCACACTCACAATGAAACACAAATGACCAAATCCTGCACCGTTCCAATGAACATCAGATTATGCATTTTACTTTAATATGTATAAAAGAAAATATTTGCTTAATACCTCCACCTCATTCTTCCTTATTTATAGTCATTAGTGCCTAACTTTATTAGTTAGTCATAATAACTGCACCTCTAAAATAAGGCACTAAATCCATTACTTCTATTTCCATTACTATTATCCTCTTCTGTCAAACTCATTCTGCTCCCAATTCAGAACAGTAGTTGGATTAATGGGTTTTCCTGGTTCTGCCTAAATTGGGCTAAAGTCACAGTCCACACTATATCCAGATTGCTTTTAATGTGTAAAAAATGACATAATTAGTATATATAAGCCTTAGATATGGTTTTATGATAGCACTTTAAGTAAAATTCCACTTCCATGCCTTATGTGACCTGATATCTAACATTTTAGTGTATAATTTATAATACATCCATTACACATTTTGTTTCCAACTGTACAGTTTTCTTTTGGTTTCTAACACATTAAACCTTTTTGTCTGAGTGTTTTACAATAGCCAATGTCTCTCCATGGAACGCTAACCTTGACTAATTTATTCTTTTCAGATTCTTTTTTTTTTATCATTTATTAGGGGCTCATACAACTCTTATCACAATCCATACATACATCAATTGTGTACAGCGCATTTGTACATTCATTGCCCTCATCATTCTCCAAACATTTGCTATCCGCTTGGGCTCTTGGAATTAGCTCCTCATTTTTTCAACCTCCCCGTGGCCCCCTCCTTCATGAACCCATGATAATTTATAAATTATTATTTTATCATATATTACGCTGCCCGACATCTCCCTTCACCCATTTTTCTGTTGTCCATCCTCCAGGGAGCAGGTTATGTGTAGATCCTTGTAATCAGTTCCCCCTTTCTAGACCTCCTTCTCTCCTCCCTCCCAGCATCACCACTCTCACTACTGGTTCTGAGGGGTTCATCTGTCCTGGATTCTGTGTTTCCAGTTCCAATCTGCACCACTGTGCATCTTCTGTTCTAACCAGGTTTGTAAGGTAGAATTGGGATCATGATAGTTGGAGGGGAGAACTAAGAGGAAAGTTGTGTGTTTCCTCTATGGTACACTACACCCGGAGTTACTCATCTCCCCACTACCCCTCTGCAAGGAATGTCCAGTTGTCTACAGATGGGCACTGGGTCCCCATCCCACACTCTCCCTCATTCACAATGATAAGATTTTTTGTTCTTTGTCAATTGATACGTGGTCCCTTCGACCCCTCATGATCACACAGGCTGGTGTGCTTCTTCCATGTAGGCTTTATTGCTTCTGGGCTAGATGGCTGCTTGTTTACCTTCAAACCTTTAAGACCCCAGATGCTTTCTCTGTCGATAGCTGGGCACCATCAGTCTTCTTCAACACATTTACTTATGCACACGTTTGTCTTCAGCGTTTATATGGGGGAAGTGAGCACACAATGATATGATTTTTTGTTCTTTGGTGTCTATTACCTGATCCCTTCAACACCTCGTGATCTCACAGGCTGGTGTACTTCTTCCCTGTGGGCTTTGTTGCTTCTGATCTAGATGGCTACTTGTTTACATTCAAGCCTTTACGACCCCAGACACTATATCTTTTGTTAGCCAGGCACCATCAGTTTTCTTCACCATATTTTTTTATGCACACGTTTGTCATCAGCAATCATGTCAGGAAGGTGGGTATCATGGAATGACCATTTATTTGAGCAAAGTGTTCTTGTATTGAGGGAGTACGTGAGTGGAGGCCCAATGTCCATCTGCTACCCTACAACTAAACCTATAAATATATGCACATAGATCTATTTCCCCCATAATCATCAATATATTTACGAAAGTCTTCAAAGCAGTTTATCTTGAATTTTGTGTAGTTACTCATCCTAATTTATTCAATTATATAGAACCATCTTTTTCTGTTGAGTTTTTCACATAGTTCTGATTATTTTATTTTTCATGATCAGAAAGTTAGTTATAAAAAACTGAAAGCCATTTCCATCCTATTCGTGTCATTCACGATTTCTCTATCGAGGGAAAGAAGGGCTGGTACACAGTAGAACATAACTGAAATCATACAAGGCAGAGTCCATTGTTAAGGCATAACAAACATGTTCAAAGAATTATTTTAAAATATATATTCAAGAATGTTAAAATGACACTACCCAGCCAATCCTATTAATGACAGTATTATTGGAGATTATTGGACATTAAATAGTACTCTAGATGGCATTGCTATTTATTCTAATGCATTTTTTGTTATTGCTTTTTATTATGTATTTAATCTTTTGAACAATCATCAACATTTAATATTTATTACTAAATATAACTAAAAATCTCATGACATAACATGGTAGGTGTGGCTTCTTCTGATGTTGAAAAGAATGATTTAGGAGACTTATAAGTGTTGGAATGAGGAGGGTGGAGAGTTGTGCTTTAGAGTCTGGTCAAGATACAAGGAATTCTAATTTCAAATCAAGTTTATAAGGATATTCTGATTTCAAATCAAGTTAGAATTACACCTATTGCCTTTATTTACAGGTCAGAATTGATTACCAAGAGGTTTTATTTAAGAAAGCTGGCAGAATATTATTACTTCTAGGTAATGATGAATTTAAAGCTAAGAAAACATGCTTCTTCTCCTCTTTATATCCATTAGGAGAAAATTTCCTAAACAATCTGAACTTGTTGCTCCTTCTAACAGGGGAAGTGAGTTACAGAATCAGTGAGAGAAAGCATTAGTTCAAAGGGAGCTAATCGTTCAAATATTCATGTGATAGAACCGTTGGTCTTTTTCTCTTCTTTTCCTATTGTTAGTTATAATATTAGGCTATAACCTGAGTAAGTGATTCTCTTCTGCAGACTCGGTGTTCTCAATCAGATCTCACAGAAAATTTTAAATAATTAATATATTATTAATAAATTTGTCCCTTTGGTTTGTGTTTGCTGAATGTACTTTTCTTTATCCATTTGTTCAGTATTTGAAGAGGGAAGAATGATTATATTTCCTAATCCAAACACTGACAGACAAAATCTGGGAACAGGTTAGTATCCATTTCTTGTACTTCCAAGATTAGTTTTACTCTATTCCATCTATAGTTTCAAAAGCAGATTTTATCCCAGTTTTAGATTTCATGGAAGTGAACTGGGAAAATCATATATTCTTCCCTTGGGCTACAAGCAGAGAAATGTATAGCTAAGCACTATTGCAATGGACTAACTGGGCAGCTTGGCCCTACATAGTGCATAGAAAGAAAGGCTGTTTGCTTAACTGTACTATCTAAGTACCTATTATATACCAGAATCCAGACTGTAGACATGAGAAAAAGTCTGACTTGAGACTTTATTCACTATGTAAAAATAATTATTAGTGATACTTCGCCTGATTTCCCCTGACCCAAATCTAATCATCCGAGCCTGTAGATGTCTAACAATATGATACAAATTGTGACTTCATGAAGCAGGTGGAAATTAATAGATCTGGGGGAAAATGAGTGGAAAAACATCATGACATAATCTCTTTTCTGCATTAAAATTTACTCATAACTCTGATATGTTTATTGACTTAAAATATTTACTTCTCAGATTAAAACTGTTGATTAGCTTATGTTGATTAAACTTTTAGTCTTAGGAACCAAATCACAGGCTATGCTTTCTTCATCATCTTGCTATTTTCTGGTAAAGTAACAACTTAGAAATGAGAACTCACAAATCAGAACGTTAGCAGCTACGTTTCCCAGGATTGTCGTATGTGTCTATGGGACTTAGCCATGTCCGTTTGTCTTTATTGTATGGTACAGTATAGGCAGAGAAGACTGGTTTGCCTAAGCTTTCAGACCCCACTGTTTTTATCTTTTTTTTAAAAAAAATAGCTATTACTATAAATTTAGCCTATAAAATTTCAATTCTATTGGCTTCTTCAGATATTTAAAAACATACAATTTAATGACATTAAAGAACATACAATGTGGATAATGTCTATATTTAATTTCATTAATAATAAAGTAAAAGTAATAATTTATTTTTGAATAAAGAGGGTAGAGACAGTATTGTTTGGTGGCTGTGATCATTTTCAAAGCCACAACATCTTAAATTGACAAAAAGGAAACTTTCTTTTTTTTTTTACCTCATTGTAGATCATCATAATTCAACAAAAAACAATAAAAATAATCTCAATTTTAAAATTAAATGTTAACATCCATCCCTTTCAAACATCACCATAGTTATTAGACTCGATTAAATGAACTTGGTTAGATTATCGAAGCTTCCTAAAAATATGAGCCACATAAGTGTTAGAAATTATCTCTCATTGTGCCTTTAACAATTTTGAACCTATTTCCAGGTCATGAACAATTGGTAATAACAAGATTACTCAGTAATTATACACTTTCAGATTTTCTAATAGTCTATCAGGTGGAGTAACAATATGGAAACCCATTTTCCTATAATGCTCAGTCTCAGAAATGAGTCCCTTTTTCTTATAATGAAGCAGAAGTTTATTAGGCATATCATCAGAGTTGAAAGGAAAAGTACAACAGCCCTATTTCATGGTACAGTAGACTTTATATCAAAGAGCATTTCAGAAAGGAGATATTAGATTTACAAAAATAATCTTGTTTCAGCTTTTAGTCAAAATTACATCACATTCAAAAACTGAGTATAAATTGATTCAAGCTTGAATTCATCAGGGAAGCTATCTAAATTGCTTAGATTTTCTGCTTTCAAATCAGTTCCTTTCTTAGGAGGCAGTTGCTAATCATATACTAATCCCACAGCAGAGAAAGTATTTATTCATTCACAAATAGTTACACACTGCACTAAGAGGATACTAATGAGATATTGTGCAGGCAACAATTGGAAGATGGGCCATGCAATATCAATTTAACGATTGAGGAATATCAAATGAGAATGGTTATTACATAGTTAGAATGTTAAATTCACAGTTTTGGAAGGACATAGTACAGAAAGTTATGATATATCTCCTATTCTATTTTTAAGAATTCATTAAAGTATTGCCTTAATAACAGGTAAGTATGGCAATTCATTTTCAAAAATTAAAACAACTTCTTGCATTCTCACGAATCCTAATGAGCTGTAACGGTGGATTGGATCAGAGAGGAGGCAGGAGGAAGAGTAAGCAATGAGAGAGTGAGGAAGGACAACAAGGAAAAATCAAATCATCCCAACTTATTCCAAGGTTTCATTCCAGTGACTTTAGTAAGTCATATCTGATGTAATCTTGTAGATTGTGCCTTGACTATTTTTTGTTAAAATTGTCTGTTTATGCCAATACAATATTATTCGTGTACATGGTTATTGTGCAAACATTATCATTGAGAATTCCATAGATATTATTGCTGAGCAATCTTGTACAGGGATATGAGTAAGTTCCCTTGGTTAAAGACAACATGTATTTGTACCATACACCGAAACAGTGAACAACTCATTTCGTTATATTTCTAATCTCCAGTGACCTTCAATCACATCATTCATATACTCCTATAACTAGGTCATGGATATTAAGCTCACCACAACACTATCCTGTCTCTTAAATAATAAATTAGACATTTTGGCTAAAGTGTTAAGAGCAAGGGTGTCATTTTGAGAACTAAGATACATTGAACTCAAGGCATGGTATTACCCATCACTTCCTATTCTTCTTAAATCGGGATCCTCAACAAAGAAGACTGAAGCAGAATTGATGTATTTCAATTATTGTGTTGGTGAAGAATATTAAAGTACCATGGACTACTAGAAGTAAAAATACATTTCTATTAAAGGAAGTAGAGCCAGAATGCTCATTAAAAGGGAACAAGGCAAAACTTGATCCCACGTACTTTGGACATATTATTATAAGAGACCAGTCCCGGGAAAGACATCATGTTTTATAAAACAAGGAGATGAATTAATGCAGTGACTTCAATAATGGATTCAAATCGTATGGATAGCACCGCCCCCCAGACAATGTTTACTTCTGTTGTACATGGCCTACTATCTATCACTTGAAGCTTGAGGGCACCTAATTTCAACAGCAACAAAATAAACACACAAAATCAAAACTTGAAAAATACATATTCCTAAAATATCTGTGAGCCATTTTTCATTCTGGCCAATTTACTAGGACTCATCCTTGATTCAACAATGTCAAATTATTTCTATAGCTTCTCTATCAGAGTTGGTTATCCATTTTGATGTTTCTCACTAACCAAGTAAAGCATTTCAAAGTGTATTCTTATACAGATAAATATCTCACTTTGATACTACCACATAGGGACTTCATTAAAAGAATTAATTCTGACCTTTGTAATTGTTTCCTTATCTCCTATTGTTGAGGACAGCTTGGATGCTCAAGATCATTGCAGAAGAACCAAATTGCTTTTCCCTTGTAGCATATCTACCAAATGATCTGCCTGGGGTGATGTTACTCAGCTCTGCCCTTATTATTGCATATTAATGTCAACTTCTACTCAAGACCTTAGTAAGACATTGGTGAGACCAGGTGAAAAGAAATTGTTACAGTTATCTATGAGTGACTTCTCCATGAAAGCGTTTAATAACTCTATACATGCAGTCCTTTAAAGTATAATTTTTAGGTGACCAATCAGAAACTTATACAAGAGTTCCTCACCTAAGATCAGAAGTTAAAATATCACGTTATTTATAGCAGTGAGTACGTGAATACACAATGGTTCAGTGTAGCAGCAGCCACCACTGCACATCAGTTCACAGCAGAAAAATTAAGTGGACAAAGAGGATGGATATTTGTGTGTATAAGTAGGAATTTGTAGATGGTTTGAATATGAAAGCTTCTAGAAAAATAATTGGTAAGAAATTATTTAGTTGAGGCAAGTAATATTTAGGATTGTGTTTCAAGAAAAAAAACAAACACAACAACATGCCTGGGCAGAGTGACATGCATTTCACCACAACTGATTGCTAGAAATTCAATGCATACAAAACCAATGGCAATTTTCAAACTAGATTTTTACAAAGTTTGAGGCTTGTTGTCTAAGAATTCTAGTTATTTCTTACAGACTGAGGAACAAGTTTAAGTTGATATTAGAATTACATAATATAATGTAAGTAGTCATTGTCTATAATTACACTAAAATCACTGACTAATAAAATGTATGTAATTTTCATTTCAAGTTGTGAATTCTCCTCCAATCTTTTTGTTATCTATGGTATTCTTGTATTTATAGGATGATTTATAAGTTAAAACCGTGAATTTTCCATCATTGTCTATATCAGTCTTGTATCTCTTAGACTATGTTTGTTACCCACCAGCAGTATGAGTCATTTATTGAAAAACAGGGATTACCAATCTACCCACTCCTAAAATTCACTAGGTTTATGATTTAGTAAAATAGTGCCTACACACATTCATGCAGAATACATGAATTTAGTGTCCTGACTTTATATGTTAAAGCAGAAAATAATGTGTTGATGTTATAGACTCTATACAATAAGTCAAGAGCTATAAAACCCATATATCCAATATAACTATGAAGTTCTGGTGGTGCAGAGGATACATATTCTTAGATAAAAGTCAGTGGCTCAAACCACCAGCTGTCCTTCAGCTGGAAGTGCGCTTCTATAGAGATTCCCAGCCCCGGTAATGCATTGGGGCAATTCTACTCTGTGCAATACGGCCACTATAATTCAGAAATGACTAGACAACAAATATTAAACATATTACAATTACATTTAAACAACATACTATAAGTAGTATTAGGTAATGGTTTAGGTAGTTTTATTTATAATCTTAGATTTAATTAAATATTTTTTTTGTTTTTTGGAAAAGAGAAATTAGTATTTTATAAATACTTTCTGAGGAAACTCAGGTTAAATTAGTTTTAGGATAACTCAAGATTATACTATTTAAATATCTATAGCACATTTCTTGGAAGCCTCAGTCAAACTGTCAGACAATATATTGCACTGGCAAAACTGCAGCAAAACCTTTTCAAATTTTGAAAAACAAAGGGGCTACTTTACAGACTAATGTGCACATGACTCAAGCCAGGGAATTTTCAATCACTTCATATGCACATGAAAGCTGGACAATAGGGGGAATCAAAGATGAAGTAATATATTGGAGTTATCGTATTGACAATGAATATTGAATATAATGTTGGAAATGAATATCGTGGCCTGTCAGGGGAATAAACAAGTCTGTCTTGAAGGAAGGACAGACAGATTGGTCTGTGGAATTAAAGGAGGGCAAGATTTCATCTCCCATACTTCGGACATACTGTCAGGAGGAAAAAAAAACCAGGAAAAGGATATGTTCAATAAACAGAGGGTCAAATATCAGATTACATAGTGGCTACAACAATGGATTCAAATGAAGCAGGAGTTGTTAAGTCAGGCCAGGGCAAGACTGGTGATTTTTTGGTTTGCTTGTTTGTTTTGTTTTGTTTTTCAAGTTGCATGAAGGTTGCCATGAATGGCACCTAAAAACGAGTACTTTTATAGAATATATATTGACAATCTTAGTTTTAGTTCAACAGGTTTTATAGTACTTACCTCTACCTACTATACTGATATGATCAAGAGTAAATAAAAAAGTATGGCTACTCAGGTTCCTGTACATGCGTGCAAGAGTTTATTAAAAACAAACTGTGTTTAAACATATCAGTTATGGATGTAGAAAAGTTTGTAACAGTAAGCAAGTTCTATCAAACTAAGGTCTCATTAAAATGCCTTAAAATATCAGGGGATATACAAGTCCAGTAAAATTCAACATAGAGAAGTTAGCTCAGACGGTTATAATGTATGATTTCGGTGACCCCAAAGAAGTAATTTTGAAACTGAAGGACTCATGGCAATTGATGAGGCAAATTGGAAGAATTTTATTTCTTTTTTAGCGGCATTGATGAGAGAATGGCCAGAAAAATTTCAAATTCCACTAGGCATATCTATCTATCATCTATCTATCTATCTATCTATCTATCTATCTATCTATCTATCTACCTATCTATCTATCTATCATCTATCTATCTACCTATCTATCCATCATCTATCTATCATATACCTATCTATATATCATCTATATATCTATGTATCATCTATCACGTTTGTTTTTTCCCATCACAGTGCACGTGGTCGGGAAGCCTGACTTCTCTGTCCTATGGCGGTCTTGCGCCCTCTCTCAATTGTCCTTGCTGACCCTGTTGTTGCAGCCACTGAGTCACTCCATCTTGTCAAGGGTCTTCCTCTTTTTCCATGTTCTTCTGTTTTACCAAGCACAATGTCCTCTTCTGGGGACTTATCTGTCCTGATAACATATCAAAAGTACAAGAGAAGCATTCTGGTTGGACGTGTCTGGGTGTTCCATTAGCAGTCCCTAATACTTTCAATATTCTTTGCCATCACCATGATTCAAATATACCTTTTTATTTTTTTTGCATCTATTTTTCCTGCCCTACTTTCCCACGCATAAGAGAGACTGAAAATGCCCTGCCTTGAGTCAGGCTCACTTTAGTCCACAAATTGATTGCCTTGCTCTTCACCACTTTAAAGCAGTGGGTCTCGACCTTCCTAATGCCACATGTTCTGGTGACCACCCCCCCAACCATAAAATTATTTTCATTGATACTTCATAACTGTAATTATGCTACTGTGATGGATTGGGCAACCCCTGTGAAAGAGTTGTTCGACCCCTAAAGGGGTCGCGACCCACAGGTTGAGAGCTGCTGCTTTAAAGAGATCTTCTGCAGCTGATTTCTCTAATGCAATCTGATCATGTTTTCAAGATCCGTTAGATTTCTTGACTGCTGCTTCCAAGAACATTATAGATCCAAGCAAGATGAGATCATGGACATATTCCATCTTTTCTCAGTTTATCTTGATGTTCCATAATGATCCAATTGTGAAGTTTTAAATTGTCGTTACATTGAGTTGTAAAACATCCTGCAGACCTTGATTGTCATCAGCCAGGGCTTCAGTCTTCCTCACTTTCAGCAGGCAAAATTGTCTCGCAAGCATTTCGTGGGTTTTTACTAAGTCTTCTTCCAGTCCTGATGCCAGTGTTCTACATACTGCCCACTTTGTTAGATTATTTACTCAGCATACAGATTGAATACATATGGTTAGAGAATAAAATTCTGTGACACACATTTCCCGATTTTAAATTATGTCATGCCACTTTATTCCATTGAAATGCCTTAAAAATGTCTATTCAAAACAGAGACGTCTGAGGTTCTGCGTGAGCTCAAATAAGTATTCTGGAATTCCCATTATTTTCTATGTTGTCCATAATTCAAATGTACTTGAACCATCACTAAAGGGGAGGGTTAGCCTAATTAAACACCACTTGAAGAATTTTATAGACCAGAGGGAGGATATGCTAAAAACAATAGCATCATATTTTGTTAATTTTTAAGAGGTTTTTATAATTTTTCAAAAATTCTTTTTGTGTTACCCTTGTGTTTCCAAAAATGCATGCTGACATAAAATTCTAGGTTTTCTGAGCCAATTTTTTTTTTCATTCTGTTGTACATGGAGTTTTAAAAAAAATCATTTTATTGGGGCTCATGCAGCTCTTATCACAATACATCCATCCATCCATTGTGTAAAGCACATTTGTACATTCGTGGCCATCATCATTTTCAAAACATTTTCTTTTTTTCAAAATCATTTTATTAGGAGCTCATACGACTCTTATCACAATCCATACATACATCAATTGTGTAAAGCACATTTGTACATTGGTGGCCATCATCATTTTCAAAACATTTTCTTTTTTTCAAAATCATTTTATTAGGGGCTCATACGACTCTTATCACAATCCATACATACATCAATTGTGTAAAGCACATTTGTACATTCATTGCCACAGAGTCAATATTTTTAAAGGATATTTGACTTACAGGAAATTGTTAGCACATCAGGCTTAACCTCTAGTTAATTCTGAAATTTTATTTGACAACAAAATTCATTTGATTGACCTACAACATAGAAGTGCCTATTTAGTGGCAGCATGCTGTAAAATCGTACATCTCAGTTTTACATGGCTAGGGAATATATTCATCAATGTTCACTGAAATTTTATTTGTGAGACAGGAAAACCAAACATTAAAACAATAAATTAATTTTATTTGAAAGAATAAAAAGGGCCTTTACAGTCCAAATGACAACCACATAATTTGACTGTAATAAATTGGTAATACTATATCTGATATCGGCTGGATAGCTTTAAAGTTAGGAATGATAGCTAATAATTGCAATAGATACAAGTTGAATTCCCCCAAAATGATGTCTATACAGTTTGAAATAAATTCAGAGATGCATTTTATGATCTTTACTCTGGAACTTTCAGAATCTCATGTCATTTCTTGATATTTAAATTTTAAAAGTTAAAAAAGAAGACTAAATTCTAATTATGCTAATAACCAACCACAAAGTCAGCAGTTTAAACTGAATAGCTTCTCTGCTGGAGAAAGATTAGTCTTTGTGTTCTCTGAAAGATTTACAGGGTTAGAAGCCTACAGTGTTTCTCTGCCTTATAGAATTTCTTCTTAGGAGACAATCACATCAATGACAATGGATTTTATTTTAGAGGTTTTTTTTCCCCACTCTTTTTAAAACCCTTTTCCATTTGTTGTACTGTGGTAGTTTACCTGGTACTGAGATGCTAGAAATCATTTTAAATATCAGCTGGACCACACATGGTGAACAGGTTTTACTGATATTCCAGATTAAGACTATGAAGAAGCAATAGGCTGTCCGCTTCTGAGTGATTAGCTACTGAAAACGTGTGGCCCAGAGTGCCAGAAGGCAAACCACTGGTTAGAAGGCACTCAGAACATGACTGGGGAAGTTTGTCTTCTTCAAACAGCGTCAATCTTAATATTGTGGATAAAGAAATAATTAGGGACTTTTTTGCTGATTGGGTATAACTAAAAATGAGAAGAAACATCCACAACATCTATTAATATAGGAAAAGTGGAATGTACAAAGTATGAATGTATAAAAACTGGAAATAGTTATATTTGAGACAGAACACATAAAGATCAATAGCCTAGGCATTAGTGAACAAAAGTAGCCTGGTATTGGCATTGTTGAATTGGAAAATCATATCGTTTCCTATGCCAGGAAGGACAAATTTAAGAGAAATGACATTCCATGTATCATCAATAACAACATTTCAAGAGATATCTTGAAGTACAATTCTCCAATGCTATCTGTTAGATGATAACATATGCTTAAAAGGATATCCAGCTAATACAACCATCATTCAAGTTTATGCACCAAACACTAAAGCTAGCAGTGAAGAAGTTGGAGAATTCTACAAAACTTTTCAGTCTGGTAATTGAGCACATATACTATTAGGATTCATTGATAATTATTGGTGACCGGGATGCAAAAGTTGGAAACAAGAAAGAAAGATAAGTTGTTCAAAAATATGACTTTGGTGACAGAAACAAAACCTGAAATAACATGATAGAATTTTTCCAAGATAAGCCATGGCAAATACCTTTGACAAACAATTGTAAAGGAAACTGTACACATGAGCCTCACCATATGGCATGAAATTGATTACATCTGAAGAAAGAGGCGATGAAGAAGCTCAATAAAATCACACCCAATGAGGCCAGCAGCCACTGTGGAGCTGGTCATCAATTGTGCATATGTTAGTTCACTGTGAAGCTGAAGTAAATTATAATAAACTCATGAGAACCTAACTGCAACCTGGAATATAGCTCACTGGAATTTAGAAAGAACATATTCCATGTAAAAGAACTCATAACAGAAGATTCTGAGCGTTGTGGAATGCTATTAGGACTACCATACATGAACAAAGCCAAAAGGCACTGAAAAGACAGGAGAGAAAGAAAAGACCGAAGTGGTTGTCCGAAAAGGCTCAACAGCTTGTGTTCAAGCATGGAGCTGCAAAAGTGACTGGAAGACATTATGAAGTAAACGAACTGGACAAAACATTTCTGAGGCCAGTTTGATAAGACAAAGTCAAATGCTATAATTAATGTGCAAAGACCTGGAGTTTGAAAGCCAAAAGGAACAATAATCTCATCATATATCAAGGTTAAATAGCTAACAGAAAAATTCAAGTCATGAGCTAAAATAATGATATAGTAAGCACAAAAAGAAAACAGAGTAAATACCCAGAATTACTGTAGCAAAAAGATTTTTGGTCAGCATCAACCACTCTAAGAAGTTAAATATGATCATGCAGCATGGTACTGAAGGAAGAAGGCAAAGCAGGGCTGAAAACATTAAGGAAAAACAAGGCTTCAGGAATGAACAGAATATCTAATGAAATGTTTAAACAAGCTGATGGAACACTATAAGACCTAACAACCCACTGGAAGACACATGTTTGCCCATTCTACAGAAAGATGACCCCACAAAAGGAGGAGTTTCTCAATCAGTAAGATGAATCTCAAATGCAAGTAAAATTGTTTGAAGATTTTCAGTCACTTGCTAACCAAAACAAGCAATTTCATAGTAAGTTGACCTTGACTCCTGGCAATCTCATGTATTGCAGATAGAGCTGTGCTCCATGTGGATTTTAGTGGTTACCTTTTTGGGAATCATCAGGCAGAAAAAAATTTAAAAATCAAACTCAATGCAACCGAGTCAATGCTGATTCATAGCTGCCCTATAGGGCAGGGTGGTATTGTCCCTGTGAATTTCTGAAATCTTTAGGGGACTGAAAAACCTTGTCTTTCTCTGGTGGAGTAGCTGGTGGTTACGAACTGCTGATACTGTGGTTAACAGTCTGATGCGTAGCTACTGTGCACCGGTAGCATAGTAGTTATGTAATCCATTAGGCATTTAGAATAGACGCCCTAGTGGGTGGATTCAATTCACCAACATTTTGGCTAGCAGCCATTCACCAAGCCATTTGCATTACTCCATTTGTCTGATTTATCTGGAAAATGCTTCTTGGATAGGAAACCCATTTCTAATAGCAGACTTGGCTAACAGTTCTGTTTTGCTCTCTGTTATTCACTATTGTTTTTCAGGGTCTTGACAAATACATTCATGAGAAGTAAGATTATGTCTCATAGCCAGACATCCATGAGAGACATAGGGAATAGAAGTAATACAAGATAATTAGATTATCCTCCTGGATAATCGAACTGCTGATTGGGTTTGAGTTTAAAACAAGGTACAAACACTGTCCTCAAAACAAGGATGAAGAAAATGACACAGTCCATAGAAACCCTAGCATGTTGTTGTTGTTGTTATGTGCCATCCTCACAATTGTTCTTGTTTGAGTTTATTGTTGCAGCCACTATGTCAATCTATCTTGTTCAGGGTCTTCCTGTTTATCACTGGTCCTCCTTTACTGAGCATGCTGTCCTTTTCCAGGGAGTGAGCTCAGGTAAGTGTTGCAAAGCACAGAGGTTACTTGGCGGACTAAGCTGGTATTTTCAATTGCCTCATATGCATGTGAAAGTTGGATATTGAATAAAGACGACCAAAAAAGAATCCATGTTTTTCAAAAGTAGTACTAGCAAAGAATATCCAATGTACTCTGTACTGCCAAACATAGTATAGATAGGCAAAATTCCAATACCTTAGAGAAATATGAATTGCCTAAATCTACCTATAAACATATATGATATCAAACTCTAATTGCTTTGAAAAAAGTACCCATATCTTAATTTTAAGTAAATCTATAAGTGAAGAAGTTCAAAATGCACTGAAATCATTGTCCACAAACAAGGCTCCAAGAATTTAAGGAATACCATTTGAAATGCTTCAGTAATTTGATGAAGCACTGGAATCACTCAATGGTCTGTGCCAGGAAATTTGGAAGACAGCCACTTGGCCAACTGATTGGAAGAGACACATATTTGTAACCACAAAATTAATTTGACCCACAGAATGCTTAAAAAGTAGAACAATATCACACATGCCAGTTCTGCTGAAGATCATCCAACAAGAACTGAAGTAGGACATTGACAGGGAGCTGCCAAAAGTTCTGGCTGGGTGCAGATGAAAGGAAGACAGGGGTTGTCATTGCTGAAATCATATGAATCTTGGCTCAGAGCAGACAATGCCAGAAAGATGTTTACTTATATTTTATTAACTATGCCAAGGCATTTATCTGTGTGGAGCATAACATACTCTGGATACCTTGAGAACCATGGGCATTTCAGGGCACTTCATTAATTTCATGTGGACTTGTACCTATAACAGGAGGCAGCTGTACGAATGGCCCAGGGGGATACTACGTGGTTTACAACGCAGAAAGATGTGTGGCAGCATTGTCTCCTCCCACCATACTTATCGAATGTATGTGCTGAGCAAATCACCAGTGAAGCTGGTTTATGGAAGAAGAATGTGGCATAGAGATTGGAGAAAGCCTTATTATCAACCTGGGATATGCAGATGACACACTTTGTTTGATAAAAGCGATGAAGGCTTGAAGTACTTGCTGATGAATATTAAGGATTGCAGCCTTCAGTATGGATTACAACTCAACGTAAAGAAGGCCAATATTGTTACAGTGGGACCATTCGGTAGCATCATGATAAAAAATTGAGTTGTCAAGGATTTCAGACTCACAATACTGCAGGCCAAAGCAGCATGTTAAGCAGGATGCAAGATCACAGGCCAGTGAGTGCAGAGCACATAGATGCAAGGTCAGTGGAAACAAGGCAGGGCACTTACAGCTCCCAGAGTCAGGAAACCACATGGAGCTGACACAGAGTCCCAGTAAGCAGGGAGGGTGAAGGGGCAGAGAGGGGAGAAGCTCCCAGTTTTGTTCTTATTAAAAGTACCCCGCCATGCCCACAAGTCATCACCTTTTGACAGATTAGACTTCCAAACTACCTCTAAAGAGGGACCATCAAATAAATTGACGTGAAATCTAACTACCACATCATGTTCTCACTGAAGTTGGGTTCACATGGCTGCAGCCACTGAGCTGTGCTCTCCTGTTGTCCTCTGTGCCTTTCTGCGTCCTTGACCTCCAGCTACATGAGTCTGAGGAGGGCTCTGGGTAGGACCAGACCTATGGACTTGAGTTGGACTAAGCTGTGACTTCCTGTTATAAAATTATTTCTTGATATAAAGTTATTTCATCTACATATATGAGTGTCACTGTTTTTTTTTTCTGTAGACAACCCAGCCTAATACAATCATGAGGGACCAATCTTTGTATTAAGCTTGGTAAATGTATATATGTAAATATATTATTTATAATGAAAGGGATAGAGACCAATATTATAATATTAAGTATTATAATAGCAGGCGGACTTGGCCCTCTACTCAAGGCCTCCCTAAACATAAGAACACTTTGGTCTAACAATCTGACACTCTAATACTCACTTTCCCGACACTATCACTAAAGACAAACGGGTGCATAAGCAAATGTGGTGAAGAAAGCTGACAGTGCCCAGCTATCAAAAGATATAGTGTCTGGGTCTTAAAGGCTTCTAGTAAAATATGCAGCCATATAATAGGGAATCAAATAAGCCCACATGGATGAAGCACACCAGTCTGTATGATCATGAGGTGTCGACGGTATCAAGTATAAAAAGATTCAAAACAATTATATCAATGTGAAAGAGGGGTGTTGGAGTCGAGACCCAAAGCCCATTGGTAGACAACTGGAGATCCCTCCCATGGCAGGGTTACAAGGAAAGTACACTTCGACCAGGGTGCAGTATAGCACTGAAGAAATGCACATCATTCCTCTAATTCCCAAATGCTTTCTCCTTCCCATTACCAGGACCCTGTTCTACCTTACAAGTCTGGCTACACTGGAGTACACACATTGGTACAGATAAGTGCTCTCAACACATGGAATTCGGGACAGATAAACCCCTCATAAACAGTAGTAGGAGTAGCAATATCCTGAGGGTAGGTGGATGGTGGGGACAGGGGGTGAAGAGAGGAGCAGAAAAGGGGCACCCATCACAAGGTTGTATATATAGCTCATCTCCCAGGGGGATGAATAACAGAAATGTGGATAAAGGGAGACAATGGACAGTGTAAGACATGAAACAACTGTAATCATATATAATTGAACAAAGATTAACGAGGGGAGGGGGGAGGGGAGAGAGGGAAAAACTGAGGAGCTGCTACCAAGAGCTCAAGTAGAAAGAAAATGGTTTGGAAATGTTGATGGCATCATATGCACAATTGTGCTTGATACAATTCAATGATGGATTGTTAGATGATTTGTATGAGCCCCCCAATAAAATGATTAAAAAGAACACTCAATAAAGCAGTAAAACTGGAACATTGACTGCAACACTGGACGCAGACCTGGTAATGCTCGTGGTCACGTCACAGGGCCAGGCAAAGCCATTCTGCCAGGCACAGGGCCACTGAGATTTGAAAACCACCTGGCAGCACCCAAAATGCACACACAATTGCACAGACACACACTTTAGTGCCACCATTTCATAATTTTGCTTAATTTAAAATATCACCAATATAACTTTTGTCCACATTTTTATTGTGAGTTCTAGAAAAATTAAAAACACACGTATGCTTATGTTATATATCTATTGGGCAACACTGAAAGAGAATAGAGTCTATTAAGTTAAACACATGACAGAAAATATACAAGGCTTCAAAAAGTTTCTGTAAAATGGAATTAAAGGATGTGGAATTTTATATGCCCTTTTGTATTTTTTTATAATCTACATTAATTTCATTCAGTTTTTCTTATCTCTATACTCCTCTCCTTACTTCCACTGTTCCCCAGCAAACAGCAATTCTATTTTTTCCTTGCACTCATTATTATTCATATATATTTTTTAAATGGTGGCAAAAAATACACAACAAAACATTTTCCAATACAACTTCCACGTGTACAATACCATGCCCTTGATTATACTCTTTGTGTTGTACAACCATGCTCAACATCCTTTTCCTGATTACTTCAACAGCATTCACATAAACTCAATGTCCCCTAAGCAAAACTCTTCTGCCTTCACCCATGGTAACCATTGGTCAAATTTGATTTCTTTAAAAAAAAAAAAGATTCATTGATATACCTAATATTCACGTCATATACTTCCATAGTTAAATTGCTTTTAAAAAGAGTAGTATGCACATCAGCACAATCAGTTCTAATGCTCCCTCCACTCTCCCACATTCACTGCGAGTTCCCCAAACTTCCCCATCCCATTCCCATGCCATTGCATCAGTTATTGCATCTATGTATCCACTCCTCTGTGCTTCATACACTGGGGAACCTAACAGAAAGAAACAAAACAGAAAGAAAATAATAATAATAACATAAAGATAAAAATTTGAATAAAGCAAAAGAAAGAACAGACCACCAGCAATATTTAAAAGTCAGAGAAGAAATTTGGAACAACTGAAGAATATTCAGGACTAGAGCAAATTCAGCTTGGATCAAGAGGAATGTCAACTGTCCAAGTACTATATTATACCATATATATCCACCATAAATATGTTTACAATAATATCTATCTGATAGTAAAACTGTTCTTGTCCCTTGCCTGTGGCTAGAGGGCATCTGCTAGAGGCTTAATCTGACTAGATACCCTGCAGATGGATTTGGGGCTCACACGGTCCTCCAGAGCCTTCCACAAATTGGCTGTTCACAATTTAAGCTCCAAAACTTTCCCCTTCATCATATTTGGATTTTTAAAAATCATCATCTTTGGATCGCACAGGTTGGCATACTTCTTCTATGTGGACTTAGTCAATGCCCACTTAGATGGGTACTTATTTGCATAAAGGCCTTTAAAACCCCAGACACTATTCCAATTGATAGCCTGGCATCATTTGATTTCTTCATGACAACTTGCTGTTGTACCCTTATTTTCAATGATCTCTTCATGAAGGTGAGTATTGAGCAAGGCCATGTTATAAGAACTAACTATTCTTGGATCGAGGCTAGAATTGCATGGGAGCCCAGAAGCCATCTACTTGTCCATGGGGTATGAACACCTCTAGTTTACTTTGGTGATCATATTATGACAAAAACAAAAACCAATGAGAAAGACAAAAACAAGGAAACCAAAAACAAAAGAAACGAAAATAAAAACATTGTTAATTATCCCCCTGGAGTATAAGGTGATTGCATTGATAAAATAAATTACTTGATAGCATAGAATTTAAGGTACTATTGGTATGAGGAGTTTATGCAAATATAGTCCATGCACAATCCATGAGCTGTTGCTTAGTACAGATTGATTTTTTTAATTGATTGAGTTCAGTTTTCCTTGAGCATGGGGGTTGGTGTTAGGAGAAAGTTTCCTGCATCATTTCTTACAAGAGCAGATCCTTGTCTATCAGATTAAAATCTGCCATATGAATGAAAGGGGTATATTGAGGTACTAAATATATGGTGTTTGGGGGTCCTCATTTATTAGACAACCATTAAGTCAGGGTTCCCACCCAATGTCCAACAACTACCAATTCCACAGTCTTGGTGTGGCCAATCCTTGTTTCCACTCTCATCAGAGTACTTCAGTCCTAAGTCTAAGAATACAGGTAGTTTTGAAGTATGGCCCCGTTTACTCCGTCAGGCTTCCACATGGATTCCTTCCGGTGTAGCCCTTGGGGAATGCTGGATTCCTTGTATGGCCAACATCTAAGCTCATCATAGGCTTAGTCCATGCCATGGTTCATGAACCAAGAACTGGGTTTCTTCTCCTCTTGTAGGGTCCCTACAATTATTGTTTAGTATCCCTTCCCGATGTGAAGTTGCTCCTCCCCATTTACCATGCACACCCAACAACCGAAATATCAGGGCCTCCTCTGAAATGTAGATGCTCCCCTCCCCTGGTCTGAACTTGATATTCCAGTAAAGTACTCCTCTCATTCCTAGAGGCCTGTGATTTGTCACAGCCTTGTCTCGATGTTGTATAGCAGCAAGTGAGTATTTGAGACTTGGTCTCTTTATTTTGCTTCATTGGTGAATTGGTGTTTCTCCTTACAGTCGTGGACTCATACAATATTTGTTCCTTTGTTATTGACTTGCTTCATTCAGCATGATGGTTTCCAGGTACTTCCATGTCATAAGGCGTTTCATGCTTTCATCACTGTTTTTAGGATGCATAACATTCATTCTTCCTCTGCTGGGCATTGGGACTGCTTCTAGTTTCTCACTATTGTTAACGGGGTGTCTATAAATATGAGAAAGAATACTTCCGCTGGTGTTGTGTCTCATATATTTGGGGTATATGCCTATTAGTGGTATTGCTGGATCATATGGGATTTCAATTCCCAGTTGCTTATAATATCATCATAGCATTTTCTATAGGGGTTGTATGTTTTTACAAGTCCACCAATGGTGTTTCTGAGTTCCATCTCTCCACATGCTTTCCAGCATTTGTTGTGTTCTGTTTTGTTTTTGTTTATTTAATTTGGCTAGCCTTGTGGGTGTAAAGTAGTAGCTCACTGCGATTTTAATTTGCATATGCCTTATCATTAGTTATCATGATCATTTTTCCATGTGGCAAAAACAGCAATTCTAATAATGCAACCAATAGTGCTCGTTCATGAAAGTGGAAAGGAGAGATAAGGAAACCAGAAAATCACAGACTTTTTCTTTAGTCATTGCTTGTAAGGATATTTTTATATCTATCATTGAGCAGTTAAGAATAGTAAAGAGACTACAAGTGGCTTGAAACAGAAATAGCACCATTTCAAAGAGAATCCGTTTGCTTACACACTTTGCCCTCCAATGATCACTGTAAGATCTCCATCAAGATCAGTGGTTCTCAACCTTCCTAATGCCGTGACTCTTTAATATAGTTCCTCATGGTGTGGTGACCCCAACCATAAAATTATTTTCATTGCTACTTCATCACTGTTATTTCACTACTGTTATGAATTGAGCGACCCCTGTGAAAGGGACGTTCATCCCCCAAAGGGGTTGTGACCCACAGGCTGAGAACCGCTGGTCTAGATGTTCTGGTGCATGACGGCGGGATGACAATGAGCACCCAAGCGAAGCCCAGACATGGAAGTTATTTTGACCTTCTTGTTGATGCTATTAATGAAACCTGGCCAACTTATTGTTAAATAAGTATAATCTGTATGATGAGGGCAAAAATTAAAATAAAAAATAAAGGAAACTCTATTCATTAAACTATTTCGCCCTATGGCATTGAAACAGTTTGGAAGAGATAATTCTTAATCCATCTTTTAATTGTAGTATCAATAATACATTTCTATGAAATTTTGTTCTCTTTCAATAAGGCCAACATTCTATAAACTCACTGAACATAAAATTTTAAAATTGCTTTTGCATGGTTGAAATATACTTGACATTGTATCATCTGTTTATATTTGCATACTGATTATTTTTGTTTCTGATTCTATTTCAACCTATTCTATTTCTTAACCAACATAGTTTATTTCTCTGCATTCAATAATCTATATAAATAGTGAGCCCTAAACACTGAACAAAATCATAGTCTGCGGAAAAATGAGGACCTAATGTCGGGGGTTTAAATGGAGAGAAAATGTTTTGAGAAATGATGTACAAATACGCTTTACACAACTGATGTGTGTATGGATTGGGATAACAGTTGTATGAGCCCCTAATAAAATGTTAAAAAAAAAAATCATAGTCTGCATGAAAGTTCAAATAGATAAAAATGCTCTTAAAGCGTATTTCCAGCCTCTTAAGGCTGGTCTCACAGTTAGGATCTTCAAATTTTTTATTTTAAAGAAAATGTATTATATAATCTCAACATTTATTTAATTTTAAAAGATTACTTTAAATGGTGCTTGGAACATTGCTGAGTAAATTTACTATGTTGAGCTGATAATAGAAAGGACCTAATTATCTATATGTATTAAATAGTGAAATATCTAATTCCTTTATCTCAGAAACTACTTATAAAATTCTTTTATAAAATTACTATCATTTCCAATTCAAAAATGAACAAAGTTTAGTAGTATTATAGAATTAAAATAAAGCAATAAAACTAATACATATTATAGTTACCTCTTCCAAGCCTTTGTCTTTAACCAGCACCATTATCTAGTATGTTATTTCATGGCTTAAAAATTCAGCACTTGAACTTTAAAAGCAAAAACTATTTAAAATGTGTTATGTGTGCTTTATTACACAAACCAATATTTATACTTTAAGCTAAAACATATCAGTATTATTTATTAGATATATAAATTATTCATTAAATATCAATTTTACATTTGTTTTCATTTACACATAAAATATATATGCGTTCATGAATATAAATACCATGTAAGAAGACTTTTCAAAGAACAAAGTTTCACATGGTTTTCTTAGGCTTTAAGGGCAATAACATTTTATTTCCCAAAGAGATCATTTTGAAAATTAACTTTAATTGATTTTTAATCAAAATTTTCCAATTAGTCTTCTTGAGATCATAATAATGAGTTACAATTTCAACAAACTTGAACTTCAGGTAATATAAGGCCTCTTGTGCCAAGAACTGCTGAAAAATCTTTACTCCAACATTTGACATTTTATGCTCTTCTAAATGAATTCTAATGCATGGTCATGCTACAAAATGACTCTCATTAGTGCTGCCACAGACCATGGCTGTTGGAAGACCATGACTAATGCTAAGCTATCAACACTGTCAGTGCAAGGTGTATTCGCATAATTTCTCAAACTGACCATGGAACCAATTTCCACTGATCCCTGAGTCATAAAACTTTACAATTACCCTGAGTTCATTAATAATGTATTACAGTTCTCATTCTCAATCAGAGTTTAATCAGACCCATGTCTCACAGGAAGGTTGACAACTAAGGCACAAAATTATCCATATAAATGTCAAGATTTATTTTCCTAACATAAATGATCTAACCAAGTCAACCATACTTAATAATAAAATCACTCTTTCTGAGATTACTATTCAACTAATTGTCATATCCATTTTGGCCTTATAGCCAAACATCCGTAATAGTGGAGGTTATAGAAGTCATCCACATAAATAAACTGATTTATATCAATCACATTCATTTTTACATTAAAAATACAGGACTTTAAATGCATATATGATTACTTATTACTCCTATGTAATATGCATACATGAAACCAAATAGTTCAATTGTATTTTATGACATTGGCACTGATCTAAAAGAGAAAAAATATATATGAAATCAGCTATTTTAGTCACAGATACTTTAAGATGAAGTTTCTAAAGCAAAATCAGAATAAAAAATGCATCTATCAAGTACAAAATCTAAGCTATTTCCAAATAGGACATGATGCAGTAGTAGTACATTCTTTAGAATACTATTGAATTGAAAAATAATTATAACCATGCTTCAAATTTTTTTCTCCTACAATGTGTAAATAAGATCATTTTCACTTTAATAATCAATATTGTTTATACCGAGTCGCATTTTAAAATTTGCAACTGTCACCCGATGGCTCTATTTCTATGAACTCTTCCTTGTGGTGTCATTTTTGTCGTACCATAATTTGAATACTATGTATGATTTTCCCCATAGAAATTTGTGGTTTCTCAGTTTTCTAGAAAGGTAACACATTAAATAATTACACAATCGTTTGCCAATTTAAGAAAATCTAAGCAAGAGTATGATATATTTTCCTGGGGAAGATTGATATAGGTAAACAGATAAATAGATAGTAAATATAAACAAATGCAGATGAGATTTCAGAAACAACATATTGCTAAGGGAAAATACTATCTTTCAAGACTGCTGGTGAAGAATTTTAATATCTTCTGTCAAATTTTACATACTGTCTGTATTAATAAAATCACATTGTTTAGAATAAAGCTTTCCTCCTGGGCATACACAGAAAAAGTTGACATCATTCTGACAGCTTCATGGAAGCAGGCGATAGAACTGCATACATTTATTCAGTTCCACAGGGACTAACTCCCCGTACCAACTTTTTTTTGGACGGAGGGTTACTTCTGTTGCAACCAAAATAAAGAAGAAATTAGTTGAATAATCTATAAAGTCATAGCTTCATTAAGATAAATAATATGAATTAAGCAGGATTTTAAAAACATGTGCATTTTACTTTATGTAAATTACTGATTTGTACCTTGTATGTCATTAGCGGAGTCTGCTGCACAAGACCTCTTTAAAGTGCTCCAGAACAGAGATGTGACTTTGAGGACTGAGGTCTGCCTCACCCAGGCCATGTCCTCAGGGGCGGTGACAGTTGCACATTGCAGAGGAAGGCTAAAGAAGAAGCAATGTGAACTGTGGTGATAGTGAAGAATATTAAATGATCTGTAGATTGCCAGAACAATCAATCTGTCTTGAAAGAGGTACAGCCAAAATTCTCCTTAGACTTGGGGAGATTTTGTCTCATGTCCTTCAGGCATGTTTTTAGGAGAATCCAATCTCTGTAAAAGGACTTCATGCTTGGTAGCAGAAAGTCAGGGAAAAAGAAAACTCTTGATTTTATGGATTGAACAGTGGCTGCAACAATGGGCTCAAACCGAACACTTATGAAGATGGCGCAGGACCGGGAAATGTTTTGTTCTGATGTCCGTGGGTCACTAGGACTCAGAACAGACTGGACAGCACCGAACAGCAACGGCAATGAATATACAGAAAAATCATATAGATATACTAGTGGGTTAATAATTGGGTGATGTTAACATACACATATGCATATTTATTTTATACTATACCGGTGTTTGTTTGACTATGCAAACACATTCAACTGTGTGGATAATACAAACTATAGATAACATTGCAAAAAAGAATTCCATAACATTTTGAGCTCATTCAGAATGTGTATGTAGCCAAATGCAATTTTTGAAAAGAGTAAGGGAATCCTGCATGGTATAAATTTAAGAAGTATGCATCAGTATTGAAGGAAGGATCATTAACCACCTGCAGTATGCAACTGATATAACATTGCTTGCTGAAAGTGATGAGGACTTAACGCATTTGCTGATGAAATTCCAACACAGTGGCATTCAGTATGGATTGCAACTAAGTGTAATGATAAACAACATGCTCACAACTGGACTACTAGACAACCTGATAAATGGAGAACAGACTGAAGATGCCACGGTTTCTGTTTCACTTGGATCCACGATCAATGCTCCTAGAAGCGGCAATCAGGAAGTCACAGGACATGTTGCATGGTGCACATCTGTTACATAAATTCCAAGAAAACGTATTGCCAACAAGTAAGTTCTGAATCATATGGGCCCTACGGACAGAGTAGAACTGCCCCTGTGGATTTCTGAAACTGTAAATCTTAACAGGCACAGACAGCCTCATGTTTATCCACTGGAAAAGCAGATGGGTTTGAACTGTTTACCTTGTGATTAGCAGCCCACTTTGAACAACTACGCCACCAGGGAAGCCTCTTTAAAGGAATGAAGTGCAAAGACGCCACTTTGAAGATTCAGATGAGTCTGACCCACACCAGGGTATTTTAAATCACTTCATATGCATACGAATCAGAAATACTGCAGAAAAACGATGCACTTGAATCATGCACAGGTGAAGAAAACTGAAAATACACTAAATTTCCAGAAGGGAAAAAAAATGTCTTGAAAGAAATACAGTCAGAATGATCCTTAGAAAGAAGAATGATGCGCGCTCATCTCACACACTCTGTACGTACGATCAGGAGAAACTCTTCTTTGGAATAGGACAATGTGCTCTGTGAAGCGGAGGGCCGGTGAAAAAAAGAGCACTACCGGCAAGATGAACTGACACAGCGGCTGCCTCCTGGGTCCAAACATAACAACAACGGTGGAGATGGGGCAGGATTGGGTAATATTTTGCTTTTGTATATAGGGTCATAAAGTTCCTATGAATCGGAACTGAATCGAAAGCATTTAGCAACAACTCAATACTTTTAAATTGCATTCTCAAATATCCCAGCCAGTGGGGTGTCCGTTCTCAAAATGTCTCACATATTGGTTTTGGGAGGGAACATGCTTCTGTAAAATGCAAATGAAGGGAGATGAAAATAGAAGCACTATATATGAGTGCTTTCCTTTTCCAATGCAGTAGTCAGGGCCATAGAAACGGGCTGGAATTGCCTCTCTTTAGAGGAATAAGAGGAATGTATTGAAGTCAGTGAATGCATTTTCTTTGAGTAAAAGGGTTATCACACAGACATTTGTAACTTGAGAGATGTCATTGCCGTAGCCTCAGGGTTTTAGAAGGAATTTCCGGGCTTTGAGATGAAGGCAGCTGAGGTTTTGTTTCTCTTAATATGAGAAAGGATGGCTTATAAATGAAGATTTAAAATACTTGAATAAGCTTTGAACTCGTCAAGTCGAAACTGAATTCCCATCTTGCCAAGTAAATATCTCAATACCAGGATGTTTTCTGGTTGTAGAGAATAAATGACAATATGTATCAGTTACAAACTGGTTTATATTTTGGTGTAGAAGGAATACTATAAATGAAAGTTAAAAGACAGTATTGTCAAGTCATGAATTAAATATGTATCACAGGTGGCATGAATGTTCCAAAGGTTCAGTTTCTTTTGCATCATGTAGTTATAAAGCATAGTAAAACAGCCAATATATGGTGTATACAACATTATACAATTTTTAATTGATCTTATAAAAATCTATTTTCCTGCTAACTTGAGGAATGAAATATTGTTCACATCTCCTCTTTCTTGATATACCTTTTACTTTTTAACTAAAGGAAGAGCCAATCGCAAAATTCTCACACACAAAATAACACTGAAGTCAAAATCTATAAATAATCATAAAAGCTCAAAACTACAATATTTTCATTTACTCTATCGAATGAATAGAGTTTATATTTATTACTTGGTGTTTGTAAAAGCATGAGTTAAGTCATCTAACATGTGAATTTTTAATCTACTTATTGTGTAGTCTCAAAGCTATAATCAATGATTCAGTGAATTTAAAACCAGCTACACAAAGAGGAAACAAAGATAATTCAGCTCAGATAACTTTGTACCAGTCATGATCCTATTTTCTCATAATTGTATGTGAAACAAAGTGGGACATTCATCAAATTCAGACAGCTGTATAATAATTTATAATTATGAATTGGATGTGATTTAAGCTCTAATTATACTATGTATATAAAATAAATATTTGCAGTTATTGAATGTCTCTGTTTTAAAATTATTTTTAAAAGATGAGTTCTCGTGGTAAAGGGTAGTTACTATTTACATTGCTAATTTAAACAGAAACAGTCAGTGTGGTCATATTCTGAATTCTATTCTAATTTTTTTAATAGTAGAAATTTTTAAACTAAATTTAATAACACTGGAAAATATATAGTTCTTACTCTATGGAAAGTATATAAAAATACAACCATGCAATCAGAAATAATAAAAATAAATAATAGTGTACTCATAAGTTTAAAAGACAAAGATCATAAGACAGTGCCAAATCATGTTGTTTGGCTAAAGAAACTACATTCTGTTGATGTAAATAGGAAAGGATTATTATACCTATGAAAATATTCTAGTATAGTATGAAACTGTAAGGAATTTACAGAATAGTTAAACATGTTCAATGGACATGAGTGCAGTACAGTGATGTTTCAACTGAAGGGAGAGAATGGACAAGTAACTTTTCAAAAAAAGTAGAAGTTGGAAAATTGTTGCATCTAACATAATTGTGTAAAGTTATAATTCAAGCCTACCTACTACATCCTGTTGACTCTGACTCTGATCCTAAAGGGCAGAGCAGAAGTATCCTTCAGGGTTTCCAAGGCCACAAATCTTTAGGGGAACATACTGATGTCTTTCTCATGCAAGAGAGCCTGGTGGGATGTAACTGCTGGACTATTTGGTAACAACCACAATTTGACTGCTGTACCACCTGGGCTCATCCGTAAGTCAAAGGGTTAGACAATTGTGTCAGAAATAAAAGAAAGGAAGAGACTATACAAGTTTGTTATAGAGGAATTGTTATTTTGAGCTATTGATACAATTCAAAGTGCTAGTGGCTCTGTAGGACAGAGAACTAACCCATAGGGTTTCCTAGGCAATAATCTTTCTGGAAGCTGGTTAACCTGTCTTTTTTTCTCTATCGGTGCTCGGTTTGAACTGCCAGTCTTGCAGTTTGCTTCCCAGTGCTTAAGCATTAAGCCAAAAGAACTCGAGATCTATAGTGTCCGGGGACTTAAAGGCTTGAAAGTAAACAAGCAGCCATCTAGCCCTGAAGCAACAAAGCCCACATGGAAGCAGCACACCAACACATGTGATCATGAAGGGCCAAAGAGACCAGGCTTCAAACACCAAAGGGGGGTGGGGGATCATATCCTCGTCAATGAGAGTGGCGCGTGATGGAGACCCAATGCCCATCTCTAGACAACTGGACATACCTTGCAGAGGGGTAGTGGGGAGATGAGTCCAGTATAGCAATAATGAAACCCACAACCTTCCTCTAGTTCTTAAACGCTTCCTTCCCCCAACTACCAGGACCCCAATTCTGCCTTGCAGACCTGGTTAGACCAGATGATGCACAGTAGTACAGATGGGAATTGGAAACGCAGGGAATCTAGGGCAGATGAACCTCTCAGGACCAGGGGTGACAGTGGCAATACCAGGAGGGAAGGGGGGTGTAGAAAGGGGGAATTGATCACAGGGAGCTACATATAACCTCCTCTCTGGGGGACGGGCAGCAGAGGGGTGGGTGAAGGGAGACGCCGGGCAATGTAATTAAGATACAATAATAATTTATAAATTATCAAGGGTGCATGGGGAGAGGGGAGGAGGAAAGGAGTGGGAGGGGAAAAAAGGAAAATGAGCTGATTCCGGGAACCCAAGAGGAAAGCAAATTTTGGGAATAATGAGGGCAACAAATGGATAGATGTGCTTTACACAATTGATCTATGTATTGTGATGAATTGTATGAGCCCCAATAAATTGATTAAAAAAAAAAAAGCCAACAGAACTCCTCTAAGGTGGATCTCAACTCACTACAATGCTGACTCATAGCAACCCCTCTGGATCTCTGAGACTGCCACTGTTTACTAGAGTAGAAAGCCTAGACTTCCCCGGGAGCTGCTGGTGGTTTTGAACAGCCGACTATGCGGACCACAGCCCGATGTCTAAGCACTACACCACCAGGGCTCTTTTTCAGGTGGATATGACAGATAAAAACCACAAATAAAATTAATTAATTAACATCTCATGACACAGATTTTAAAAACTAGCAAAAAGGTAAGGTAGTTTACTGACACAAGAATTTAATTACCCAATTATCTAAGGAATGTTTATATAGGGGGACAAAAACTAGGTGTAATGATACTTGATATCTAATACCACTGACTGTGGAGTGCAAACACATTAAATTTAATTGTGACCAAGAAGGAATTATATACAATATACCAATTTATCTAGGGAAACATCAATCTATCACATAAGATAGGGGAAGTTTAATATAGTCAATGGAAACTCTTAGAATATTACATAAAGTAAGCACTAAAATTATTAGGAGTTCATGGCAAATGATTGTAGATTTTATCAAGTTATACAGCAAATGTGCCCTTTTTGCACTTTTGTCTGTTATGTGGACCAAAGAACATACAGCGAGGGTTTAGTAATAAAAAATAAATAAAAATAAAAATCTAGCAACGACTGCAGAAGCTATAGTTATAAAAAAGAAAAGGTGATTTAACAATACATTGTTCTCCAATGAATACAGATTATAAAATATTTTAAAGTTATAACAGAAAGTTGCATAACCTATGCTTGCTATTGCTATATTTACAATTAAATCACAATGATTACATGGTTAATGCATCCCCTACGCTTGCAAAATTTGCAAAAGGTGACAAAAGTGCAACAAAATTGCATTGCTAAAACTAAGAACCAAACCTTCTATGGTTCAGAACCAGAGGGTGTTCTGTGTCTGTTCCTAAAGGCGTAAACAAACTATTGTACAAAAGTGGCATGTGAGCTAAGCAGGAGTAGATTACACTGTGAGCAATGTAAGCCCAGGTTTACTTGTAGTTGTTTACACAATTCACTTCATGATGCTTTTATACTGAGCACCCCGAAATTACAGTCCAGAGATCAAGTCGGAGTGCGTCTCCCAATTATGAAATCTTTGCTACTATTAGTAAATAAGCACATGTAAGTCTAAGCTTAGTTTGCTTACTGAGTACGCTATCCCTACAATGAGTGTGAATTTGAAAAGAGGCTTTAATTCTATAAAAAGGTGCTGTCGGCTTGAAATAAAGGTAGACAGCAGCTATCCTAGAGCAGAAACTAACTTGATGGGAAAAAATTGTGAAACTGTTCACTATAGATCAGCAGATAAACCGAGTAAGCCTTCCTTCTTAGTTTTTTTTTGTTTTTGTTTTTTTACAGTACTGCATTGACAGAAATACCAAAGTGAATATTACTGGGACCAAGAGAAATGTATTCTCCTATTTTTAGGAATGTAAAAGTTAAAAGTAAAAGGGCTAGCTCTAGGGGAAGGTTCTGGACTCCCTTCAGCATCTGTTTGCCCGACATTCCTTGAAAAACCTACATGTGTCTTGGCACCCATCTTCTGATTTCAGGAGTTTCTCAATGCAGAGACCTCTGAGAAAGTGTGCTCTTAATACAAAGGTCAACAGATATTCTTTTTTGGTAGTCATGAAGGCCTCCTTCCATATGTATGTTTATCTCCCCTTTTATCTCTATTTTTTAAAAATAATTTTATTAGGGGCTCGTACAACTCTTATCACAATCCATACATACAACCATTGTGTAAAGCACATTTACACATTTGTTGCCATCATAATTCTCAAAATATTTTCTTTCTACTTGAGCCCTTAGTATCAGCTCCTCATTTTTCACCTCCCTCCCTCCCAACTCTCCCTCATGAACCTTTGATAATTTACAAATGATTATTATTTGTTCATGTCTTACACTGACCAATGTATCCCTTCACCCACTTTTCTGTTGTCTGTCCCCCTGGGAGGGGGTTATATGTAGATCATTATTATTATTGGTTCCATCTTTCTCCCCCTACCTTTCCCTTACCCTCCTGGTATGGCTACTCTCAATATTTTTCCTGAGGAGCTTATCTGTCCTGGATACCCTGGGTTTCCAGTTCCTATCTGTACCAGTGTACATACTCTGGTCCAGCCATATTTGTAAGTTAGAATAGGGATCATGATAGAGGGGGAGATGAAGCATAGAGGAAAGTTGTATGTTTTATCACTGCTACACTATCCCCTGACTGGCTTGTCTCCTCCCCATGACCCTTCTGTAAGGGAAAGTCCAAATGCCTACAGATAGGCTTTGGGTCTCCACTTCACACTCCCCCTCATTCACAATGATATGATTTTTTGTTCTTTGATGCCTGATACCTGATCTTATCAACACCTCATGATCACACAGACTGGTGCGCTTCTTCCATGTGGGCTTTGTTGCTTCTCAGCTAGATGGCCAGTAGTTTATATTCAAGACTTTAAGGCCCCAGACACTATAGCTTTTGATAATTGGGCACCATCAGCTTTCTTCACCACATTTGCTTATGCACCCATTTGTCTTCTGTGATTGCGTTGGGAAGGTGAGCATCATGGAATGCCAGTTTAATAGAACAAAGTATTCTTGCATTGAGGGAGTACTCGAGTGGAGGCCCAATGTCCATCTGCTACCTTAATGCTAAACCTATAAATATATGCAAATAGATCTATTTCCCTATCGTCATAGATAAATATATTATAAAATAATAGCTGTGACTCACATATCAGAGCATGTCATTAAGGTTGTAACGTAAACTCACAGGGGCAGTTTTACCCAGTCCTACAGGATTGCTATAAATTGGCATCAACTTAATGGCAATGAGTGAGCTGTTTAAATAAGGATGTGACTTCAGTAAGTATGCGTCTCAGGCCCCACCCTCTTGAAAAGCTCTGACTAAATCATACCACACACTGATCCTGCCTCATTAACATATAGCACAAACTGGAGGACAACTGAATAATCCTGAATGGTATGGCGTAGACAAGTTGGCATGTGTCTGGTGGTAGGTAGGTCACGAATCAATTCATGGTGTTGACTTGTTGCTTCGTCTTACATTGCTGTCCAGCGATCACGTTGGAGACGTGCTTCTAACCTTGTTCAACCATACAAAATCTGCCTCTACATAGACCCCTAACCTAATTTAAGATAGATCTCCAAGTCATATTATGGTAGTTTGATGCCCACTGAAGGCTGACACTAGGAATAAGGATTAATCAATCTTATTTGGAATCACTACAGAAATTAAATTAGAAGGTGGCATAAAAATGTTAAATTATGAGTGGGAGCAAATATATTTAAAACGTGATTTTTAGAATTGTTATTCAAACATGGAGTAACTTTTGGAAGTATAAAATGATTTAGTATTAAAAATATTTAGCAGACAAAGGTAGGTTAGAAGTGTTCCAGTTAGATATGAAAACCTTTGGAATGCTTGGAATTAATAACATTTTAGTTTTCAAAGGTCACTAGTTAAAATGACATGCTCAAAGGTTGCCATTTTGGAGAAGTGTGAAATTTTGGTTGGCCTGGTCACTTAATAGCTGAATTTCCTAAGATTTGGAATTTCCTATTTGTTTAAAGAAACCTTTGTGTGAAGGTTGAATGAGCAATGATAACGTGAGATAATATATATGTATATGTTTCATTTTCCTCAAGTTTTATTTTATTTTAATCGTTTTATTGAGGGCTCTTACAGCTGTTATTACAATCCACACATATATCCACTGTATCAAGCACATTTGTACATTTGTTGCCATTATCATTTTCAAAACATTTTCTTTCTACTGGAGCCTTGGTGTTAGGTCCTCGTTTTTTCTGTCTGTTCCCCACCCTCCCTCCCTCATGAACCGTTGATAATTTATAAATTATTATTACTTTTTTCATGTCTAACACTGACAGATGTCTCCCTTCACCCATTTTTCTGTTGCCCGGCCCCCTGGAAGGGGGTTATATGTAGATCATTGTGATTACTTGCCCCCTTTCTCCATCCACCTTCTCCTTACCCTCCTGGTATCAGTACTTACATTATTGGTGCTGATCTGTCCTGGATTCGCTGTGTTTCCAACTCTGATCTGTACCCGTGTACATGCTCTGGTCTAGCTGGATTAGTAAGATAGAATTGGGGTCGTGATAGTGAGGTGAGGGCAGGGGGAAGTATTAAAGAACTGAGGAAAGTTGTTTGTTTCATCAGTGCTATATACTGTACCCAGACTGGCTCGTCTCTTCCTTGTGGCTCTTCTGTAAGGGGGTATCCAATTGTCTACACATGGGCATTGGGTCTCCACACTGATCCCATCAGCACTTTATGATCACCCAGGCTGGTGGGCTTCTACTATGTGGACTTTGTTGCTCCACATCTAGATGGCCGCTTGTTTATCTCCAAGCCTTTAATACCCCAGTTGCTATATCTTTTAATAGCTGGGCACCATCAGCTTTCTTCATCACATTTGCTTATGCGCCCATTTTGTCTTCAGTGACCATGTTGGAAAGCTAAGCATCATGGAATGCCAGGTTATTAGAGCAAAGTGTTCTTGCGTTGAGGGAGTACTTGAGTAGAGGCCAATGCACATATGTAGCATATGTCCAGATGCTACCTTAATAATCAGCATATAAGTATATGTACATAGATCTTTTTCCCTACCATTATATATAAATATATTTACGTATGCACATGCTGGTATTTAGATGTTCATAAGTGGCTCTTGCCTCCTAATTCCTTCCTTTATTTCCTTTTACTTCCATCTTGTCCCACTAACATGTTCGGCCTTCATTCGGGTTTCAGTAATTCCTTTCAGTTACATTGCCCTTGATCAAGCCCTACCTCCTTGTCATTGATTTTAGATCACTTGTTGTTCCCTTGTCCCTAGGTTAACATCAACTTCCTTTCTCCTACCTTCCCCTCTCCTGTACACCCCAACCCACCCCCACCCAGCCACCAGAATCATTGGTCCCATTTTTTTTCTCCTCCTGTTTATTTATCCTGCTCATATTATCTAGATAGACATGCAGAGACAATAGTAAGCACGAAAACAAGACAGAGCAAAACAAAGCAACAAAAGAAAACAAAACAATAACAAAGAAAATCTAAGGACAAAATAAGAAAAACCTATAAATAGTTCCAGGTCTGTTTGTTGACCTTTAGGAGTGTTTCTGGTCCAGTCTGATGGGGTGCCACACCCTGGCCCCAAAGTCTATTTTTGGTATTCCCCAGGGACTTCATTGCTTTATTCCTCTTGCTGCTCTGTTGCACACCCTTAGCGTTTTGCCCCGGTGTGGTGGAGTCAGATGAGGCACAATTGCTGCACTGTGTCTCCAGTATTGTCCGTTGTAGAACTATGGGTCAGTGAGGGATGCCGTGTCTCATGGTGGGACTAGACCTCTGGTCCTCTCTGTACATTGGGTGCTCTGAGCAGGAATATCATCCTCGAGGCTTGGTGAGCCAGGCTGTGTTCCACTTTCTCTCCTTCCCTCTTCCTTTGCTCCTGTGTGCCATGATCAGACACACCCCTCTCCCTGAGCTGTGACTTTAGTGCTGTCCTCTGAAGTGAATACTTCTGGGGGGGAGAGCGGGGCGTCCATGTAGTTGGGATTGAGGCCATACCTGTTTTTATCTCCACAGGAGAGAAGGAGAGAGACCAGACATCAACCTGATGTGCCAAGACGTGAATGCAACATACAGACATAAAGCAGGGAACCAATAGAGAGGTCTGCAAGGACATGGTATTTTTTAAAATATATATTTTTCAATGAGATTATGTTCTTTAAACCACTGTTCTTCTGGAAGTATAATCCATAGTCAGAAAGTGAGAGCTAAATACCTGAATGATATGGGTTTCAAGTTGACCCAGAAGGTTTGTACTTAGTGGTTCATATACAACCCTGCAGTGTTGTGCTGTGAAAGAGAAGTGGGGTGATCTGCCTTACTAAATATGACAATCAAAACAACTTTGTGGAGCAGTGGCAATGTGTTACACATCGGATTAACCTGTGTTGGAATGCTCTCAGTGTGGATGGGTTGCTGGGGTTGATGTACCACTGTGTCCCTTTGAATCACTGACATTAAATATTCTGGTTATAAATACATGGATAACAATTTATCACATAGCTTCAAGAGAAGAGTAAGGGTGGTTGTTTTCAGGTGGGTTGTCTCGAGTAGCAAAACTAGTTACGTTTCTGTTTGTATATGTATGGATGTTGTTTTCAGGTGCCATCAAGTCGAGTCAGACATACAACAGAATGGAGCACTGCCAGGTCCTGCACTATCCTCGCCATCATTATGTTTGAACCCCTTGCTGCAGCTGCTGTTTCAATCCATGTTGCAAAGGGTCTTCCTCGTCTTTGCTGCCACTTTGCCACTTTAAAGTGCCACTTTGCCACTTTACCTCCTTCTCTAGGACCTAGTCTCCCCTGACAATATGTTCAAGAAGCATGTGGCAGTCCTTCTTCGAAGACAGATCTGTTTGTTCTGTGGCAGTCCATAGTAATTTTAATATTTTTCACCATCACCAACTTCAAATATTTCGATTCTTCTTGGTGTTCCTTATTCAATCTCCAACTTTCACATGCATTTGAGGCAAGTAAAAATATCATGGCCTGTGCATGGCACACCTTAGTCTTCAAAGTGACAACCTTGCTAGTCAACACTTAAAGAGGTTTTGGTCAGCAGATTTACCCTGTGCATTGTTCCCTCTGATTTTTTCAACTGTGGTTTCCATGCGATTGACCCAGATCTAAAAGACCCTCCCCAAAACCTTGACTACTTCAATCTTTTTTGGTAATCATTACATTACATATTGGTCCAGTTGGGAGGATTTTTGTTTTTACTACATTGAGTTGTAATGCATATTGAAGACTTCAGTCCTTGATCTTCACCAGCAAAGGTTTCAAATCCTCCTCACTGGTAGTAAGCAAGATTGCAGCAACTGCATAGTGCAGGCTGTTAATAAGCCTCCCTGCAATCCCAGTGCCATGTTCTTCTTCATATAGTCCACCTTCTTGGATTATTCACTCAGCATACAGACTGAATAAGTATTATGAAAGGATACAACCTTGACATACACCTCTTACTTTTCAACCATGTAGTATTCCCTTGTTCTGCTTGAATTGCTGCTGCTCAATCTGTGTACAGGCTCCACATGAGCACAACCAAGAGTTCAGGAATTCTCCTTCTTCTCAGTGTCATCCATACTTGGTTATGATCCTCACAGTTAAATCCCTTTGCGTAATTGATAAAACACAAGCTAAGACTTTCTTTGTATTTCATGCTTTGATCCAACAACCATTTGACATCAGCAATGCTATCCCTGTACCATGTTCTCTTTGTAAATGTTTGATGAATAGATAAACATAAATCTATGGAAAGAAAATGTTTCACACAATTGTAAAAGCGGACAACTCCAGGCTCATATGGGTTTAAAGTTTGTGGGTCATATTTTAGGCTGAAGGATTCTCCTAACTCATGTAGCCAAGTGGCCCGATGACACAAAGATCTAATGAGAGGCTTTTGGCTACATAGGTAAATGAGCCCAAGGTCACCAAGTGAGATGGCAAGCCATTGGTTCCTCCCAGGATTGGCAAGCAATATGCCAGGATATTCATTTAATCCAAAGAACTGGAGGTAAAAGAATGAGCCAGATGAAAGGTTCAGACTCGGCAGAAAAGGAAAACATGTACAAATATGCTTGATGCAGTCAATGTACAGATTGTTATAAGAGTTGTAATGGACTCAAATAAAATAATCTTTTAATTATTAAAAAAAGCAAAGCAAGCATTTCTATAGCATCAACTTATATCAGTAGGCCACAGTCCCAAGGAAATGTCAATTGCTTGCATTGACACTGTGACCTGAGTAAGGGTTTTGCACCCCCTCTAATTTTAGAACTGACCGGCTACTCACTGCAGATCCCATTAGAGAGGTGAGTAATTGTGTTAGGTCCCATCATGGGAGAGGACTAGATTGTCACTGCCAAACCACTGAGATATGTGGCGCAGCCAAGTTGACTAAAACCCAACTACCACATGGTTCTTGCAAATCACTCCACTCTTCACTCTGAACTTTCCAACTTGTCATTTGGCTAATTTATTATTTGTTTTCACTTCACCTACTTAAAAACCTAGGGTCCAGATCTACATACAGATTTCTTTACATACAGTATTAGGAAAGGTATGGTATTTAAATCTAAAACAAAAATTACATTAGACAGCAAATCGCACATACCTATGGTATTCTGATCGACCTTCCTGTATTTGCTGACTTCCTGCTTTGAGAGCGGGTGACTGATCTATGAAGTATGTTGTCCTGGGCCTTCACCTGGAGCCCCTCCTCTCCTCTCTCTTCTGGCTTGGATTCATATATTTATCCTACTATTTGTATAAAAATTAGCTACTATATTTGCTAATATATTGCTACTTATTTGCTACTATATTGCAGTCCCTGATTATCCGTTTGGCATTTATAGTCAATTTCCCATTTACAGTCTAGTGTTGACTTTTCCCCAGACAACACTATATGTTGCTCATTAGCATTAGTGCTCACTCTCTAAAATCACGGTGTACTATAAATCCTGCAGGACTCCCAGATAAATTGCACAAGGAAATGCTCATGTACTTGAAGCAATTACAAGAGGGGTTTTGTTTTATCTAAAATGTTATTTAAAAATATGCCATGTGCTTAATTAAACAATATTTTCTTTTTAAATGTTTATAAATCAATTTTCATTTATTGTATTTACAAGAATAAATGACAACGTGATGCACAGGGAAAAAAACTTTAAACTTATGCAGCATGACTAGGATTTATGTGAAAAAGTATTGAAAGAATTTTTACAAGATTATAGTTTATTTTCAACAGTTTTAATGATTTCAGAAATATATATAAACTTTCATGTAAGCAATTCAAAAATGAAATGAATCTTGTTAATATTAATTTGTATCTCCTGAGGCATAATATTAATTTTCAATACAATATTCACATTGTCACTACATTCATTCAATGCTAATTTTAAAAATGAAAATTCAGAAAAGCAATTAATGATTTAAAGGTAGCAAAATAATTAGTCAAAGGAAGATATTCTCTGTTAATTATTTTTAATGAATGCATTTAAGGAATCCTTGTCCTTTTCAGTGCTTAATCTCTCTTCAAATGACAACAAAATAGTTATATTCATATTCTATTTTCTTTTTTTGACTTCCCTTCATCAGCCTGGTTAATGTTAAATTACAAGGACAAATATTTTAAAGTACATTTCAAAATTTTAAACCAAACAGTTAAACAAAAACATATTTAGTACAAGTTTGATAATTATCATAGGGATAAATAACACTTTGTGCTAATATGCTGAAGTTAAAAATCTTGATGCTGAAAGATTATGCCTTTAAGGAAAAGCATCTAGTTTACCTTCATAAAGTTATGATAAGTAAAATTTATTGCCAGATTATCAAGATATGCACTTATATTTTAAAATGTTACTACTTATATGTATCTGAATTTAATCATTATATATAACTGTCTAACATTACCAACTTAGCATCATTTTTAATTTAAATTTATAAAATTACAAATATGATAGAAATAGATTGGCTTACTCTCAGCAGCTGTTACCAAAGTCATTAATATCTGTTTTTCTGGTTGATTTAGCATGATAGTTGCTAGGTGTTATTGAGTGGGTTCCTCTCACAGTGACCCTGGCCAGTCCTGACATATCCTGACAATCAAAATCATGTTTGAGCCCTTTAACAAGGCAGCCACTGTATCAATCTCCATGGCGATAGCCTTGCTCCTCAATACTTTACAGAAGTCTTCTGCAGCAGCTTTGTCCAATGTGATAGAACACGGTTGGATTTCCTGACTGGTGTTTCTATGCATATGATTTTAAATCCAAATAAAATAAAATCCTTGACAATTTCAAACTTTTCTCCATTTGTAATGTTGTTGTCTAATATAAGGATCTTCATTTTCTTTACATTAAACTGTAATCTATACTAAGGATGTATTCCTGATTTCCATCAGCAAATTCTTATAGGCCTCTACACTTCTAGCAAGCAAGGTTGAATCATCTGCATAACACAAATTGTTAATAAGCTTTCCTCCAATTCTGATGTTCATTCTTCCTTATATTATTGAAATCTTTGTTCAGCATACACCTTGAATAAATATGGTAAAGGATAAGCCCTGACACATGTAATTCCTGATTTTGAACCATGCAATATTCCTTTATTCTGTTCCAAGACTGCCTCTTGAGCAATATATAGGTTATGCATGAGCCCAATGGGGTGCTGTGAAATTCCCATTCTTCTCGATGCTATCCATTGTCTGTTATGATGCACACTGTCAGTTACCTTAGCATAGTCAGTAAAACACAAGTAAACACCTTCTTTTGCTTTAAGCCAAGCTGAATTTAACAACAGTAAGGATACTCCTCCATGATAGTTCTTATGAATCCAGCTTCAATTTCTGGCAGTTACCTGTTAATGCACTCAAGCAACCAGTGTTGAATTATATCCAGAAATCTTTTACTTGTGCATGATATGGTGCGTTAACCTGGTTAAACTAGAGAAACAAATTCAAAGACACTCATATGTACATAAGAAAGTGATTTATATACAACAGCAATTGAATATTGAGAAAATGCCCAAACCCAGTCCAGATAAAGTCCATAAGTCCAATATTAGCCCATATGTCTGATACAAAGCTATAAAGTCTTCTTCAGACTCATGAAATACATTCGATGATGCAGAATGCAGGAGGAGCACAGGCCAGTGGGTTGGAAGTCTTGTGGATCCAGTAGCATTGTAAGCATCTCAGCACTAATAGGGGTCTCTATGTGGCTTCTCTGGCTCTAGTGGTCGGGTTGCATGAGGGTATGTCCACGTGGCTTCTCCAGGTCCCAGGGCATAGCGCCATGTGTCTTGTCAGTAGAGCATCTCTCAGGGCGTGAGCAGAGATAGAAGTGTCTCCTGGCTCCAATGAGGAAAAACAGGAGTTCCCAGAATTCTCAGGAGAAAGCCATGCCCACACAGAGGCCTTACTGGTTATGTCTTGATTGACAGGCCAGGCTCCACCCCTTCATAATGCTCTCAAATTGACACCAGATTATGTAACTACCACATATGGTTCAATAAGTTCCATATTCTTTTGAATCACCTTTGGGATGGGTAAAAGCACAGATTTCTTCTCCCAAATTTCTTAGCGTAAACTAGTGAACAATTTCAGTACTTCACCAGCTTGTTGAAATATTTCGATTGGTATCCTGTCAATTCCTGGATCTTCATTTTTCATGAATACCTTCAGTGTAGCTAGGGCAATTACCTTCAATACCACTGGTTCTTGAGCATAAGCAAAGGCAATCAACTGTGTGGATCATAACAAGTTATTGTTAACACTAAGAACGGGAATTACAAAACACTTCATTGAGCTCTTGCAGAATCTGTACAGAGACCAAGAGACAGTCATTTTAACAGAAAAATGAAATATTGCATGGTTTAAAATAGGGAACAGGAAAGGTGTACAACATGGTTTAATAAATTAACCATACATTTTAAATCTTTATGCTGAGTAAATAATTCAAGAAGCTGAACAACATGAAGAAGAATATGGCATCAGTCCCAGAAAAAGGATTATCGACCACATGTGATATGCAGAGGACAGACACAACCTTGCTTGCAGAAAGCTAGGGTGGCTTGAAGAACTTGTGATAAAGAAAAAGTACTGCACTTCTCAGTATGGGTTACATACAACCTACAGAAAACAAAAATCACTCACCACTGAAGTAACAGATAACATCGTGATAAATGCTGTAAAGATTGATATTGGTAAAGCATTGAATTGTTCTTGCATCCACAACCATGGCATGGCAGCAGCAGTCAAACACTACACGGATTTATCACATTGGATAGACTTGCTTTAAAAGACATTCTGAAGTGTTGAAAAGCAAGGATATTGCTTTGAAGAGTTGGGTGCCCGAGAAAGTCCGAGGGATTTTCAATGACCTCATGTGCACCCTTTTGTTTACCCTGAGCATCTCTCAAGATTCTTTCTTTGTCTTTTGTTCTGAACATATTGACTATGCTGTGTCTTGGCTAATTTATTTTCGAATATATCCTGCAAGGGTTCGTTGAGCTTCTTCTATGGCTGTCTTTTTATACTTTGTGACATTACGAAAGATTTCTTCTAGCAAATCTTTACTAAATCTCTCTGTTGTCAGTTTTTACCCTCTCTTCTTATGGAATTCTGATCATCTGTAAACTTTATTTATTAATACTGGTCCACATAATTCTAAAATGATATGAAAAATAGAATTTTCCCATGAACTCTTTGGAGCACCTTCTTAAGTATGTGTGTGCGTATGAGGTAGAAAAAGTAGGTGAATCAATTGATGCAACAGGTTTTATTCACATTTAACACAAGTAAAACAATCGTTGGATTCTTATTTTCAAGTACAAAACATGTCAATTGTCCCTTACTGCTTTGAATATTTTTATTCTGGTTTTCAACAGCTTAATTGTGATTACTGAAAGCCTGGATTTGTGTGTGTGTGTGTTCACCTTAAAGTTGATTAGCATCTTGTATCTGCAAATTTCTGTGTTTTGCTAAATTAAGAAAATCTTCAGTCATTATTCATTTATATTTTTCTGCCCTGAACTCTTTTCAATCATCCTGTTATAAAATTTACATATATTACACATTTGAAAATAAGCTCACAATTTCCTGATATTAAATTATTTTGTTTGTTTGTTTTTAATGTTTGTCTTTTCATCACTTTGGGCAATTTCTATTGCTATAAGTTTCAATTGTCATTTTACCTTGTCATGACAACCCAACAAACATTAAGCCCATAAAGCTACATTTTAATTTTAGAAAATAGATTTACTTCTGAGATACCATATTTCTCTATTAAAATATACATGTTTTGACACAATGTTTGTTTATGTACACATACTTAGGATATCTTTAAAAAGGTATGTAATTGTGTCTTACTTTGAATATCGTAAAATAAATACTTTTAAATGGTTTGTTAATTCCAATATCTGATTCATTGAAGGTTAAAACTCAGATGATTTTTCTTTTCTTTTAAGTGTGTGCATTTTCTTTGTGCATTGTGTGTTATATTGTAAACAACCACCACTTATCTACCAGTTTATTGTACTGTGGTGGCTTGTGTGTTGTTGTGATTCTAGAAGCTATGTTAGTGACATTTCAAATGTCAGCTGGGTTATCCAAAGTAAACAGGTTTCAGTGGAGCTTCTAGACGAAATATAGAGAAAGACTTGGCTACCCACTTCAAAGGAACTAGCCAAGGACAATCATATGCGTAGCTTTGAAACCTTGTCAGATACTGAATGCCTGATGAATGGAAGCAGGACACCTTTGGAGATTATGCTGGAGAGTGGGCCCCTGGCTTAGAGGACCTTTGAAATGTGACTTAAGAGGAGCCATTTTCTCCACCTTGGTGACATGAACGGAGAAAGCCTTTTGGAGTGGAGCCTTTAGGGTCTTCATTTGCTGATGGGGCAAAACTCAAAGTTAGAAGCAACAACTACAAAAAATTCTAATGAACCTCACTTAAGATGTGTGAAGTAAGAATCTAAGGAATTGAATGTCATCAAAAAACAAATGGAATGCATAAAGATTGATATCCTAGACATTTTTAATGAGCTGAAATGATGAGTATTGGCCATGTTGACTCAGAGAAACCTATTTTATTGTGGTGGGAATGGCACAATCAAGGGGAATGGCATTGCATTCACTGTCTAAAAGAACATTTCAAGGTCAGCCTGGAAGTACAATAATGTCTGATAGAATGCTATCTATCTGCCTACAAGGAAATTGATTCACAAACCACAAAAACTAATTATAAGAAAAATGAATAATTCTACCAATGAATTAAGTCATAAAGTGGTCAAATATGTAATCAAGATGCATTGACAAATATTAGCTATTAGAATGCAAAAGTTGGAAACAAAGAGAAGGAACACTAGTTGCAAAACATGGACTTGGTGGCAGCAATGAAGCTGGAGATTGCATGCCAGAATATTGTGAAAGTCACAAATTGTGCAGAGCAGATACCACCTTCCACAACACAAATGGTGTCTATACAGAAGGCCTTTTTCAGATCCATCACACAGAAGCAAATTTACTAAATCTATGGCAAGAGAAGCTCAAGGTCAGTAGCTAAATCCAGGCCAGATACCTGTGGACTAGACCATCAAATGCTCAGATGTATAAGTTGAGGTTGAAGCAGAAGATAATTAAAACAAGTACACGTGAGCCACATATGACCTTGAGTCTGTCCCACCTGAACTTTCAGAAAATTTAAAGAACAGACATAGTGCATTGAACACTAATGACAGAAGGCTTGATGAAAGGGGTGGGGTGGGGGGCATATTAAGATCACCATGCATGAAGAAAACAAAAAGTCATTAAAATGACAACAATGAAAGAAAAGATCAAAGTAGATGTCAGAAGATGCTCTGAAACTTGTCCTTAATTTTAGAGTAACTAAAGCAAATGGAAGAAATGACAAAGTCAAAGAGGTTAATAGAAAATTTCAAAGGGCTACTCAAGAAAACAAAGCCAACTATTATAATGAAACATGAAAATACCGAGAGTTAGAAAAGCAAAGAACAAGGGCAGCATACCTTAAGCTGAGAGAACACAACAAAAGTCTCATCTTGTAATATTAAAAGTTTCTATGAGCAAAATATTGAATGACACATGAAACATCTAACAATGATGGGAAAGTATACTGAGTCAGAGTATCAAAAAGAACTAGTCGGCATTCCATTAGGAGAAGCCATGAAAAAGAAGCAAAGCTGCTGAAGGAAGAAATTCAAGCTGCACTGAAAGCAGTAGCCCAAAACACAGCTCCATGAATTGATGAAATGAAAATTGAAATGTTTCAACAATCTAATGATGTACCAGAAGCACCTACTCATCTACTCACCTGCTCAACTCACATGCCAGGTCATGTGTACCTATCTGGCCAATTGACTGGAAGAATCCATAGTTGTGCCCATTCCAAAGAAAAGTGAGATAACATAATACTTAAATTATAGAACAATATCATTTATATCACATGCAAGCGACATTTTGCTGAACATCATCGAACAACAGTCTTCAGGGCACATCGACAGAGAGCTTCCAAAGGTTCAGGACAGACTCAGAGGAGACATGTAACGAAGGATATCACTGCTGCTGTCAGATGGATCGGCTTAAAGCAGAGAATACCAGAAAGATGTATATTTGTGTTTTATTGACTACGCTGAAACACTAGCCTATGTCGATCATAACAAACTATGGATAACCTTGAGAAGAAAGGGAATTCCAGAACACTTCATTGTGCTTGTAGGAAAATTGTATATGGATCAAGAGGCACTTGTGCAAACATAACAAAGGAGAGGTTTAAAATCAGGAAAGGTGTGTATATGAGTTGTATCCTCTCACCATATTTACTGCATCTCTATGGTGAATAAATCACCAGAGAAGTTGGATTATATGAAGAAGAACGTGACATAAGGGGCGAAGGAAGGCTTATTTACAACTTATGATATGCTGATGATACAACCTTGCTTACTGAAATTGAAGAGAATTGGTAGCATTTGATGTATATCAAGGATTGCAGCCTTCAGTATGGATTATAGCAATGTAAAGAGTACCCAAATCCTCCCTACTGGACAAATAGGCAACATCATGACAAAATGAGGAAAAGTTTGAAGCTGTCCAGGATTTTGTCCACAATCAATGTTCATGAAAGCTGCAGTCAAAAGATCAAAGGACACATTGCGGTATGTAAATCTGCTGCACGAGGAGACCTCTTTAGAATATTGAAGAGCAAGGATAAAGTGCATCCTACCCAAGCTAAGGTATTTCAATGGTCTCAAGTGCGTATGAAAGTTGGACATGGAATACGGAAGACAGAAGGAGATACATTTCAATTGTTGTGCTGGAGAAAAATATTGAAAGTACCATGGACTGCGAAAAAGCCAAACAAAACTGTCTTGGAAGAAATATGGCTAGAATGCTCCAAAGTTCGTCTTACATACTTTGGACACGTTTCTGGGAAAGACCAGTTCCTGGAGAAGGATCTCATGCTTGCTAAAATGGAGTGGCAGATAAAATGGAGAAGGCCCTCACTTATGGATTGACACAGTGGCGGCAGCAATGGGCTCAGGCAAAGGAACAATGATTTGGCTGGGCAGTGCTTCCTTGTGTTGTGCATGGATCATTACGGCTTGGCACTGACTTGCTGGCACATAACCACAACTACATTATGAACAGTCACTTAAATTACGTAGATTCTGGATTTTTGATATTTTTCTCAGATGATCATATTTTCTTTGCTGGAATAGAAAATTCCATGGGTGGAATTGAACACCCCCCACCTCTGCTGGTTTTTCTGACCTCCATTTAGAGTTCGTCATTGCCTGAGCTTCTTTGTCTTTGTATGTGTGGTTGAAGGATGTGTAGCACATGGGGATAAACAAACTTAGAAAGTAATTTTAAATGGAATGAGGAGATGAATGAAATATTAGTGAAGTGAGAGTCCATGATTTGATAATTCCTTGTAATTGATTTTAGACACAGAGAAGGAAGATGTTTTCAAAATAAAATATTTCATTTTCAAAATAAAATATTTGATTGGGTTATTGCCCAATTTGATGAATGTGCTAAAATTCCTAAAATCAATGCTAACCATGAAGATAAGGTAGGCGTCAACATGTCTTTTTTTTTTTTTAATTACATCACTATTATTACTTTCCCACTCTACTTTTTCTTAGTGCTTCAAGTTTTCCTAAGTCCCCAATATTTTCCCCCAAAAGTTAATGAGAAAAATCCCTATAATACTTATGGAAAGTGCTTGTTGATTTCCCCCTTGTTTTGATTTCTTTGTTTTGTTTTACAATTATTTTCTTTAATTTTTAAAAATAATTAAAAAATTTATCACATCTTCATTTTGGACTGCCTGCTAAGAAGATTCAGCATTTATTGTAGTTCATTAAACTATTTCATATACCCATTGTTCAATATACTATTCCCTTCTTCTACTCCATATGCCCATTGCTCAAATTCCCTTCTAACTAAGGTTTTCTGTTATACATAATATTAATGTGAAGTATTTTTGCCCCAATCTCAAATATGAAATAACCATAATTCAGCATTTGAGCAATTTGTCAAAAGCCAGTTTACTAAAACAGGTTTCCCAGTGACTTACATTAATGTTACATAATGGCTAGTATGAAGTCAAATGTTTAAATATATTTGGCACTTTGTTTATACTTTTATTTTGAGGCTGGCTACTAAATGCAATTTTCCTTGAGTATGCAAAATGAAACAGTCATATGAGTTAATATACAGGAAAGACTCATGTCTTTAAGTAAAGCAGGTTAAATAGTTTCCATTAGAGGTTTTGCAATCTACCTAATAAGGAGTAAGGAGACTTCATGGCACAGCAGGTTAAGCATTGGCCTGCTACCACAAAATCAGCAGTTCAAACCCACCAGTCTCTCAGGGTAAAGATGAGCTTGTCTGTCCCTGTAATGATTTATGCAGTGCCAGAAGCCCTAACGGGGTTCCGCTCCACCATATTAGATCACTATGAGTCAGAATCATTTCATGTTAGTGACATGGGCAGTAATGAGGAATATCATTTGTCATATTGATGATCTAGCTCAAAAATTTCAATATATAATATTTATAAACAAAAAAGAGAGAGATTACACCTTTATGTTATCATTTTCAACCTGCTACCATTTCTGAAATTCATATTACATACCATCTCATATATAAAATGTTGAGAATGTTAGAATTAAAAACAAATAAAAAACAAATGTTTTTTCTATATTTTTTGGATTGTGAGTAGGAAATAAATATATATAGTACTGAGTGCCTCTCCCATACCGTAAATGAACAATTCAGGTGGGGAAAAAACAGAGAAAGAAAGACAAAATTGCTAAATTATTTCAAAAGCAGTGTAATGACCTCATAAACTTAAGTAAAATAAATATGAGACAATGATAGTATAGAGTGTATTGACAATGGCTAATGTCGTCAATGTCCAGTTATACAATTAAATGAATACACTTTAAAGAAGAGATTTCCTTAATAATGTAACTGCAGTCTCTGGGTAAAATATATAACAGTATGTATGGTCATTTTCTCAAACCTCTACTAACTTCAGTGTATATCACTTTATGAATTGTGCAGTCAGAAGCAAAAACAAGCCCAATGAGGCAGCTATCTCTACCAGTTGCAGATAATAAAATTCAGTAGCCATTTATATTAGATTAGAGTTGTACTTCATAAAGTACTAGTGCTGTGTATTTTTAGCATTTGCTTCACTTTATGGCATGCAAATATAATTATTACACCACTTAATCGAAGTGTTCAGCATGTTTCTGTGCCTTTTAAATTGGTGAAAATGAATTGTGATAACATGCAATATTAATATGAATTGCTAGAGAATTGCTCACATAATACAGCTTTCACATTAGGGCATATAAAAATGTCAATCTTGCTGCTGCCAGCCTTCCCTTTGTTGTGCACACACGCAGAAAAGCAAGATACTCAGTGTTCTATTTCTTTTGAAAATGGCCTTTCTCTCAAGGGATCAGAATGCTAATACTGCTTTGCAAAACAATATTTGTAGAATCAAAGAACAAATACTAATCTCAGCCAACTCTAACTCTATATCTTGACAGTTGCTGAAATTTAAGAAAAGGACAAGATTCTCTCCATGAATAATAAGATGAGAAGTTGATTGGTATAGTTATCCACTTTCTTTTCAATTTTATACAGTGTGTTTTGTCCTTGTAGAAAAGAGAAAAGGGGAGGGGAGAGCAAGGAAAGACAATTGCAGCGATTTACTACTGAGAAAATACTAACAGAATTGAGTCCCATTGTAATATTTTTGACCAAAGATAGGATTCAACTTCATCTTTTGCAATCTTAGAAGCTTTTCAGACAGAAAACCTATGATCATTTCACCAAAGTGTTGATTTACTAGTTTTGTCAAAGCAATGATCACTCTAGCTGACCTATTAAACAACATTTGAAACCAAATCGTATGGTTCCTTAAGATTACCTATAAAAATATAAGCCGTGTGGCCCCAAAGGGCAGTCATTTTGTAAGCTATCTAGAAAATGGAGTTTTTATTTTGGAACACAAGTTATGTTCTTGGCATAATTCCTAAAGTTTCCCTTTGCTCATACCATATCCTACTCTAACTGTTCCACAAATCTTTTTGTCACTGTGATAAATAGACATGAAGGTATTTTAACTGCTTTCCCTGCTGAGAATTATTGGGGAAACAAAGCAATGTATTGCCTTTGTTTCACACTCTCGTATAATTAGTTTTGTCCTCAGAATATTGGGAAGTCTATGATACCCAGATTACATGCCTGTTAAAGCCAGAGACATACTAAACCCAGCCTCTTCTGAAAGCCACACTCCCTTTTTCCAGATATACCATTAAAGAGGCAGGTCCTGCAAAGGCAGGTCTGCCATTTACTCTTCATATCTAGATGATGGATGGCATTACCATCAGTTTAGTTTTTGTACAGAGAAGAACATGGGCATGGGGGCAGAGGTGAGTAGAAAGAGCTATGTAAAATCCTTGCTTTACCACTGCAAATCATCTTCATTTGTACTATCCCAATACACAAAATAAAATAATGATAAAGCATAGATGAAATAAATATGAATCATACAAATATGTGCATGAAGAATGTACAAAGCATTGAAAACCATAGAAGCATTCAATGAATGGTAGTTTTACACATATCAAAAAGAAAAACACTTAGTGTTATTTCCCTTCTCAACACTTACAGGAAACAATTACCATACAGACTCATGTATAAGCCAAGTTTTTCAGCACATTTTTAATTCAGTTTTTGAGGTTAAATTAGGTGCCTTGGCTGATATTTGGGTCGGCTTATACTTGAGCATATACAGTACTCTAAACACATAAAGATACTTTGCAATAACAAATTTTTATAATGTTTATAAAAATATGCCAGAAACAAGTGATCTAAAACCAATCGAGAGGAGGGCATAGGATTCCTGGTGAGGTTTGATCAAGGGCAATGTAACCGAGAGGGATTACTGAAAGTCGAATAAAGATCAAGCATTATAGTAGAAGGAGAGGAAAGTAAAAGGAAATAGAAGAAAGAACTAGGACACAAAAGGTATGTATAGAGGTCTAAACACAGGTATGTACATATGTAAATATATTTATATATAATGATTGGGAAATAGATCTATGTACACATGTTAGTCTGTTAAGTATGAAGGTAGCACATGGACCTTGGGTCTCTACTTAAGTACTCCCTCAATGCAAGAACACTTTGTTCTATTAAACTGGCATTCCACGATGCTCACTTTCCCAACACAATCGCTTTAGACAAAATGGGTACATAAGCAAATGTGGTGAAGAAAGATGATAGTGCCCCACTATCAATAAATATAGCACATGGGGTCTTAAAAGCTTGAAGATAAATAAGTGGCCATCTAGCTAAGAAGCAGCACAGTCTACACTGAAGAAACACACCAACCTGTGTGATCATGAGGTGTCAATGTGATCAGTTATAAGGCATCAAGCACCTAGAACAAAAAAATCGTATCAGTGTGAATGAAGGGGAGGGCAGAGTAGAGACCCAAAGCCCACGTGTAGACAATTGGACATCCCCTCACAGAAGAGTCACAATGAAGAGACAAGCCTGTCAGCATGCAGTATAGCACCTATAAAACATACAACTTTCTTCTAGTTCTTTCATGCTACACCCACCCCCTGTACTATCATGATTCCAGTTCTACCTTACAAATCCAGCTAGACCAGAGCATGTACACTGGTACACATAAGAGCTCACAACACAGGAAATCCAGGACAGATAAACCCCTCAGGACCAATAATGAGAGTAGCATTACCAGGAGGGGAAAGGGAAGGTGGAGGGAGCAAGGGGGGAGCAATCAAAATGATCAACATATAGCCACCTCCTGGGGGGACAAACAACCGAAAAGTGGATGAAGGGAGACAGAGGTTGGTGAAAGACATGAAAAAAATAATAATTTACAAATTATCAAGGGTTCATGAGGGGTGGGGCGGGGCATGAGCGGATACCAAGGGCCCAAGCAGAAAGAAAATGTTTTGAAAATGATGATGGCAACATATGTACAGATATGCCTGACACAATGTATGGATATATTGATTGTTATGAGTTATAAGAGCCCCCAATAAAATAATTTTAGAAAGAAAAAACAACACTACCATTATTTGCTACCATTATTTGGTTAACATTTTTGTAACATTGTGTTCATAAATATCTTAATTTCTTATTCTTTATTCTCATGATCAGAGTTAAAAGAACTATACCTACTATGGCCTCTTCACACTTAAATTTCATGTTTTTAGCCATTAAGTGAAATCTCAAGGAGGACATGTGACTATACTTCTTCCAAGAGAGATTTGTTTGGTCTTATGATTGTGCATGATATATTTAATTTTATAGCTATACTAATATTCTAAGACAATCGACATCATCAAATGTGTGATTAATCTTCTCAATTTTAAAATTAATACAGAAGACAAGACTGCCCTGCCAAGAGGTTATCTTTGTCTGTCTTCTCAAGGACAGCTCCTCCTCTGTCTTGAAGATGCCCTACACTCATTCCAGTTCATACCCCGTATCACACTCCTTGCTTTAACCAATGATTTGTTTCGGTCACAGGTTGCCAACGGTAAGTTGACAGCTCCTTAGTTTGGATATCTTACCCAAATTACTTGTAGGTAATTTGGATTTTATCAAAATCACACTTATTATATTCCCTAAAAAAATTCATAATATTACCCTGTTAAACTGACCATTCTTCTTAGGGACTACATTATAATTTCAGTCACCTCATGTGCCTGTGAAAGTTGAACACTGAATGAGGAAGACTGAAAAAGAATTGATGCACTTGATTTGTCCTACAGGAAAAGAATATTGTAATCACCACGGACTGCCAAAGCACAAACAAATCTGTTGTGGAAGAAATACGGCTAGAGTACTCCTTAGAGGTAAGGTTGGCAAGGCTTTGGCTTATAGACTTCACACACACTGTCAAGGGAAAACAGTCCCTGGAGAGAGACATCATGCTTGGTAAAGTGGAGGGGCAACAACAACAAAAACGCAAGTCCTCCACAAAATGGATTGGCTCGGGAGCTGCAATAATGAGCTCGAGTATAGAAACAATTGTGAGAGTGGCGGTACAGGGTTGGGCAGTTTCATTCTGTTGTGCATAGGGCCACTATGGGTTGGAATCTACTTGATGACACCTGACCACAACACAACACCCACAATCTACATCTACTAATGTATTACCCTGCTACATCTGGTCAATCAATAAACAGAACTAATCCCACGTAAGACATATTCCCCTAACCATTTCTATTTATTTGCCTAATAAGTAAATATGGGCTTTCATTATCTTATACCTTAAATGTGGTATTTGGGCTTCTTCTACATTTTTGCACCTTTGCATGCAATATTTCATACAAACATGCTTGTCATAGCTATAATACCAAGCCAAAACAACAACAACAAAACCATGAGACCTGACTATATTTTAATGATTCTTCAGGACCAGTGGTGTGAGTGCCAATACTGGGAGGGTACAGGGACAGTGGGTTGGAAAGAGGGAACCGATTACAAGGAACTATATGTGACCTCCTCCCTAGGGGACGGACAACAGAAAAGTGGGTGAAGGGAGATGTCGGACAGGGAAAGATATGACAAAATAATAATTTATAAATTATCAAGGGTTCATGAGGGAGGGAGGAGTGGGAAGGGAGGAGAAAAAATGAGGAGCTGATGCCAGGGGCTTAATTAGAAAGCAAATGTTTTGAGAATGATGAGGGCAATGAAGGTACAAATGTGCTTTACACAATTGATGTACATATGGATGGTGATAAGAGTTGTAAGAGCACCTAATAAAACAATTGAAAAAAAAACAACCCTAATACAGTTTTGAAAGGCTGTAGTGAATGTAAAGTGTACTGCCTCTGGTGCACACCGTACTCAGGAGAGTTTGCTGGATTACAAGGTGTGAAGTCACAGCGGACGTGAAACACTCTAAATAAAAGGACTCACTCAAATGAGTGTGATGAGCTGGGTAACACACACACTTTGGTTTAAAATATATATATATCATCTTACCTTTTATTAGATTGTACGCATATGCACACAGATTGCCTCATGAGATGACACTGAAACTAATCACAAGCCATTTGTTTGCCACATTCTCAGCCATCACAATTACCACTTTATAAATACTGGATCCTTTAATTGCAAAACAGATGATGACCTACAACCACAGTCACTAAAAGTCATCCTTTGTATGATTCTGTACAGTGAACCCTCATTTATCGCGGTTAATCTGTTCTAGACCCTACCGTGATAAATGAAATTCCGCGAAGTAGGATTCCTTATTTGTAAATCAAATATTTTCGTAGTTAGAGCATAGAGGACATGAAAAAACACCCTTTAGTCACCATTACACTCGTATTACCCAATTTATTAAACGAAAAAGGGAAAATACAGTAAAACATTTTGGATGTTACAATTATCATTTATTATATTATTTATGGCATCTAGTTTACAGTATTACATATTTCACATACAGTATTATTATACATAGTTCTTACAAATACTGTAATCAATAGCCTATGAAATGACTTAAGGGATGTACTCTACAGGTGGGTCGCCGTCTTTTTCCTCTGAAGGAGCGGGTGTAGGCAGTGGATTTCTGGGTACACGTTTAAGAAACATTGTGATTGGCAGTTGCTTTGTAGGGTTCCATTGCCCCATCGAGTGCATTCCGGAACCGTAATGCACGATTCATTTCTGGATCCTATTCTTCAATCATGCCCTGAACTTCTTTGATTGTTCTTACGATATGCGAGAGACGCTCCATTGTGAGGCCAACTAACTCCTCATGATCCTCAGGAACCTCTGACTGCTCTTCCGTCTCCTCCTCACTTTCAGACTTAGCTAGTTCCACCAAATTCTCATCATTTAAATGATCTGAAGACTCCAGCACCTCAAATACGTCATCGCGGTTCATATGCTTGAAACTTTCTCCTTCCAGCATCTGGGCTAGTCCCACTGTGTTATCCACCGCCGAGTTTCTGACTTCTTCTAGGGTGAATTCTTCAGATTCCTGGACAATTCCAGGCCACAACTTCTTGCAGCTGGCCTTTGTCATCTCTACCTTCATGTCTTTTAAAGTGGCCTGGATGTTCTTCAGACAGGTCGCGATGGTATGACAGAGCATGCACTGTTACGCAAAAACCGCGATAGAGTGAAGCCACGAAGCCGAAGCGCGAAGTGGCGAGGGTTCACTGTATTTCCTTGACCATGAAATTGTCCTTTACAAAGGGTAAAATTGTAACTTATATGTGGGGGCTTCAAAAGTTTGTGAGTTTGTTTTATCTTTGATTTCCATTTGGCACAATTTTTAAATCTTTCATAAATATCCACGTGTGGAACATCACACAAGTGGTAGGTTTAGGTCTTAAACTCATGTTTCTCTGACTCATAAGACTTTTTTTCCCGTATGCAAAACATTATGCTGTGCCAAACAAACAAGCAAAAAAATTTGAAAACAAAACAAAAACATTGCCATTGAGTTGATTCTAACTTATAGAGATTACATATAAGGTTTAAGACTCTGGTAATTATTTTGATCGTTTTTGTTGCTGTAGTTCAGTTGTGGGTTATTTTCCCCAGAAGTTTCCTTCGCAAACAATTTATGTATCTATAATCCAATAGTTCAATCATTCAATCATACAATGGAGAATATTGTACAATCACCCCCGCATCAATTTTACAGCATTGTCCCTCCCTCATGCTCAAATCGCCTTTAAGATGATTCATGCAATCATAATCTGTTCTAGTGCTCCCTCCTCCCTCTGGTCTTCATTAGCTACTTCTGAAATCTCCTTTCCCACCCTATCCCCCACCCCCAACCCTGTATTCCCTCTATCCACTTGTATTCATTATTATTGTTATCCACACATTCCTCTTTTGCCTCATAGCTGGGAGACACAATAGAAAACAAAATCATCCTAAGGTAGTAACAGTCAAAACAAACAAAAATATTAATAATGCAGTAAGATGGAAAAGACCCCCAACAATAATCAAAACACCAGGAAATAAATTTCTGTCATGGAGCCAAGTAAGAGTTACTTGCACCCAGAACAAACTCAGATGGCATCTATAAGGTGGCCAGCTGACCAACTGTTGAGTTTGATCAAGTATAATCAAGATTATATAGTAAGATTGATTGTGATTCTTGGCTGTTTGAAAATATAATTATCAGTGATAAACATGGGAATTTTCAGTGAAAATCATTATGTTGCAACAAGTCACAAAAAGCTGTGACCTCCAAATTTAAACTCTGAGAGGGACAGAAGTAGATCTGGTGCCTACACCATCTTAGAAACAACAGGATCAATCCTATCAGAGATTTCAAATCTATTAGCCTAAGTAAGTACCAGCTGTTCAAGATATGCATACCCATTCTCTTCTGAGTCCTCCCATCAACTCAGGGATCACAAACAGGTGTTCTCTTTGAATCTGCTTCACTGTGATAATAAGGCAATTCTCTATTATTAATATTATAGATTTACTTTTTCCCAACTTTTGCTGAAACCTAGCTATGCATTGCAATCACATATGGAAACTAAAAACAAAACAAAACAAAAAACAGAAGAAAACAAATATCTCTGTCTTATAAGCAGATTAAGTGAGAAACCTTTGGAATAGGATCTCAATATTAGAATCTTTAAAAAGGTACCCAAGTTAACACAGGCGCTGTCAATCAATAGCACAGCAAAGTGCTCAACTGCTAGTCCACATTTTGGTGCTTAACTAGTGAATGTCTAGGAAGAACAGCCTCGCAATGTGACTTGGAAAAATCATAGATTAATAATTCTTTGGCATCTGAAAATGTGAGCAAATATTGAGAAGGTTGGCTATATGGGGGGAAAAAGTCATACAGCATTGGCGAAAAGAAATCTCATTAACAACTCTGGTGGTGTAGTTGTTGTAGGTGGGGCTGCTAACCAGGAGGTCAGCAGTTCCAAACTACTAGCCACTCCTTGAGAGAAATATGAGGCTTTCAACTCTTTTAAAGAGTTCATGTCTCAGAAACCGATGGGTGCAGTTCGATACTGCCCTATAAGGCTTTCATGAGCCAGAATTGACTTGATGGCAGTGAATTTTTCTAGAATGTGTAATATGCCATTAGCAATAGCAGATGGCAGAATCTTGTTAGCTGAAGGTGAAGAAGACTTGAAACACTAACTGATGATGATTAAGACTACACTCTTCAGTAAAGATTACATATACCTAAATATAAAGGAACATAAAGCATCATAAATGGGCAAACTTGATTACCAATGAAGAAGATACTTAAGTTGTTAAGGAATTAATTTTCTTGGATCTACAATCAGTGTTTATGGAAGTGACATTTAAGGGTGGAATCAAATGATGTATTTCCTTGAGCAAATCTTCTTCAAAGACTTTTTAAAAGTGTTTAAAAACAAGGTGTCTCTGAGTACTAAGGTCTACCTGACCCAAGTCATGAAATTTTCAATTGCCTCATATGCATGTGAAAACTGAACAATACATAAGGTAGAACAGAGATGAGCTGATGACTTTGAATTATGATATTGACAAAGTATCAAATATACCATGAGTGCTAGAAGAGTAAATAAATGTACCTTGGAAGTAAAATTTTGCACATCTTATCAGGAAGGACCAGTCCCAGAAGAACATCATATTTGGTAAAGTAGAAGATCAATAAAAAGGAGTAAGACCCCAGATGAGATAGATTGGCACAGTGAGTATAGTAGTGGCAGTTATAACATAACTGTGAGGCTAGCTCAAGATTAGATCATGCGTTTTGTTTCTTGCACATAGGATCAGCATTAGTGTGAACATACTTGTGTTAGTCAGGTTTGCTAGGGAAACAAATTCATAGACACTCATATGTGTATAAGAAAGAGCTTTATGTACAAGAACAGTTGAATATTAATAAAACATCCCAGCCCAGTCCAGATCAAGTCCATAAATTCACTATTAACCCATATGTCAATTATCAATTATAAAGTTCTCTTCGAACTCATGAAACATATGTAATGATGCCAAATGCAGGAAGATCACAGACCAATAGGTGGAAAGTTTTGTGGATGCAGTGGTGGTGTAAGCATGTCAGCACTGGTAGGGGTCTGTCTCTATTTGGCTCCTCTGGCTCCAGAGCTCTGGCTGTATCAGCATAGCTCTATCAGGCTTGTCATCAGTATTGTCTCACAGGGAGAGTCTCTCAGTGGCCCACCTCCAGTGAGCTATTTTATACCCATAACACCTCCAGATAAGGTCATCAAGCTGTGACCTGATTGGCAGGTTAAACTCCACCCCTTCACTATTAAGTTTCAAATTGACAACAGATTATGTAACTACCACAATACTCTACGGCACTTAACATTTTAAGTCAGTGTCTTCTCCTTAACCTATTGTCATGTTTGTTTTCATTGCTATATATGAGACCCTTTGGTTACTCATTGGGCTGCTAACTCCAAGGTCATCTGTTCAAAACCACCAGCTTCTTTGAGGGCAAAAAACTGGGCTTTCTACTCATGGATAGGATTTCAGTCTTAGAAACTCACAGGTGAAGTTCTACTCTGTGCTTTAGGGTCACTATGAGTGGGGATAAAGTCGGTGAGAGCGAGTTTGAGTTTTAACTGTGGAACCTGTAGGTAGAACAAGAGGCAATTATGGGATGAGAACACGGGGATACTGCATGGTTTAAAATCAGGAAAGGTGAGTGTCAGGGTTGTATCCTCTCACCATACTTATTCAATCTGTATGCTAAGCAAATAGCCGAGAAACTGAATTATATATCTTCATATAATCCACAAAAATATGGCATCAGGATAGAAAGAAGACTTATTAACAACCTGAAATATGCAAGTGACATAACCCTGCTGACAGTGAGGAGGACTTGAAGCACTGCTGATGAAGAGAAACGACAGTAGTCTTCAGGATGGATTACAACTCTATATAAAAGAAGACAAAATCCATCACGACTTGACCAGTAGGAGACACCATCATAAATGGAGAAAAGATTGAAGTTGTTAACAATTTTTGTCTGGTTGGATTGACAATCAGTGTTCATGGAAACAGCAAACAAGAGATCAAATGATGCATTGCTTTGGGTAAGTCTGCTGCACAGGACCTCTTTAAAGTGTTGACAAGCAAGTGTGTTGATTTCAGGATTAAAGTGCATCTGACCCACGTCATGGTATTCTCAATTGCCCCATGTGCATGTGAAAGTTGGACACTGAAAAAGGAAGACCAAAAAAAGGACATATTTCAAATATGATGCTGGTAAAGGATATTGAACAGACCACGGAATGTCAAAAGAACACCCAGATCTGCCTTAGAAGAAGTACACTCAGGATTCTCCTTAGAGTCAGCAATGGTGAGACATCATCTCATGTGCTTTGAACAAATGTTCTCAGGATCAATCAGTTCCTGGAAAAGGACATCATGGGTTTTTTGTTTTTTTTTTTTTTAAAGAAGAAGGGCATTAAGAAAGAGGAAGTCTGGCTAGACCAGAGGATGTGCACTGGTACAGATAGGAACTGGAAACACTGGGAATCCAGGGCGGATGATCCCTTCAGGACCAGTGGTGTGAGTGGCGATACTGGGAGGGTAGAGGGAGTGTGGGTTGGAAAGGGGGAACCGATTACAAGGATCTACATGTGACCTCCTCCCTGGGGGAAGGACAACAGAAAAGTGGGTGAAGGGAGACGTCGGACAGGGCAAGATATGTCAAAATAATAATTTATAAATTATCAAGGATTCATGAAGGAGGGGGGAGCGGGGAGGGAGGGGAGAAAAATGAGGACCTGATGCCAGGGGCTTAAGTAGAAAACAAATGTTTTGAGATTGATGTGGGCAATGAATGTACAAATGTGCTTTACACAATTGATGTATGCATGGATTGTGATAAGAGTCTTATGAGCCCCTAATAAAACTATTTAAAAAAAAAGAAAGAGGAAGACCCTTGACATGATGGATTAACACAGTGTGTGCAGCACTGAGCTCAAACAGAAGAACAAGTGTGAGGATGGCACAGTGTTTCATTCTGTTGCACATACCATGTGTCAGAACCACCTTGACGACACCTGAATACAACAAACAACAACTATGTGCAATGAAAGATCTTAAACTATGCCTTTACCCTTGGTTCACGTTTTATCACGCTCTTTGTTTCCAATCAGACCAGTTGTGACATAGTTTCAATTCTTTTTCATTCTACAGCAGTCTTTCCAATTCAACATGATTGCCTAATTCTCGATACTGAGGGATAAGCAGCAGTAGAATACACATAGATATTGATGTAAATACAGACATACCTCATCTAAAACAACAATAAAACTATATGTTAATGAAAAAGTAATTTAAAATATCTGATAGCCCTACATAAAAATTTTAAGCTCTAATAAAATATGTACAGAAAAGGTGATTGAATAAACCAAGAAAAAATTATTCTCTTGGTTAAGGTGTCTTATAACACCAACAAGAATAAATTATAATTTCTTATCATTGACCACTAGAATTCAAATTGAAATGTTCTGAAAATTACCGAATTTACTAAAAAATTATATGAACAATGAAATTTCTTTAACAACTTTCAATAAAGAGAAGACACAATGTTGATTGTTGAAGGTGAAGAGGACTTGAAGAATTTTCTTATGGTGTTCAAAGATTTCAATCATAGGTATGAATTTCACCTCTATATAAATAGGACAAAATCCTTACAATGTCAGGAATAAATAATGTAATGGTAAACAATTGAAATTGATAAGGATGCCATTTTGCTTGGGTCTATAATCAATATCCATAGAAGCAGCAGTCAGGAAACAAAATGATGATGGGATAGAACAAGATGGCAAGGTGAATGGCCTCTCCTGTCCCCCTTCCCCCTGCCCCCAGCAACTAATCCACAAAACACCAAATAAAATCAAGCAAATATGAGATTTTGGAATTCGGCATAGAACCTGCAGTATTGGAAATGGTGAGTACAGAAGTGGGGCAAAGGAGGGGCAGTCGTTTTCATAGGGCCGGGCAACAACCTGATCAGGAAACACGAAGATTTATCCTTTTTTTTTTTTAAGCAGTGCATATAGGCTGTGGGAATTCTCATAACTCTTCGAGAATGTATCCTGAATCTTGCAAAGGTCTGAACTATATGACCTTTAGCACTAGGAAGCACTACAATGGCAACCGAGAAGGGGGCTTTCTTCAGATGAATTGACATTATAGGGAACTGGCTTGCTACCTAACCAGAACAGAATACTAAAGCAGAGACCATGCAGGGCTGCCTATGAACAAAAGACATAGAAAGCCCCAACCTTTGCCACAGGAAAATAAGCCACTACCTCTAACTAATGTCAGTGTTTGTGATCAGCTAAACCGCCTTTCTTTCACTATCATATTGAATTTCAGAGAACAAGTATCCAGAACTCCAGAATCAGAACTGATAAAGTTCTAGGATAAGAATTGCCATTAATTCCATGATGCTCACCTTCCTGACATGATCGCTGAAGACAAAGCGGGTGCATAAGCAAATGTGGTGAAGAAAGCTGATGGTGCCAGCCATCAAAAGATATAGCGTCTGAGGTCTTAAAGGCTTGAAGGTAAACAAGCAGCCATCTAGCTCAGAAGCAGCAAAGCCCACATGGAAGCACACCAGCCTTTGTGATTACAAGGTGCTGATGGATCAGGTATCGGGCATCAAAGAACAAAAAAAATCATATCATTGTGAAGGAGGGGAGTGTGGAGTGGAGAACCAAAGCCCATCTCTAAGCAACTGGACATCCGCTTACAGAATGGTCAGGGGGAGGAGACAAGCCAGTCAGGGTGCAGTACAGCAACAATGAAACATACAATTTTCCTGTACTTCTTTAATGTTTCCTCCCCACCCACCTCCAACACTATCATGATCCTAATTCTACCTTATAAATCTGGCTAGACCAGAGGATGTATACTGGTGCAGATAAGAGTTGGACACACAGGGAATCTAGGACAGATAGACCCCTCAGGACCAATAATGAGAGTAGTGATACCAGGAGGGAAGGGGAAGATGGGGTAGAAACGGGGAATCGATCACAAGGATCTACATACAACTCCCTCCCTGGGGGAAGGTCAACAGAAAAGTGGGTGAAGGGAGATGTCGGACAGTGTAAGACATGGAAAAATAATAATAATTTATAAATTATCAAGGATTCATGAGGGAGGGGTCAGTGAGGAGGGAGGGGAAAAATGAGGAGCTGATACCATGGCTCAAGTAGAAAGCAAATGTTTTGAGAATGATGATGGCAACAAATGTACAAATGTGCTTGACACAATGGATGGATGGATGGATGGATTGTGATAAGAGTTGTATGAGACCCCAGTAAAATGATTTTAAAAAGAAAAGAAAAAAAGGATTGCTATCAATGGTTCTTTGGAGAAGATACTAGGCCTACAGGACACCTTGTGGTATACAGTGAAAATGTCCATGGGATATCCAAAACTGTGCATCATTGTGGAAGAAGGTTAGCATGTCTTTCTGCTGCAGATTATTTGATGGATTTAGGCCCCCACCTTTCATTGGCATCCAGACATTTGCCCAACACTAGCAGGAATCTCAATGAGAAAAGATGTCCCATAAAAACAAAAATAAAAAGATATTAAAGTGTGAAACAAATTAAAAAGGGAAAAACAGCAAAATGACCAAAGTTCAACCCAAAATAGTAAAAGTAAAGCATGAAAAGATTTCAAGAGAACAATCAATTAAAAGCAAAATATGAAGAGGATATGGATCATGTGGAGGCAAGACTAAAATAAGTATAGTAACTGAAAATAAAGTACCAGATCAGAAAACAAAGGAGTGAAAAATGAGAGACCCAGCAAAGTAATTGTAAACAATCAAAAGTCCTAAAGAGAACTGCTATCAATGAGTAATAAAGCAATTGAACTATGAAGGGAAGAGAAATAGTCAACACTAGAATCAAACAGACAAAAGATAAAATTAAAAAACTAAAAGGCAAAATAACTGGATTTATTCAATCTCAAGAAAATCAAGAGAAAAAGAACAAAGGAAAGTGAACAACATCAATGGAAATGGAGCTTTAGAACAAGAAATCTAACAGTATGATTGGAACCTACTAGCACCAGGTGAAAAATGAATGAATAGAAAAATTTTTCCAGGAGATAAACTGAAAGAATTCCCCAGACTCAACAGAAAACAAACCCTTCAACACAGGGAGCTACACAAATCCCAATTATTAAAAAAAAAATCCACTCAGCACCATATCATAATAAAATTCTTACAAACAAAAGTCAAGAAGAGAAATATGAAATCAGAAAGAGAAAAATGTAATATAACATACCAAGATGACAAAGTCTTTCATAAGAAACAGTACAAATATCTCCCCCATGTGTAGGAAACAGAAGAAAATGGAGTGAAATATATAAAATATTGAAGGGAAAAATCACAACAAATAATTATTTATCCAGGAAGCCACAAAGTAGGACCTGTCCTAAGGAGTCAGATGGAGAACCAGCCAGCAGATAAAAAAAATAAAAAAGGAAAGAAAGAGAGAAAGAGTTCTTCTCTGCATCCCTTTTGTGGATTTCCAATAGGCCACACTCCCAAGACCTCATCATGCTGCGACCTACTTGAGAGCTTGGACTCCCCCCATATCGTTTTATATGAACAGCCAAGTTCATACAAAACATATTGCATGTAGCTTACCAGTTACTTTAAATGCAGGGTCTGGAAGTGCTAAGAGACATCGTAAGAAATCCCTTAGATATAAGACATGATCACGTTACCTGATTATGTAATATCAATCAAATTTCCTCTTGTTAATCAACTGTCATCGCATCACCCAGAACATAATTCCCTCTTTGCTTACTCATCCAGAGGCATGACGATCTCAGAGCTGCTGAGGGACATTCTTTACCTTCCAGGTCAATGGAATCGGTATTGTGTCCCTTTGGAACTAAGACCTCCATATGCAAGGAGCAGAGAGCCACAGGGAGAGGAAGCAAAATTGTTGTGATTGAGTCAGCAGGAGCAATGAGAGTGGTGCCACTCCCATTTTCACCCATCATTTCCTGGATTTGTATATCATGGATTTGGGAGAAAAAAGCACCATACAGCAGATGCTGATTAAAACATGTATCACCATTTGGAGGACATAGCTCCAACCAAGTATTGCTGACTAGCTGGCACTTTAATAGGCTAGCCTATTGTTTTATCAAGCCAGCTGCTTCAGGATAATGGGGAATATGATAAGACCGGTTAATTAAAGGAAATAGACTTCATTTTCTGTGAAATGAGTCCCTTGATCTGAGACGATGTTGTACAGATACCATTTCAATTAATAAGACGTTCTGTAAGTCCATGGGCGATAGTTTTAGCAGAAGTATTGTGTGTAGGAAAGCCAAATCTATATCCAGAGAAAGAGTTGATTCCAGTAAGAACAAAATGCTGCCTATTACATAATGAATTCGTCCAATTTATTAAACCTACAACCAGGATTCTGGCTAATCTCCCTGAGCAATGTTTCTGTATTGTGGATTCAGTGTTGCTTTTCATTGCTGGCAGACTTGGCACCCAGCAGTAGCTGTGGTCACATCTGTCCTGGTGAGTGCAAGTCTATATTGCTGAGTCCATGCGTAATCCTCTCTCTTGCCACACGGAGTCCACTGGGCAATAACAGGAGTGGCTGGGGAAAAAGGATGACCATCTTCCACAGAATGTGTCATCCTATCAACTTGCTTGTTAAAATCCTCTTCCTCTCTCACGGTAACACATTGGTAAACATTCACACTGGAACAAAACATCTTTGACCCATTCAAAGAGGACTATCCACGTATCTGTTCCCTATACTTCCTGTCACCACATTTCCAATCATAATCCTTCAAAGGCCTTGATAATCCAGCCTAATATTTAGCCACAGTTGATTAATCAAGATACAGTCACAATTTGGCCTTTTCTCCTTCAAAGAATGTAATGGTTATGTCCATTGGAAGTATTTCCCTTCACTACTGCCCCAGAGAGAGGTCCTGGAAGGGGCTATATGTAGCTATCAGTATAAATCCATACAACTCAAACTATGGTGACCTCTACTTTGACTATGCTATTCACTGGGTGATCACATGTACCTTGTTTGACAATTAAATGTTGCTGCTTAGACCCTACCATGAACGGACTCAATTAGACCCATTGTAGTTAGGTGTTTTAATTCAAGAAGGGTGTTCCTGATGTCAAATCTGACTTACACAAATTAGCAATCATAGTATTCAAAAATATTGAGATTTCCTTCACAAATGCCTTCCTTACTTCTGTAGTAAAAGGTATGTCTTATGGCAACTCCATGTATAGATCAATGGGTGTATGCTGATAAATCCAATCTATAATATCAATATACCTAACTCTCTGTATACCTTCCTCCACAGAACATGAAGGCAGGTCTTGTATTTCAACTTAATTTATTGTAGGTCAACGTGCAACCCATGTGCTAATGAACCAAGCAAATAAACTATTAGAACTTCTCCTAACCTTTGAGCTGAAATACCGAATGGAGAAGATGTGCTTAGTGGGACTCTATCAATAAACTCAGAATGATCAAACTTTATGTTTCTTGTATCACTGCTTAAAAGCTTAACAGCCATTCTCAAATATATTGTCCAGATTTGTGTTTGTAAGTATTAGAAGAGTGTTTTGGAAATTATCACACCTCTTACGGGGTCACAATTGGAGTTCCACCTCTTTTCGGACTCACTGTGCCTTAAAACCAGTTATAGGTCTTGAAGCAATAATGACTGCTGCAGGTGTTTCTAGGGAACATTCAGCAGAGTCTTGTATGCCCCTGGCAATACCCCAGTGTCATATCACAATGGATTGGATCATTGGATTAGTCTCATCACATGTGGGAGAAGAAATAACTATTTACAGGAAATAGATTAACAGACAAAAGTGGAGTAATCCCTTCAGATGGCATTGGTGATACCAATGGTAGAAGTGATTCAATGAAGTTTATGGATACAATGCTTCCATCTTTCTAAACATCCGCCCATACATACCCATTACAAAGTCAAGATGCCATTCCTTCCCAATAATGCCCTCATTTTAACTTCACGCACCAATACACCATTCAAGCTTGAGAAGTCAGTTGGTGTTAGTAATTGAGTCAAAAATTAAGCCTGGAATCTAATTGTAAATATGGTTAAAGATGATGGGATTTAAATTAAATGACAATTAAATGGTGGAAAAGAAAATCAAGTGGAATATGCACACAATTGAGAGCAGGTCCTGTAATGAACACGTGAAAATCGTGTTCAAAGTGCTGAGATCTATGGTTCGGAAAAGTGAACACACACGGAATGTAGCTGCACGCTAATAAATTGATGTCCCATAGCCCTTCGGCCAGAATTGATTTTATCTTCTTTCTGTGTGCATATCTGATGTTACAATGTAGTCTACAGTTTAGCACATTTGGGGGCGGGGGTGGTGGTGATGAGGATTGCTATATAAGATTGTAGAACATAATATCCAACCAGGAAATAGATTTAGTCTTTTCAACCAGTTTTAGTTTGGAAATTGTTCATTTCTAAAGCAACTAAGAATATTGTATTTCTCAATTTCTTGCTATGCAAGATATTTATACAATCAAAACCAAAATATACTACCATTGAGTCAATTCTGAACGGTAGTAACACTTTAGGATGCAAGAGAATTGTACTTTGGGATTTCTGAAGCTGTGTGTCTTAGGGGAGCCTGTAACTTCATCTTTCTGGTAGCTGGTGGGTGCAAACTGCTGACCTTTCAATTAACAGTCCAATTTTTAACCTCTATACACCACCAGGGCTTCTTGTACAACATACATAATAATAGTAAACTAGGAATTAATTTTTATAATAACCCTATTAGTTTGTTATTATTGTTCTCACTTTGAAAAAATAGCAAATTGAAAGTTTAGCAGGATGACTTGTATTCATTGTACTTTAGCCAGGATTTTCTCTAAGACCAAAATTAATGAAACCATTAATTTTCCCAGAAATAATATTGTATGTTAAATTTAACAATGAAAACAAAGGGCCCGTCTACACATGGAGACAACTAAATATTTATGAGCAAACTAAATGTTTTTTTTCATGTGTCGCATTTATAAATGTTAAAGATCATAATTTCCAGGTTGATGAATTTGACTTATTAAAAGTCTATTATTTACTACAGTGATCATGTAATTTGGATGCAACACCCTTTATAAATTCATAAAAAGGCTAACTGTGTCTATTTATTATACATTTGTTCAATTCAAACCCAAAAGGAAAATTAGACTTTGAATTATATTTGAAGTCTATAAATTTTTATCATAACTTAAACATCCCTATGTCTAGTGAATAATATATATATTACTTCTCTTGATTATATCAATCTGCATTAAATCATGGTGACAGTTACATGAATAGCTAAATGCAAAGGCTATCTTGCCTGAAGGAACAATGCTGTTAATCAAAATCACACAAACCTTGTTCATCTCCAGAAAACAGCACTGACCGAGAACTTAATTGTTCCCATAAATGCTCTGTGAAGTGTTTGAATAGGTGTAATTTATTTACTTAGAAATTACCAACACAGATGCTCTCCCCCATCACACACCTCCTTTGTATTCAGCTATGATTTAATGGTTTCTTGTACAAAACTAGCCCAAGCCAATTAAAAAGCAAATAAATAGTCACAGTGGAGGGTAAATTGTCTTTTCTGCCTCCATGAAGCATGTGTGCACCAAGAAGATAAGATGTTGTCAATCTGTTAAAATCTTAGTAAATCTGTCCTCCTTCACTGATTGTAGCTGAAAACACTTTAATACTTTGGGCAACCCTAGTGGGCCGTTAGTCTATGTTGTGGAAAAACCTGTGTGCAGAAAAGCCTGGTATGTTTTGCAAGAAATTAATCTTATCTAAAATATTGGAAAATGCTTCAAAAGGGTGACTTTAAAACACACTTTTCTGGAGTTCAATTTAAACTGCTTTTTAATTTAAATAGGAAAATAAATGAATAAATAGCATTGAGAAGAATTGAATTGTGCTCCCGGCAAAATGTATAGAAATTCTAATCCCTACACTGACAGAGGGAGTCCTAGTGGTGCAGTGGTTTAAGCTAAAGGTTGAATCCACCAGCTGCTCAAAGGTAGAACCCATCAACGGTAGAACCCATTCCGTAAGATCATCTGTAAAGATGGTCAGTCTCAGAACCCTTAGAGAGCAGTCGACACTATTGCACAAGCCTTTTGGAGACAGCTGTGACTCAGAATCAACTCAGGACAGTGGATTCTTGTTTTCTTACATTGGTGGATGGAATGGTTGTTAAAAGGTTTCATTATATTAATGATGCCATATCAGTATAGGATGCATCTGAAACCTAATGAATTTGGAGATTATAGAAGAACAGATTAAACACAGAAGGCCAAAATGCAACAAGAAGGATCAAAACAAACCCACTGCTCTCTAGCTGATTGCAACTCGTAAGGGACTGTAGGAGTTAGAGAACTCCGTCGGATTTCTGAGACAGGTTGTGTAGTGGTGATGCGTTGGGCTGTGATCCACAAGGACTGCAGTTGAAAATCTCCAGCCCACTCTGGGAGGAAGACCAGCTTCCAGTCCCATCAACAGGGAGAGTCTTGGAAACTGGCAGGAGCAGTGCTACCCCGTCTTTCTAGAGCTGCTATGAATCAACATGGACTCACTCACTGGCAGTGAGTTTGGGGTTATTTATTTATTTTATAAATCTTCATGAAAGCCAACAGTCTCATCTTTCTCCCTAACTGCAACTGATGGATTCAAACTGCTGACTTGTGGTCAGCTGGATGCTTAACCCAGCATCAGAAGGGAAGCATGCAAAAATGGGATAGCCACGGAGATGACCAAGACACAAGTAGATAAGAACAGAGAGGGCCTTTTCTGCGTCAGAGCGCTGAATTCAAACTTCTAGCTTTCTAAACGGTGGGATAATAGATTTGTTTGTGAAGTCATTCACACGTGGTATATCTGTTACAACAGCACTAAGCATACACATATGCATATGCTCACAAATATGAAACAAAGGAAAGAGCATTGTGGTTGTTCAGTGTAAACAATCCATCTATACAGTCTCTGTAAACTTTCTGTTGTACATACGGTCAAAGCTGTCTCGATGGCACCTAATAGTATAACATTTACCGTCATTTTTCCTTAATTTTCTGTACTTCTCAGTGTCTTCATTTACCTTGGTCAAGTTATAATGATCCGGTTTAAAATATTTTAATAGTTTGAAGAGTTTGAGTAGAATTGGTATCAAAACTTTTTGAATATTTCAGAAAAACTGCCCAGGAGGGCTGGGAAACTGTGGGGGTGGGGGTGGTAGTAACTGTAGATCTGCCTGCTACTTAACATTCTGTATGTCTTCTGCCCTGACACTATTCCCATTCGCACCCCAGTAAATCTGAAATTGTTTATGCTATTTTTTATAGTATAGAGTAATAATGGATAGTGTGATTTAGGTATTGATGACAGAAAAATTATAGGTGCCTTAAATATATGACTTTATTTTAATGCTGGCAAAGTGAAAACGTACAATTTTTATTTTGAAGTATGTTTCATGGTATTGACTAATGCTTTTGTTATAAAGATTTAGGCTCTATTTTTTTGAAGTCTGGTGGCTTGGTATGTTACGTGTTGGGCTGTTAGCTGCAAGTTCAACAGTTTTGAAACCACCGGCTATTCCTCCTTAAGTGAAAGAGGAGGAATATGTGACAATAAATATGACAATAAATAATTACCATCTCAGAAATGCATAAGGGAGTTGTTCTCTGTCTTATAGGTTCACTGAGTCGGCATTGACTAAATGGTCGTGAGTTTGTTTTTAAAGCCATTCATTTATATTTTTATTTGATTGTTGATAGTTTGTTTGTTTATACATGACTGCTGACAGCTTTTAAGTATCACCACTGCCCATGTACTCTTCTGCTCCCTGGCTGGAAGAATTGATAAGAAAGCTCCTGTGCCCGCCTGTGGCATCAGTCTGATGGTCAGATGAGTAAGAACTTTCCTGCATATGTAAATTCTTAACCCTGGGATCCAGAGAGGGAGTCCATAGCAAGCCATATCATACCAGTTTGGGAGGTCTGCCTTGTCTCCCCAGATGTTGAATACAGAGTTGATGGTCTGAGTGTAAACCTCTCATTCAATTCATCACTTAAATAAAAAAATCATGCTCCTAAGTAATAAACCTTCTCACATCCTCCAAGTGTGGACAGCTTCATCAGTCTGGACCAGATTTGGGGTGAGTATCCGTCCTGTAGCATAGCTACAACAGTGTTAGAACCTAATGATACATAAAATGCTTGTGAAAGGATTGGGTAGTGATAAGATAGTGAATCAGAAAGCCTATTGGAACACAAAGAAATCTACAATTTTAACAAATTCTGTTATTTGTACCAGGTTTTGAAAAACAAATTATTTACTCTCACTTGAGTAAACTCATCTCAGTCTTCTTTTAAGTCTTTACTGGGGCCTCTGTGGCTTCATCTTCAGTGACCATGGAAGCATGGGCATGGAAGCATGCTTCAGTTACTCTAATACTGAATAAAAGTGAAATCACTTGGGAGAATTAGTCATAATAAGTAACAAACAATAAATAATGTTATGGTTTCTCACACCAATTTTTACTAGACTTCTCTCATTTCTAGTTTTCAGTCAGAGCTAAGTATAGATACCTAGAGACTGTTTGGATGTCGAGTTTCCAAGTGCTGCTTAATAGACAGGTGCGTGGACAGCACATTAAAATCACACAAGTGGTTATTAAAATTAAGATACCTGAGCCCGATCCGTGAGTCTGAGGAGAGTTCCATAAACAGATATATTTTTTAAAACTTTGTGATCTCTCTGCAATCAGCCAAGTATAGGAATGCTAGTAGTGGATATGTTCTAGAGCCTCAGGATATTTTAGAGCAAGAAGCTACCATTTGTTGAGCCAAGTTTTTGTTCCTACCAGTGTGGCCCAGCAGGCCAACTGATGAAAAGGTACTGTCATTCCAAAGAGCCTGTGGAGCTGTGTGCAGGAAGCCCCTGCTAGGAGCTGGATTGGATTCTCTCCGCTCATACCTCACAGCTAACAGGTGGCACCCTACTGAACGTTCTTGTCCTGAGGCTTTTTTGGATTGCAATGAGAGTGTGCCTTATGATCCATCCCTCTGCTGAGTTCTGGTCTGAGGCTATTAGTGACACACCTGGTGTTGGCAACTGATAGCAAAGCGAAAACTACACCAGGGGTGGCCTGGCAAAAAAGAACATTTCCCCAAATTCTGCTTTATGAGATTCATAAATTGACTTATAAGTAGGACCTGTTCAAAATATAAATGCAACAAGTATGTTCAATATAGCTCTATTAAATCCCTTCAATGAAGAAAAAATACTTAGCAGTTGATATTGGCACAGGGGCCATATCTGATATTCTCTGGCTTCTCTACTGCCACGAGGCAGAGGTCAGACAACCTCCTTCTAGCCTCTGTACCTATTCTGACACCATGCCTCTCATGGCAATCTACTGCGATGTTGGGTTTGTTGATTCATTGTAGTGGCCACACAGAACTCACAGGCAAGCTCACAACTAAGAGGGTTTACTAGGGAAGTTAAGAGGTTACCACGAGGCAGGATCAGAAAACAGGATAAAGCCATTGGTTCAGAACAGTGCTTCTCAGCCATTAGCCGAGTCTCTCTCTGGTCCTCAGCCTCTTAGTTACATAGTCCCTTGACCTCTGCCTCCATGGAACATGAAGCCAGCCCCCTGCTCTGCCTCACAGTCTCATCATCTCTGAGCCACTCCTCTGTTTGATGGTCTCCTAGGCTCCACCCCTGGTTAGGTATGGTTCCTTTTCTCTGCCCCATGGTCTCTGTAACACAGCCACTGGTCTTAGGTGGGCATGCCTCTGGAGTCTCGAGTCTTGGTCTTTGCCACTTTAGACTGAGCTCTTACCTGCTCCATGGGTGGCTTTCCTTCCTTTCTGTTCCTAACATGGCCCCGACGCAAAGGAATAGTTTTGACGGAGGTATGCTGTTCTCTTTCAGATCATAACCCCAGGAAAGAAAGGGTAATGACTCGGTTCACATCCTCTACTAATGTAGAAACTTAATGCCACCTTTTAAAGTAATCCTTTCCATTAGTTTAACAAATAACTCCCTTCCAAAATGGGATTATAACCACAGCCATAGAGGCCAGAATTTATAATACATCTGTGGTAGTTATATAACCTGGTTTCCATTTGGGATTTGAGAGGATTACTAGTGAAGGGGTGGAGTCTAGCCTGTCAATCATTTTATATCCAATCATGCTTCTGTGTGGGCATGGCCTTCCCTAAGAATTCTGGGAACTCCTGTATTTCCTCCTCGGAGAGAGGAGACACTCTGCCTCTCTGTTCACTTCCTGAGAGATACTCTACTGGCAAGACACATGTCACTATGTGGATAGACACCATGCCTTAGGAACTGCAGGAGCCACATGGAGACCCCTGCCAGCACTGAGATGTTTACACCACCACTAGATCCACAATACTTTGCACCAACTGGCCTGTGATCTTCCTGCATTTGGCATCATTGCATGTGTTCTGTGAGTCTGAGGAGGACTTTATAGATTGGTATGGGACATATGGGCTAATATTGGATTTATGAACTTAATCTGAACTGGGTTGGGAAGTTTTCTCAATATTCAGCTTCTCTTGTACATAAGGCTCTTTCTTATACACATATGAGTGTGTTTATGAATTTTTTTCTCTAGTCTACTCGGAATAACACAAAAACCCCTCCAGTAACTAATAAATTAAATGCAGCCCAGAAATATAATGAATAAACTACATGGGAGAACAGATCATCAACACAGTAAACATTCACAATGTTTTCAATCTATCATTATGTTTGGAAGAGCACTAAATGATTTTAGCATCTACTATGCTCTGGTGGTGGTAATTATATAACAGCATGATTAACAGCATGCCTTGTATAATTATTTCTAAATTAGGGAGCTAGTTTTAAAGCCACTAATAATTGTGTTGTTAGATGTCCTCAAGTTGGTTCCTGCCTGTGATGACCCATGTACAACAGAATGCGACAATGCCTGCACCTGTGCCATAGTATCGTTGCCATCTTTGAGTCCATGTTGAAGTCATTGTGTCAATCCATCTAGCTTATCACCTTCTCCCTCCTGGTAACCTGCCCAAAGTACTTGAGACAAGTCTGAACATCCTCCCTTTTAAGAATATTCTGGTTGTACTTTCAATACTAATTTACTTGTTATTGTGACAGTCCAGGGTAGATTGGATATTAATTGATAACACCATAGTCTGAAGGAGTTTTTCTTCAATCTTCCTTATACATTACCTAGGTTCCACATGCTTATGAGATGATTGGAAATATGGCTGGGAGAAGGCATGTCTTAATCTTCAAAGTGAAATACTTGCTTTTTAACACTTTAAAAGATCTTTAGCAGCAGATTTACCCAATGCAATAGGATCTTTTATTTCTTAATGGCTGCTTCCATAGGCATTGATTGTGGATCTAAGAAAAGTGAAATAATTGACAACTGTAATGTTTTCTCTGTTTAACACGATGTTGTTCATTGGTCCAGTTGTGAGGATTTGGGCTTTCTTTTTGTTCACATGTAATCCATACTGATGGTGGCAGTCAGATTTTTATCACAAGGGATTTGAAATTCACATCACATTCAGAAAGCAAACCTGTTGTGATAGTTACATAATCTGGTGTCAATTTAGGACTTGAGAGGATTAAGATTGAAGGAGTGGAGTCTAGTCTGTCAATTGGGTCATAGCCCACGAAGCCTTTGTATGAGAATAGCCTTCCCCTGAGGGTTATGGGAATTCCTCCTGGGAGGCGGGAGAGACTCTTTCTCTTGGCTCACTCCCTGAGAGACACTCTACTGACATGACTCATGGCACTACACCCTGGGATCTGGAGAAGCCACATGGATCTACCTTGATCAACCAGACTTCTGGAGCTGGAGAAGTCACATAGAGACCTTGCCAGCTCTGAGGTGCTTACAACACCACTGGATTCACAAGACTTCCAACCCAGTCGTCTGTGATCCTCCTACATTCAGCATCATTGCATGTATTTCGTGAGTCTGAAGAGGACTTTATAAGTTGGTATCAGGCTTATGGGCTAATATTGGACTTTTGGACTTCAACTGGACTGGGCTGGGATATTTTCTCACTATTCAATTGTACTTGTATATATACCTCTTTCATATATATATATGAATTAGTTTTTCTAGCTGACCCAGACCAACACAGATATATTATTTGTATACCATAGATTTCTAATGTGTCTTCCTCCAATCATAACGCCGTATTGTTTTCCACACAGACCAGCTTCTCAGATTAATAATTAGTGAGGTAGTACTTTTATCAATATACAAAATGTACATGATTTCCTCTCAATGATGATTCTAGTTCACAAATATATTGCCTCCTCCTAGGAAAACAAATTAGAATATATTCTCTCCTCATAATTCTATCACATATATTTTATGCATATGTTGTGCACATATATGTATGTATAATCATACTATCACTGAATTGCACAATAAATCAATGCATTTTGCATGTTTCTGAAAATCTTATGAAAAGAAGGGCATACAAAAGCTAATTAGAGAAGAATATTAACAAAGCAAAACTCAGAAAATAAAAATTTGGGAAATTTCTTATGAAAGCAGAAACCAATTAACTGCATTGCACGAAGGAACTTTGAGCACAAAGCCAAGCAAACAAACCCACTGACATCCCATCAATTCTAAAACTAGCAACCCTTTAGTACAGAGTGAAAGTGCTCCATAGGGTTCCTGAGATTGTCAACCTTTGCAGGAACATACAGACTCACCCTTCTCAGGGTGATGGTGTGCCCTCCTGGTTGGTGTGGACCAACCTTGTGGATAACGACCCCATGGTTATCCCACTGAGCTGTCTCAAACAAGTCCTCTTTTCAATCGAGCCCCTATTAGTCATTGCAGATGGTGAGAATATGTTTGCTCATATGAATGCTAAATGGGGAATGTGAATCTAGACACTAAGCTGCATTGCTTTGAGTTGAAAAATGATTAGTGTTGCAGTGGGGATAGAAATCGAGTGGTGAATGATACAACAGTGTGGTAATTTAGATTACATGCATGTTTAGATGCCTTTCATTTTGATAAAACCAAAACTCATATTTTACATCCTAAAGAAATTATAGAATAACAATGAAAATTTAGCATTTCAACTATGGATGACATGCTTCAGGCTATCTATCTTCTTAGGATCATTCAATATTTTGCCATTAAAATTTTTCAGTATCGCAACTCAGGGCTTGAATTTTTCTTTAGTCCTCTCAGTTTAAGATATGCTGACACATTCTCCCTTTTTGGTTTTCTAACTCTAAGGTCTTGCACATTTCATTACAATATTGTACTTTGTCTTCTCCAGCTGCTCTTCGGAATCTGTCTTGGAAGAAGTGCAGCTGGAATGCCTCTTAGAGTCGTGGATGGTGATGCTTCACACAAGTGCTTTGGACAAGGCATTGGGAGAGACCAGTCATTGGAGAAGGACATCTGGTGAAGCCGAGGGGCAGTGAAACAGAAGAAGGCCCTCAACAAAGCGGGTTGACAGAGAGACTGCAACAATCGGCCCAAGAAAGAACAGCTATGAGGATGGTGCAGGCCCAGGCAGGGGTTATTTCTGTCGTACACAGGGTTTCTGACTGGAATCTGACTCCAAGGCACCTAATAATAGCAACAACAGCATCTTTGCAATGGCTATAAATAAGATACCATGTACCGTATATACTCGTGTAAGCCAACCTGAATATCAGCCGAGGCACCTAATTTGACCACAAAAACTGCATTAAAAAATGTGCTGAAAAACAGCTTGTACATGAGTATATACGGTATCTTTATTTTTGATCTTTTAATGCTGACTTACATTTTATCTTAATTAGTATTAACTAGAATTTTGACTTTACAAATGAAAAAAATAATTTTCTTTAAGAATATCATTGTTTTAAGCATGATTTACAAGTAGCATATTTCACTAATAGTAACTGTTTCCAATTGTTCACATAAAATTTGTTTGAATGAAAATAGAAGGCCTGTCACTAAATTTATAACTTAAGACATATTACTAATAACATTATGATTGATAAGATTGCTTTAAGGTATATGCAGTAGACATACACATGGACTTTCTTATAGATGTTTGAAGATAAAGCTTTCTGATAAGTTTTTCATCTCTGATAAAAAGTGTTTTGGTAAACATTAAAATAACAATTCCATTTTTTCAAACTCTGGAATGAGAGTTCATCTGTTTAATTTGCCATTTGGGAATTAACTGTTATTTGTGTTTTGTTTGATATGCTTGGTCTGGGATTTTATTACTAAGCATTAATTGTGATTTTTACTTGATTATACATAGCTCTCTGGGATGCTTATCTGAAAACAGGATTGCAAAAAAATTGTTCTATATTTTTTAGCTACTGTAAAATTGGCTGTAATTATTTGGATATTGTAGAGCAGAAAAAAAAGCTACAAAAACTTTTATGAGTACTTCCATAAGACATATTCTATAGTAAACATATTTTTAATCTTTTACTTATGCTTTGAATAGAAACATTACATTTATTAATAGAAATATTTATACAAATATGTATTCTCAAGGATTAATTTATTAACATCAGGATTAGAAAACAAAGACAAATCAAACCTATTTTTCAATATGCCCTTATCCTAGATTCCAAAGGCAAACAGATTATGTATATTGAATATTTTGTACCAAAGATATTAGAAAGATTTAATCACTAAAAAATTCTTCATGAAAAAATGTAATAAACATAAATGAGATATAGCTACATTAAATACATTTTAAAATATTTAGTAATTCAAATATATAAATAAGTATGAATAATATAAAATGAAACTTTATTAATCAGAATTAAGTGTCTTGAAAGTTATAAGTATTCAGATAAGCAAGTTGCACTTACTTTTATCATTGAAGTAGATTATCACAGTGTAACAGAAGCCTGTCCTTATTTTATAAATGTTTTCACTGAGATGTCAACTACCATATAGACTTGAGTATAAGCTGATCTGAATATCAGCTGACGCACCTAATTTTACCACAAAAACTGCATAAAACTGTGCTGAAAAAACTAGGCGTATACATGAGTATATGTGGTAAGTCCACATTGAAGAAGTACTCCAACATCAGTAGTGACCAAAAGATTAAAAATCATATACTCCACAGTTGAAGGAAGAACCATCAGAGCCCAAATTGTGAGATTCTGGTTTGAAGAAGGCTATGGGATGACAATGGCAGTCCAAGATACATTTGTGAGAGCTACACAGGAGGGGAAAAACACCTTCAGTGATTTCCCTCTATATATAATGTAGGGATGGGAATAAACTGGTTACAAAACAGAGTACATTGGAGAGAGGACCATATCAAAATGATTACCTGACTTGAACAGTTAAAAGCCTGCAGGTGACCCCCCAGGTAAATTTTGGGTCTGATCTAGTTTTCAACATTCTCTCTCTCTCTCTCTCTCTCTCTTTCTCTCTCTATCTTTTTCTTCATATGGGGTTTAGCTCTGATGTATTTTGTCATTGGGGGTAGCACTCTTGGAATTTTGTTATATGTTATTTTTCAGTGTATGAAATCAAGGATTGATGAACTTAAAGAGATAGCAAGTAGAGTAAGGGTTCCTGGGGTACAGGCAGCAAGGGTGGGGTGTAAAAGGGAGATGATATCAAGGAGCTCATGAAGAAAAATAATGTTCTGAAATTGATTGTGGTGGCAATTGTACAATGCTGCTTGATATGTTTCAAATATGGAATGATATGGTATCTGTAAAAAAGGTTTTTGGGGAAAAATAAATAATGTTTTCAAATAGTTTTAAAAAAGCACTTCATTTCATATTTTAATAGTGTATAAGTATTAAAATATAAGTACTTTATTAGAGTTGACATTATTATCCTGCATCACTTTGAGAAAAATTACAAATTCTACCCTGAGATTTTAGGTATATATTAATACTTATGATATATATTCCAGATCTCAGAAAATGAACTTGATTAATATATTAAAGACATACCAAACAGAATAAAAAATAAATGCCTAAATGTTTTTGACCATCATAATGATGGTTAAATATCTTGCACACATATAATATTAAAACATGTATATCACCATATTGCATAGAAAATTATGATCAAATGATAATTTACTTTTCATTAGGGTAGCAAACATTTATTGAATATGGATTATGTGCAATGATTTGTTTACTCCATGATATACTAGTGACATTTCAGTCTTAAAGAATTCAAACTCCATACAAGAAGACAAACATCAAATACATTATCACCCAAAGATAGTAGAACAACTGTGAGTAATAACACAGAATGAAATAAGAAAGGGTACTCCCCCCAAAAAACCCAATTTTTTTTCAAAGTAAGTTTTGATTTTTTTTACAAAACAATCATCACCTCAAAGTACTCTCCATTATGCTTAATACATTTGTCAAATAAACTATTCCATTCTTGGAAAAACATTTCAAACTCATGTGTTTGGATGGCTGACAGCACCTGTCTCATTTTTTCCTCACATCTTCTACTTCATCAAATCACTGTCCTTTCATGTCATTCTTCACTCTTGGAAACAAAAGGAAGTCACACAGCGGAAGATCAGATGAGAAAGGTGTATGGGTCAAGAAAGGCATGCTGATTTTGCCAAAAACTGGCACACTGAGATGGCTGCATGAGCAGGTACATTGTCATGGTGGCAAAATCAGTGCCCCTTCTGCCACATATCAGGCCTTTTTTGCACACACTGTTACAATATCTTTTCAGAAACTCTAAATAGAAAGCTTGATTATGACCTGGTGGAATGAACTCCAAATGCACTAGGAGTCGATATTTTCTTCTGTTAGAGAAGTTGACAGATATCCAGAACAAGGTTTGTCATCAGTCAACATTTCTCCTATTTTGAAATGAGAAAACCACTCATACACTTGAGGTTTTTCCCCTAACACTGTCCTTGTAAGCTGTGATCAACATCACAACAGTTTCTCTGGCATTTTTCCTGAGAAGGAAATAAAATTTCACAGCTGCACACTATTTCCTTAAATTGGCCATCACAAAAAACGAGGTTCCAGCAAAACTGCTTTCACTGTGACCAGAGAGAACCTTCCCAGGTGAGGCCACTGGATGCACTAACTCAGAGTGTGTTGCTTGATGTTCATACAGTGGGGAAAATGCATACTATGAATGCTCTGCTCTGCCCAGCATAATTCCAGGGGTTGTTTTTTGGGGGAGTACCCTTTTTTAATTATGTTTCCATTAGGACCCAAGATAGATAAAATCTTCCAATTATTTCTCCAAGGAAGCAACTATTATTTGTAAATTATGATAATAACTGAATGAGACACAGGGGGAAATTTGTGGCATTAGTACAGCCTACCAGCCAGAGAAAAACAAAATGTGAAAAGATCCTGCGCTTCAGTGCGTTTTGACCTGTTGGAGGTAGTGATGGAAAGCCAGTTCCTGAGGTGAAGTAGAAAGGTGAGATCATGCTCCTCCTGGGGACCATGTTAAAGACTGATGGCTTTATAGTAAGACAATAATCCTTTGCCATTTAGTCAGTCTAACCATACAACCTATTTACAAAGTCACTCCTGCAGGTTTAGCACAGCGAACCTGTTAGGCTGTTACCTGTAGTTCAAAACCATTGTTTGCTCTGCAGGAGAACAATAGGGTTTTGTATTCCCACAAAGAGTTACAGTTTGGCCTATAGCATCACTATGAGGTAGAACTGACTTGTTAGCAATGTGTTTGTTTGTTGGGTTTCTAAGACTAAATCTTTAAGGGAGCAGAAAGTTTCATCTTTCCTCCACAGCATTGCTGATGGGTTTGAACAACTGATCTTGTGATAAATAGACCAACACATAACTCACTACACCTCTAGGGCTTCTTATATTAAGACAATAGGAAGCCATTATCTGAAAATCTTGGTCTTTTGTTCCCCAAAAGGAATGGCTAAGAAGAACAAGAGAAGATTATGGAGACTAGTCAGAAAGTTACTAAATGACTACAGCCAGCAGCAATGGCAGCTACTACAGGGAAATGAAAAGGAAAGATCAACTGAATTAATAAATAGTTCATCATTAGGATTAGCCATGACTTGGTATGATGTGAGTGTTGAGGGACAGATGGGGGATATTTTAGTATGGCATACATGCCTTATTGTACATATTTAATATCGCATTTTAAGTGTTTCGTTTGAAAACTCAGCAAACATTTGAATATTGAAATATGGAGCATAAACACACATAAAATTCTGTGCATGTACTACATATAGGTGGCAATGTAATCATGGGTACAGAAGGAAACAGCTAGAAAGAGAATGCATAGGGGACAGAGAAGCACTAAGGACAGGGGAGTGAGAAACCTCTAGGTTTCTTGATTGTACATAAATAGATGAGCCTAGAAGGAGGCTGAGAAAGAATGAAGCAAAATACTGCAACTGCCCTGTTGATATTGTTATTGTTAACTGTCATGGAGCAATCCCTTAACTAATAGAAATGGTATGTGTTTCAGAATGGAATTACCCATGGGCAAACAGCATTAACTTTTTAAAAATATGGTGAGTTAGTTAATTGTGCCAGCCTGGCCGATAATCACATGTGGGTCTGGTTGAAAGGCGGGGGGATAAATGGGTGGTGAAGCCTCGCCTTTCTAGTTCTCGGATCTCTTGCTTTGTGATGGTCGCACCAGAGTGCAGCTGCCTTAGCAGTTCCCTGTTCCAGCTTGCAAGATTGACTTCATACAAGACATCCCCAAGGAGAAGCTACATGGACCTATCCCGATGCAGCCCTGGGTGCTGGAGCAGCCGTGTGGAGATCCCTGCTAGTGCTGAGATGCTTGTTCGTTCATTGACTCAGCTTTCCTCCTGCAGTCGGCATCATTGCCTCTGTTTTGTGAGGTGGAAAACTTTGTGAACTGGTGTTCGGTATGGGTTAATGTTGGACTTGTGGGCTTGGGCAGCATTGGGTTGGGATGTTTTCGTGATGCACCTTTTCTTTGCATAAAACTCTCTTATACGTGAGTCGCCATGGATTTGTTTCTCCAAAGTACCCAGACTAATACATATGGTTTTATCTTTATCGGTTGATAAAAAAATGAAAAGCGGTATCAAGTTAATTCTGAATCAGGGTAGAACTCTACCTATGGGTTTCTGAGATGGTAACTGTTTATGAGAGTAGAAAGTCTCCTCGTTCTCCATGAAGAGGCTGGTGGTTTCAAACTTCTGGCCATGCACTTAGCAGCCAACATGTAACCACGATGCCACCAGAGAAAGAAGTGAAAAACAAAAACAAAAAACCCCTCTAATTATTTTAATCTAGAATGATTTCATTCTATTAGATAGTTAAGTAAATTAAACTTGTATTTCCTGGATATAAAAAATATTTATTCTTTGAGAAACATAATAGTAAACACACACATAGAGGTTTTCTCTAAATATAAACATTCACTGAATTATTAATTTTTTATTATTTGCCTTTATTTATTATCATCAAAATATTTAGTTTTCAAGGAGGCTGTTCAAATTTTCCATAATAATTGTATCAATTTATCTGTTCATTTATAAAATCTTAGTCCTTTTTATACTTAGTTTTTAAAAATAATCTGGTCCACTAGTATATTTTCTACTTATATGATTTCTGTTACATTACATACTGTTTCTCTTTATTTATTTTGACCATTTAACCTTAAATTATATCTTTTAACCTCTGTTTGTCTCTTTATTTTCGAATTTTCTGATTTACTCTTATAAATGTTTCCCTTTAAAAGCATTTCACTAAGTTTTATCTTTAAACCAAATTTAAAATTCTGGAGGGTTTCTTTTTTCTTAAAAAGGAGCAGATAGTTTATGTTATGTGTAAGGTCAACAGTAGATTTTTAATAATTACATGTTGGAGAAAGTCAAAATTGACACATGGATTTTCAATCATGTGGGGCATGTGTCATGTTCAAGGGTCAATTGCATGGTTAACTTACAAGTATTAAAATATTAATAATGTGAGGTGTAATAAAAACAGTACATTTTCTTGACAATAAATACAAGACAAATATCACATGGCAGCTGCTCTTTCTACCTCCAGACACAGTTGCCGTCTTGTTTAGCGACCCACAAGGGGTCGCGATGAGTCAGCATTGACTCAGTGGCAGTGAGCTTGGTTTTGCGTTTGCTCTAAAAGCATATAACACTAGGTTAACTAGTAAAAGGAAAGTGAAAGCACCAATGGACTTCTGTGCTCAAGATTTCACAGAGAACCGTGTCTATTTAGAAATAATTACTATTTTATTATATTATAGGTATTATATATGCACAGGTAATATTAACAAAAATCTGTAAAGTTGTTGAATCTATCTGAGTTCTCTGTGTTTTTTTAATGCTTCCTGTTCCTGTTTTTTTCTAATTTAGAGACTATTATGGGAATTATTGAAAATTGCTAAGGCAAGTCAATGGCAAATCAGCCTATTATCAGTATTAATACCTGACATTATTTCTGAGAAAGCTCAGTTGGATTGGAGAGCTCCCATTTAAACTGATTTATGAAGCAATGTCATATAAATAGAAATAATTTTCTTTGGCTCTCTTTGTTTTTATAACCTATTTTTAACATGTCTCTGGAAACAGATTCTCAGAGGATCTCTATTATTCCAGCTTCTTGGTGTGCACATCTAAGTTTAATCTACTCACTTTGATGTAGATAGAACCTGTGACTCCTTCCTACCAATAGACTATAGAAAAGGTCACACTATATATGTAATTACATGTCCATTGTGTGCCATAAGGCTGTGACATTTGTTAAGCTAAATGGCTCTCTTCTGGTTATGAAGAACCATGCTGCCAAGTCCTGAGACGTCATATTGGGAAGGTCAATCAGAGAGGAGCTAAGTTAGCATTTGGCCAATAGCCAGCAGAAACTTGAAACCGCTAATTAGACAGACCCAGAAAGCTGGTGAATGCTGCCAACAACTTGGGAGGCTCAGAGGAGGTTGTTTAGCCAAACTGAGCCCGAGATGATAGCATAGTGGTGGCTGACATTTTGACTTCCGCTTTGTGATACACTAAACAGAAGACTCAACTAAGCCTTGCCTGGATGTCTTAGTCACATAAACTGTGGGATTCTTAATGCGTGCTCTATTAAGGTGAAAGGTGTTGGTTATATTGGTATGCAGCAATGTCTAACAGAGCAATGCCTATTTTCAAACAATATGTGAGGTTACCTACTATTTTTCATGGGTGTTTATTTTTCACTGGAAGTCAGAGGGATCGTTAATATCTTACTTGGTACATAGAAAGATCCTTTTCTTGTAAGATATGTTCAATGTTACCTTGAACATATCTTATATATTGGTTATTTCCTTGTGATTTCTAATATGAGCTGTCTATATTCACTTGTTATATATACACAGTAAAATAACAAAATTGTCTGTAGTGGCAATTTGTATAACAACCTATGAACAGATGGAGAAATATGTTTCTTTCTGTCTTTTTTGCTTTAAATATAGTGCATTCATTCTTTAGATTAAAAACTAGAGTGCTATCGCTTCTCGGCCTTTTGGCTAAGATCAAATGTAGTAAAAACTAGAGTGCTAATGACATGACCTGTTATACTTTCAGGCTTTCATATAGCACTGATAAATCGATGAGACTATTATAATCTGCTCACTCAATAAGCAACCTATGCTTCATTAAAAAACACATTATCGTGGGATATGATTCAAAGTACTTCCATTTATTTTGCAACTAGCTCTTCAGAATAATTGCGTGAAGGAATCTCTTCTTTTAACATTGACTATGCTTGGCATCACTCAGCTGGTGCTCATCATAGATTAACTTAAAATAAACCAATTCCTTTGCATGTCTCATCTTCTCCACAAAACAAACGCTCACCAGAAGCATTATTTAACTATTATGCATTTCTTGACCATTTCATGGTGCTCTCCTTTAATTTGAAGACACCATATCTAAGTAAATATATGTGTTATGAGATCATATGGCCAATACTTCTATAACTTATATTTTAAAGAATCCTAAAATCACTTCTGGATTTTTAGAAAGAAAATAGTACCATTATTTAAAAGAAAGTGGATGTGGAAAAAAAATGAAATGATGGGCAACTAAGAAAATACAAAGAGAAAAGGAATAGATATGAAAGAAAGCAAAGAAAGAGAAAATAAAGCAAGATAAAAAGAGAAGAGGTGTTAATAGTTTTGTGTGTTTGTGTGCATTAATAGTTTTATCTTCCAGAATGAAATGGGTGGTTTCTTATAGCTAAATTCAAGGTAGATCATCTGTGAAGAAATTTCTTTTACTAGATAACTACAATGACAGATTATAGAGAGAACAGCTTTATAATTATGGCCTAATAATTTTAATGATTCTGCTCTAGCATTTATTCTTAGATGAGTGTCCACATATCTCTTCTAAATTATAATAGTTATAGGAGCAAAATAGAAACGTGGAGAGCAGGAAGACTTTTAATGGCTGGGATAATCTTTGAGGAGTCCCTTGACTACGGACTCTTAAATTACATCCATTAAGTAAGTCCACTGCTTGATAACTGGAGCAGATTACTTTAAGTGAAATGTTAAAAATTGGACAACAGAGTTTCCAGTTTGCCGTCATGGGCTATAATTCTACTGATTAGTAAAATTGCAATTTTCAAAGTGATTTATTTTTGTTAAATGAGACAATCTTCCCAACCAAAATTAATAGTTTATAATGAATTAAAGAGATCACAGTAGCAAAAAGAAAAAAAAGTAGCAGGACTTGTTTGTACATTTCAAAACAGAGAAGATGAAGTTTCCACCAGCTAATTGATACATGGGTTTATAAATCAAAGTAAGCTCATATAATAGATCTTGTAATGTAGACAGTGGATCACAGGTGTGCTGGCTTTCCTAGCTATATAAGATTTTACACATAAGCAAATTGAAGAATTCGAAGTCATTTTGCATCTTCAGTGCTACAAGAGAGGCAGCATATCTTTGAAGATAAAAGGTGATTTTCATTTCAGGCCACATTCTATCAGTGTTTCCAGTGACAGTTCAGTATTACCAGAACTCTATCTAGATTAACTCTTAACATAACTCTTTCATCAAAACTGCTCTCCTGAATTGAAAGTCACTGGTTAGACCAGAATTAGAAGAAAAGAAGACAAAGGCAGAGCTGTCATACCCAGACCCAACATTTACACCCAACATGGCCACTATTTACCCGAAAGGTTTAACATCGGACATAGAACAGGATGGCTGACGAAGGACAACCTTGAAACAATTACCATTTCTGAGTATGTCAGATGGGTTAGTACCATTTTCTCGTAAGTTGAGTTTTGTTTGTTTGTTTGTCTTGTTTTGTTTTGTTTTTTTTCCAAATCAGAGGTTTGGACATTAAACAAATCTTTAGTAACAAACTAGGAAATCTATGGATACTTTTTAGATACAGTTTTTGGAAACTTCCTTGTGAGTCATAAACTTAAAACCCATGATTTATAAGTATTAGATTAATTTGCTTTCTTTTCTTATTTTACAAGAAATGTCCTCCACTTTCAGTGGCAACATTTAATTTGGATCATACATTTAGCTATTTATATTCAACAGAAAGTTATTAGTCTATTATCTAGCAGGCATGGCATTGTAAATAAAAATGTAATGAGACAAAATCTTGGCTAGACACTTCTGGATCGTAAAGGTAAATAAGCACTTTATTCACACTGTAGAGAGCATTGGAATGCTTGCCCAAGTAAGAGATGCCAATGGGACCCATTGTAGAGGGGCCTGTCAGCCTGGTTAAGAGGTATGAAGACAAAATAATGGCATCTTCAGTATTTTCTGATTTTGACTTTTGCAACCTGCTAATTTCTATAATTAATCCCATAATCATGAATATTGTCTGTGAGTTTTATGTAGCTAAACTCAAGTAATTACCAAACCCAGCAGAAAAGTAGAGTGCAATGGGAGGAACATTTGGCGTCAGACCAGGGGGAAGAAGGTTGGAGGGTGGAAGCACACCTGGCTTCTGAGTCAATACCTATGGAAGTGGATCACCTCAACTTTCTCCCATTGAGCAGATGGTGCATTTGTACCATCAGCCTTGAAGTTATTAGTACAAATATTTAATCCTTTGCTCTTCCAGAGTGGTTTATGTTCCTGAATGTTTCTTTTAACAATAACAAAAAACAAAATAAACCATTTATCATAGGGTAGGGGATGATTTGCTATATCTTATGATATTTAGTGGAAAATCAAAAGGTTTGTTCTATTAAATTGGCATTCCATATTGCACACCTTCCCAACATGATCGCTGAAGACAAATGTGTGCATAAGCAAATGTGGTGAAGAAAACTGATGGTGCCCAACTATCAAAAGATACAGCGTCTAGGGTCTTAAAGTCTTAAAGATAAACTAGTGTCCATCTGGCTCAGAAGCAACAAAGCCCACATGGAAGAAGCACACCAGCCTGTGTGACCACGAGGTGTAGAAGGGACCAGGTATCAGGCATCAAAAAACCAAAAAAATCATATCATTGTTTTCCCACCTTCCCGATATGATCACTGAAGACAAATGTGTACATAAGCAAATGTAGTGAAGAAAGCTGTTGGTGCCCAACTATCAAAAGATACAGCGTCTAGGGTCTTAAAGTCTTGAAGATAAACTAGTGTCCATCTGGCTCAGAAGCAACAAAGCCCACATGGAAGAAGCACACCAGCCTGTGTGATCATGAGGTGTTGAAGGGATCAGGTATCAGGCATCAAAGAACAAAAAATCATATCATTGTAAACGAGAGGAAATGAGGAGTGGACACCCAAAGCCTATTTGTAGGCAGCTGGACACCCCCTTACAGAAGGGTCTAGGGGAGGAGATGAGCCAGTCAGGGTTTAGGGTAGCAATGATGAAATATACAACTTTCCTCTAGTTCTTATATGCTTCCTCCCTCCCACTATCATGATCCCAATTCTACCTTACAAATCTGGCTGGACCAGAGGATGTACACTTGTACATAAAGAAACTGGAAACACAGGCAATCCAGGATAGATGAACCCTTCAGGACCAGTGGTGAGAGTGGTGATACTGGGAGGTTAGAGGGAAGGTGGGATAGAAAGGGTGAACTGATTACAGGGATCTACATATAAACACCTCCTGAGGGACAGACAAGAAAGGAGGTGAAGGGAGATGTCAGACAGTGTAAGATATGACAAAATAATAAAAATTTATAAATTATCAAGGGTTCATGAGGGAGGGGAGAGTGGGGAAGGAGGGGGAAAATGAGGAGCTGATATCAAGGACTCAAGTAGAAATCAGATGTTCTGAGAATGATGATAGCAACAAATATACAAATGTGCTTGACACAATGGATGTATGTATGGATTGTGATAAAAGTTGTATGAGCCCCCAATAAAATGATTTAAATAAAAAGAATATTAACCATGTTATAAACAAGATGATGAATCTGCATTGATAGGAAAAGAATAAGAAATTGATGACAGATTCTGATTATAAACCTCTCAATGCATAACTCAATATGTAATTTAATTCATATTTAATTCTATTACTGAAGATATACCACAATATCATGGATAGGATGAGGTTCAATAAAATAAAGGTTGATAGAAATAAATTAAGAAACTAATATAATAAATCAATGCATTTAGAAGTGGGAATAACTGAGAATGATAGAAAAAAACAGAATAGTTTACTCTAATTCCAGATACAGGAATTTGTTCTCAGGTGTAGAATTAGTCTCGAGAACTATATATTCCATATTGAGTATTAGAATTGGTGGCTAAAGTATAAGAAAAGAACACTGGAATTAAGAAGGCTGAGATATTATGAAGATAGTTGTCCAGGAGGGTAATCCAATTAGATTATAAGATTGTCTTTAAATATAGGAGTCAGAAGAAAATAATAAGCTATATGGTAGCAGAAAAGGGTTGATGAGGGTAACAGAAATAGAGAAAAGGGAAAAAGCATGGGTGCAATGGAGTGAATTGTTTAATGGGGGGTCTTCCAGCCATGGCCTTTGTTTCTCTACCGAACCAAAACCAAACTCACTGCTATTGTTGTCGACTGGCTCATAGGAACCCCACTGTAGGTTTCCAAACTAAGTATTTCCAGGGATAGGAAGTGCAGCCTGTCCCCTGAGGAGCTGCTGGTGGTTCCCACCCTGGATCACTACACCCCAAGGACTCTTGTTATGCTCACCATGGCCTTAATTTTCTTAATGAGATTTGGGAAGAAGGTGAAGGTAAATATCGATTGAAATATATGATTCTGTCGTGAATGTTTGTTAGCAGGGTAAATTGTGATTACCGTCCTGTTGGGTGTGAAGTGAGCCCCTCTGAAGAAGGAGCGAAAGACAGGAGTCAGGAATGGAGGCTGTCCTCTGCATCCTGATGTCCCTGGCACTGAGTCTAGAAGATCCAGGACACAGCTGTAATGTCAGAAGTGCGGCAGAGCAGCTTAGCAGAATCAGCTGTCAGCACATGATCGCACAGCCAGGGACTTCCCAGCCCACGGAGTAGTAAAGCTGAATGCTTGGGGGTTTTGTTTGTTTTTTGAAGGCTGCCTCAGGCACTTCCTTAGGGGAGCTGGATTGCTGAGCCCTAGACCTGGAGTTGAGTGCCTTCAGGATGAGGCCTACGATTCAGTAGCATGACCTTTGGGCACTTCGCAGCAGCTCCCAAAGAGCTTCTTAATATTGCCCAAACATTGCAAGGGGTCAGGCCAAACAGGGAAGCGGTCAGGGAGAGGCTTGTCTGCAGGCACGGCAAAGAAGAAACTCTCCTGACTGAACATGTATCCTGAGCATGTCTCACCTGAATTACAACCTGTTAACTTCATTAATAAACCTCATACTAGTGTATCGTGTCTGTAAATTCTGTGTGGCCATTGTGGTGAATTATAGCACACAACTTAAAAATACAGAGGGTCATGAGAGACAGCGCTAAAAGCAAAGGCGTCTGGGGGAATGAGAGCAATGTGTCAGTAGCGTACATCTCAAAGAGTTCAAGAGAGGCCAGAGGAAATGACTTGGGAATTGTAGTCTAGAATTTTGTCCCGATATACCCATACTCATCGATATATCCATACTCATGACGAAGAAATGTCACAAAAGGAAGATAATTCTCAGTCGTGAAGGATCATTGAAATTCTATTAATAAAAATATTTAGCCATGAAGACCTAAGTCAGTTTATTCACTGTGGAGTGCAGAGTGAGGTGGCTGTTATTGCTGGGTGCAGTCTAGTTAGTTTGACCCATAGTGACCGGATGGATAAGAGAAAAAAAACTGCCAGACCTTGAGCCCTCCTAAGAATTGTTATGATTCAGCCTGTTGTCACTGCTGGGTCCATTCATAGCACCTTAACATGAAGATGGCAGGAAAGGTGAGACTGGAAAGGAGTGCAAAATATATTTACACCCTTAGGAAACCGATGGAGCAGCTTACTCTGTTCTACTGAGGTTACTGCAATGCGGGTTTCCCTGATGGCAGTGGCTTTGGGCTTGGTTTGCTGTCACTCTGGCTTAGGGTAGGAACATAAACTTTTATGCACTCAAATGTAATTTCTTGAAAAGAAATGTATCTTATTTTATCTTATTTTGTTATCCTTTTCCTTCTTTTACTTTTAATATATTTATGCAAGTATAATATAACATATTTTTGTCCCCATATATATTACAACATTAACAAAATCCCATGGTCAAAGGCACAATACATCTAGGGCTAATATATTTACAAAGATCTTTAAGTGACACAAACTGATAACCTGAGGTTGACCATTTTAACCCACCTAACGACACTTAGACTCCAAGACCTGGCTGTCTGATCTGTTAAGATCATAGCAAAGAAGACCTTATTATACAACAGCTCTCTTCTGGAGTACCTAGGCCACCATGAAGCAAGCTCTCTCAACGGTAACCACCATCATCACCACCAACTAGATTTACATGCATGCTATTCACTAGATTGTCTTGAGTCATTCATTTGCAAGCTATTATCCATATTTCTCCTAAAATGTACTTCATGGAATTCGGAATCTAGAAAGGAACCATTTCATAAAATTGACTGATAATATACCATATGTGAATACAGAGAATATGTAAAATAAATAATACTTTTGTTATATAATGTCAAAAGAATACATTCCTTTTCAGAGAAAATTTATAAGTGTAGCAGATAATTTTCTATTCTGTGACTATTCAATTTAAATTAAATGTTTCATTGTGTCATTAAATAAGTAATTTTCCCCAGTATGTAATCACCAAGCCCTATAAAATGTCTGTCTATGGTTCTGTAGACTACTGATTTTGTAACTTAGTAAGGAAAAAGTTAACTCAATGTACAGTAAAAGAAACATTTTAAGGGATGTACATGCATGCTCCCAAGAATCTTTGAGAATTTTTACCTGAACTATCATGGACCTAGAGGGTCACTATGAATCAGAAATGACTACATGGTAGTGAATTCAGTTTGGAGACTCTCACTAAAATATGCCAGGCTATGCCAGGCTATGCATCTCAGAAATATTAACAAATAAATCTAAAGATAGATAAATTCACATACAGGGATACTTTTTACAATATAAAACAAGTTTAATAGGAACATATTGAGACACCAATGTTCTTTCCTGCTATATCTTGATATGGTAATGATTTGTTCCATTTGTAAAGAAACACAACTACGTTGGTATACATTTGAAAAATGACATTTATAGATTTCCCTTTAAGATAATTAACTATAATTTCAACTCAAATATGCTTAATTTTATGGGCAAGACAAAGCATGAAGTTTAAAACTTCTGGGAAATTATGTATAACTCTGAGTAGCTCCAAAGGAATTTCTTGTGATTTAAAAAAGCATATATCACAAATTTGCATTCTCATTAATTTCATCTACATAATGGCAACTTCTATTTAAATCTAATTTTATTTCACCATAAAAGAGGTGTCATATAGATAATACAACACTTTCTTTTTGCCTCTGTGAAGTTATGGTATAAAATCATTTCTAATTATGGAGCAATGAATCATCAAATCACTCCAAACAATAGCTAGATTCTCTAAAGCAATCTGAATCCTGACCATTAAGTTTGTGATCAGAAAACTTTAAGCTTTGCTCTTTGGAGAGTTTGTTTCACTTTATTGTAAGGTGCAGTGTTTTTGTTAAAACAAGTAGTTTACTGCCAGGATGTGTTAGTTTGGGTAGACTAGAGAAACAAGTCCATGGACACACATATGTGAGTAAGAAAGAGATTTATATACAAGAGCAATTGAACATTGAGAAAACATCTCAGCCCAGTCCAGATCAAGTCCATAAGTCTGATATGACAACAATCTATAAAATCCTCTTCAGACTCATGAAACACATGCAATGATGCCGAATGTAGAAGATCACAGGCTAGTGG
>NW_022107432.1:3200627-3474418 GCF_000313985.2 Echinops telfairi | reverse complement strand
TTCAGTCTCATGAAACACATGCAATGACGCCAAATGTAGAAGATCCCAGGCCGGTGGGTAGAAAGTCTTTGGATCCAGTGGCATTGGAAACATCTCAGTGCTGACAGGGGTCTCTGCATGGCTTCTCCAGTACCCAGGGCTTCATCAGGGTGGGTCCATGTGTCTTGTCAACTGCTATGACTCCCAGGGTATGAGCAGAGAGTCTTCCATCTCCAAGGAGGAAATACCAGAATTCCCAGAATCCATAGGGAAATTCTATGCCCACACAGAAGCCTCATTGACTATGACCTGATTGACAGGCTAGACTCCACCCCTACATGCTTAATCCTTAAATTGACAATTATATAACTACCACAGACATAACTGTAAAAGTTCTGAGTTCTCTCTTCCTGGTTGAATTCTTTTCTCAAATGATTGATGTATGGATTGTTAAAGAGTTGTAAGAGCCCCAATAAAACGATCAATTTTTAAAAAATAAATAAATAATTACAAAGGTTAAAAAAAAAAAGGACAGATTCCCTCTAAAGTCACATGGTCCTTGCTTCTCTGTTCAGATTTAAATATACGCCATGAAATAATAACTTGCAAAAATTCTATATCTGAATGCAGTACATTAACATAATTTAAAATTAGTAAGCTGTATTGTCAGTACTCTTAGCACATGAAAGTCTTCCCATATATGTAGGTATTTTTACTGAACTTTTTAAAGTCTCTAAATAGAAAGATCAATCTATATCTTGGTTGTGATGCCTTGACCTATCTATGGAGATTCTGATCATGGGAACAGGAAGAGAGGGTTTCTGCTTCACCTCGGCCATATTAACTATTATCCTTGTTTCAAATCCTTCATGCTTGCATTACAATGGTGTCTGGCATTTTGAATTAATTCTTGTACCTCTTGTTTTTTACATGGGTAGGAAGGGGCCTCATCTGAGTAAAACAAGACACTGACCCTTGAAATTTTAGACTTTTTGAATACACTATTAAACCAGTCCCTGTTTTTCAGTCCTTGATAGCCAAAACCAACCAACCAACAAACACACTCACTGCCATCGAGTCAATATCAACTCACAGCGGTCCTTGGTATATGCTGTCAATTACTGAATCATACTTTTGGGTTTTTTTTTTTTTAAGTAAATGCAATCATTTCACATTGGCATCTATTTATGTGTGCATTTAAGCTTGCCCCTCTTGTCTCTACTCTCTGATCACACATACTGTGTTTGATATTACAGATGTTTCTAGTTTTGCTTAAGACACAGCTGTGTTTTATTTTCTGTTCTTTAGGGTTAGAAGACAGTGGGATATAAAAGTTTTCACGCTGTCTTGAAACTTGAAACAAGGGAAATGAGAGCTGGGAATAGAGAAGAAAAGAACATGAAAGTGTTAACTTGAACAACTGCACATGAGAGTAAGGATAAGAGTCGAACGATCTAACTTGAAAGGGATTTGTTAGACAAGAAATGAGTGACAAGAAGTCAAGATTGTCTCTCGCCATTTGGGGTGTTTCATCATTCTTCTGGTTTTTGCCCAGAGTTTTCTTATATTTTAGCAATTTCATTCCCGGGGGGTGGAGGAGTCATTTTTTAAGTTTATAATTAAGTTAACTATAGTTTACACGAATTCTGGCGAGCTGCTTTCAAGGCTCATGTTTATGATCTTCTAATAATACAATCTTTATGCGTTATTTCCTCGCTTTATCTGTTTTATATCCTGGGTATTGTGAATTATTAGAGAGAACTATAAGCCATATTTAAAATTTTCATGTTTCCAGATTTACTTTCCATTAATTCCTTATCAGAATCATAAATGCTCTTTTTCCTTTATGTTTAGCAAAGAACCAGAGTCAAATAAAGAGCATATAACATGACCAAGGTAAAACTTTATAAAAGTTATACTATTAGAGATGAGTAGAAAAATAAATTTCAGGTTCTAATAGTCAAAAGTACTTTCATTTTTTATTTTGTTTGAACATTTGACATTATTGAACACAGAATCAATGACTAAGTCTTGGACATGCCTTCTCAATTTCCTTTGTAGATGCCTCTGATGTTTGCATTCAAATGTCAACAATTTTCAGGCTCTTTATTCAGCATTCTGTTCTTTTCATATTGAATGTGGCATTTGGATAACTTCTCTAACTAATTTTATTTCAGCAGTTGATAACATACCTACACATTCCAAACGAATATTTCTAGCATCAAATTTTCTGATATGCCTTATAATTACATATTAATAGCTTTATTTTCTTGGACTATACTGTACCTAGAAAATTGAATATTTCTGTTATATTTCCTTAATTATATCCATATTGCTTAGAAAACTACCTTCAGAGATCTTATACTTTTGACCTCAGTTGCTGTAAACACAACCTAGCATCTGTTTGTCTCCTATCTCTTCTGACCTAACTCCCACATTGTACACTGTTTTTGAACTTGAAACTTGATATTTTATAACCAGTTTAAAAATCTTTTAATAAACTGGAATAACTCTAGGGTATATTGAAAACTCTAGACTATAATATATGATATTTCATTTCTGACTGCTTTCTGGCCACTTCCTATTTAATTCATCCAATATACTTCTAAATATGACTTGGAAGACATTATTTTAGTTCCTAAAATATATCCTGGTCTTTCAATTCTCTGTTCCACATCATATTTCCTTTTAAGTTATATTGCTATTAATCATATTTTAAAACTAATTCAGTTGTCACCTACCAGAGAAATATGTCCCTAAAATTGTTACCTTTCCTGATGCCCGTCTTTTCTCAATCTTATTACACATTACATAGTCTTCCTTTTCACAGCACAAACCATCTTAAATTTTCATAAATATAACTATATACAATAGTGATACAACATATATAAATGATAACTTTTCTTAGAGTATTTTTCATAGAGTGAATATGGGAGGACTAAATATAGTAGCAGTGTTTGAATCTGCCTAACTTCAGGGAGGGATAATGTTACTCTAAGTCAGTCCAGGTTACAAAGTGGAAGTCAAACATCCCTCCATTCTCCAACATGCTTTTTACCAATTCTGAAGTTTGTGGCCACTCTCTACTTCTTTTCTGGGTCTGACCGTTGTTGCAATGGCCACGCGGAACTCATAGGTCACACTTACAATTGTGAGATTTATTAAGGAACAGAATTTAACTCAGGAACAGGATGTTCATAGAAAAAGTCCACAGGGCAAGACAAGTCTTTCTCAGAGGACGTCCCTGGAGCTTCTCTTCCTGTTTCTTTCTCTTTGAAAAACCTCTGTTGGACTAGCTGCTTAAATATACAAACTCCTTGTATATTTTGAGACATGGAAATCCCACCCACACTACAAACTGACCAATCCCTTCTTTTTTACTGACCAATCCCTTCTCAGTAGACCACAAACACTTTATTTGCATAGGAGGCTACAACTTGCCCCATTTGCGAGGTCTATTTACCAATCCCTGCAAGATGCATACCAGACACATATAAAAAGTATTGAAAAAAAGGTTTTGCACTTCAAATCTTATGTCTAACATTCAATTTGTTCCTCTTGAGTTCTCCATTATTTGAGTAATCTTTTCTGGTTTTAATAAAATTCAATGAAATACTTATTAATTGTTCTTTTAAAATGTAATTAATTTTTTCATTTTCATTTCTTCTTACATATTTAAAATACATTTTTAACAGATAAGATAGTATTAATACATACATTAGTATATGTTGAGTTTGTAGACGTTTTTATTCTACCTAATATATTTTAAATATAAAAGGGAGAGTGGAAAAGCACAGCTACATTGCTATTTTTCATTAGGTTAACTTTTCAGAATGGAATTAAACACAATTAAATTTCTAACAATTTCTATAGGCAAAATATTAAAAGTCAATCTCCCCATTTTACAAGTTTGCAAACAGTTTTGTTATTTTTAGGGAAGGAAGTGAAGCAGGCAAGTGAAGAAATGAGTGAAGCGCACATGCCTTTGTATATCAGGAAAGAAGTATGACCATGGATGTACTTTTTGTCCTCAGGTATGGAAGCAGAGCACATTAACCAAAACATTCCTACTGTCTGTTTAATACTGACCATCAAATAAGAATACTTTATAAATAATGTTAAAGGTTGTAAAAAATAAAAGGAAGGATAATATATCTAACATGAAATTTAATTGAAAATTCAAATATTAGTCTATAAGTAAACTTCTATAGAAGCTCAGTTCTGTTTTCCTTTGCACAGTGTCTGGCTGCTTTCTCACTCCACTGACACTGTTGCGAGGCTGCAACAGACCATATGGTTTGTAGTGTCTAAAATGTTTACTTAATTTACTCTTTTTAGAAAATATTTGCTGATAACTAATTAGAGGTTTCCAATGCCTAAACTAAACCTTTTACCTCACATTCCTCTATCAACACCATAATTAGAACAACAGCCATTTTTGAATCTAGCTAAATAATTTAACAACAGAAAAACAAGGAAATGATTTCACAACAGAATAACAAGGAAAATAATAGTGTCATGTATTAGCTGAAATATTTCCATTGGAGATACACACACACACACACACACACACACACACACACGCACACTTCAAAGGGTTTGTGGAAAATATGGAATTAAAAGGTAAAAGAATATTTCCAAAGGATTTTTGCTGCCCCTTCCCAGATGCATATAGGAACCCGGTGGCACTGGGGGAAAGGCATTGGGTGGCTCATCACAGGTAAGCTTTCAAACCCATGAGCTTCTGGTTAGAGAAAGATGAGACTTTTTTTTTTTTTAAGGTACTTTTTTTTTTTTTTTAAACATTTTATTAGGGGCTCTTACAACTGTTATCCCAATCCACACACACATCAATTGTGTAAAGCGCATTTGTACATCGTTTCTCAAAACATTTTCTCTCCATTGAAACCCCCGACATTAGGTCCTCATTTTTCCCCTCCCTCCCCGCTCCCCCCTCCCGCATGAGCCCTTGATAGTTTATAAATGGGTATTTTGTCATATCTTGCCCTGTCCAGAGACTGTCTATTTTTATAAAGATTTACATTCTTGGGTCATAATGGATCCAAATGGACTAGCTAGATGTGTGTTTTGTTTGGAGGGCAGGGGGTGTCATATATAAATGAAACCTCAGTGATGTCAGGGTTCCCGATTGCACATGCATAGGGAGTTAGTTTACTGCAAACTAACTATTGCAAACTTGCCTCTCCAATCATCGCATTCTCTGCAGTGACTGAACGGTTATAGGCAAGTTCTCTCAGCAGTACACGTGTCCTAATCTAGTTAGGGTGTCTTTCTTTTTAAGTCCATAACAACATTGACTTCAGAGGGAATGTAGTGGCCAAACAAATTTAAGGCAAAGAAGTCAGCTCAAAAAGTGATGGTGATTTAGTGTGGGTTTATTATTATTATTATTCCCAAGGATTAATCTTATATATTTTCTTGAAGGTCACAGGATGATTACATGGGCTCATTTGAGAGAAGTGTTAAGGAAATTGAAAACTATATTGGTGAGAAAAGAATGTAACTGCTCATTCTTCAAAGCTAGCAAGTGTTCTCTTAAAATAATTTTTTGGGAAATCTTATCCCACCCACATTACACACTGGATTTTGCTTCTTGAGATGTTTCTTGGAGCCCAAACCCCAAAACATCCAAAAAAATATGATTTGAGTACCCAGAGGGTATCAAAATTGCCATTTTTGATACACCTTTTATTAAGGAGCTCAGAACTTTTTGAGAGATGGTTTAAAAAATGGAAATGCCATTTTCACAAGTGCATAGTGCACCTTGCTCTTGTTAGGTGCCAAAAAATAATGACGTTATGCACAACAGAATGAAACACAACCTCTCCTCAGTCACATTCCAAGGCTTTCTGATCTGAGAGGTCTGTCTTCAGGCTTAATCTCCAACATTGCTGTGCTTCCTTCATTAGCCCTTTGATCTGACAATGCTTCCAAGCTTTGCATAAATAAGGTTTTCAGCAGGTACTTCCTCCGAAGTAGACAATTGATTTCCTCTTTGTTGTCTGTTCTTAGTCTGGAAGTTAAGATCCATTGAAACCTGTTCACTTTGGGTGACCCTGCTGTCATTTGAAAGACCAGTGACATAGGGTTATTTTATATTGCTCCAAAGCTTTCAAGGGGTCTGTCCTCTGTGTGTGTATACTTTTTTCTCTCTCGCTTTTTTAGTTTTATTAATTTATTTTTAACTATCTCATTTTTCATATATAGTACAACCATGTAATTAGTCATAGGTATATATTGTGCACTGCACATAGCATGTATAATAAACTAAGATTAAAGGGGATTGTATGGTTTGCAACAATCATAAGCATTTTCAAGCCCACTTACTCATTATTGGTTACATTAAATCTATGGATAAGAATTTCAAGATTTTGTCCTTGCTACCATGCTTTGTTTTATTTACTCCCTAGAGTTTATTTCCATTTTATTCCTTCTTATAAACACATCTCTCTTCTGAAATTCCATGTTCATAATGTCAATCTATTCTATTAGAGACTAATCTTTTAATCCAAGTTGTATTGAACTTCTTGATGAATAATTCCAACATTTCAGCTACCTGAGTTTTTTTAAAAATTCCTTTGTCACTTGAAAGTCAGTTAATATCTGTTTTTGTGCTCAACTTAAAAAATATTAATAATTTCAGTCACTGTATACCCTGCCAGGAGACATGTCCAACTCATGTTGTCTTTATGTGTCGTCAGGACCATTCTGAACTATGTGCAATATAACAAACACTGCCAGGGCTTGGGCCACCAGCACAACTGTCTTTGTGCTTAAGCCAATGTTTTTAGCCCCTGTGTCAATCCGTCTCATTGAGGCCCTTCCTCTTTTATGAAGTGTCACAAGCAGCGCGATCAATCATTTCTTAACACTCTTTGACATTTTTGAATGCTTGGCTTATTCACTGCAAACACACATCAAACAATCTAACAATTCTAAAATTTGCTTAAGTTATTAATTATAAAGGTTACACAATTACTTCAGCATCATTGTGCCATTAAGCATTGCCTTCCTCGGTGTACTCACCCCGGGTAGAGCGGGAGAGAGCAGGAGTCAATGTCTCCTTGGTACCTAGCTCTCCGAATTTTCAGTCTCTTTACTCAGGTTTATATAGGCCATTCAGCTGGCCGTTTGACGTCGTTCTGGAAATTCCACGGCGTTTGGCCAAAGTCTTCTCGGGGTTCCCCAGATTTTCTGGGGTGCTTACTAGTTCACTTGTTTACCTCTGTGGTGATTCAGCATTTTTGCTGGGCTTTGTAGGGCTTTCATTTTCTTTTAAAATGGCATTACTTGTGTTCATCATTCATCATCTTGCAAGGCCATTCCAGGTCTTGCAAGGTAGTTCCATGCTTCTCCATCAGAAAGACTCTTTTTCTACTTTGGCAAGCAAAATGTCGTTCTTTAGGAACTTGTCTCTTCTGGGAAAAAAATGTCCAAGTCATGTAAGAGTTTCACCATCACTACTTCTAAGGAACATTATGCCTTTGCTCCTTCAAAAATATGTTTATCCTTTTGACAGTAATGGTATTTTCAATATTCTTCTTCAGTAGCCTAATTCAAATGCATCAATTCTTCTTCAGTGTTCTTTATTCAATGTCCAACTTTCACATGTATATCAGACAGCAAGGTACATGCTTTGGATCAGGTATACTGAGTCATAAAAGTAGCACCTTTGCAATATTCTTAAGAGGTCTTGTCCCCAGGGCAATAAGTCTTTTGATCTCTGGACTGCTTTTCCCATGAGCATTTATTGTGGAAACAAGGGAGACAAAGTCCTTGATAATTTCAAACTTTTCTCCATTTATCATGGTGCTAACTCTTGGATCAGTTCTGAGGATTTTGGTCTTCTTTTCATTAAGTTGCAATCCATACTAAATTCTACATTCCTTAATGTTCATCAGCAAGTGATTCAAGTCCTGCTTACTTCCAGCAAGCAAACTTGTATCATCAACATATCACAGGTTGTTAATAATGCTTCCTCCTATCCTGATGTCTCCATGTTCATATAATGCAGCTTCTCTGATGAGTTGCTCAGCATACAGATTGAATAGGTATGATGAGAAGATGCACAAGTTTCCTGATTTTAAAACATGCAATATTATCTTGTTCTGTCTGAACCACTTTTTTGGTCCACATACAGGTTTTCATGAACCCAATGAATTGTTTTGAAATTTCCAATCTTCGCAAAGCTATCCATAGTAGGTTAAGATCCACACAGTTGACAAAAGTTTTGGTATAGTCAATAGAAGACAAAGTAAATATCTTTCTGGTATTCTCTGCTTTCAGCCAGAATCCATCGGATGTCAGCAATGATATCCATTGTTCCATATCCTCTCCTGAATCTGGCCTAAACTTGTGGAAGCTCCCTGTGTATAGACTGCTAAAACTGTTGTTGGATAATCTTCAGCAAAATTTTACTGTATGTGCTATCAATGATATTGTTCTATAATTTAAGTTGGCTCATCTTGCTTTGGAATGGGTACAAATATGAATCTCTTCTAGTCAATCAGCCAAGTAGCTGTCTTCTAAATTTCTTGGCAAAGGTGAATAAGCTTTCCCAGTGCTTCATCAGCTTACTGATACGTTTCAGTTGGCATTCCATCATTCCCTGGAGCCTTGTGTTTGTCTAATGCTTTAAGGTCAGTTTGAACTTCTTCCTTCAGGACCATTGATTTTTGCTCACTTTCTACCTCCTGAAATGGTTGAATGCCAACTAGTTATTTTTCCTACAGGGACTCCATATATCCTTTCCAGCTTTTTTTGGATGCTTCCTGCATTATTCAATATACTGCCCATAAAATCTTTCTAGATTGCATTTTGAGGCTTGACATCTTCTTTAGTGTTTTTAGCTTAGCATGTGCTGACCATGTCCCTCTGTGGTTCTCTAACATAGGTCTCTGTACAGCTCATCATATTTTACTTTATTTTCTCAACCTGCACTTGGAAATTCTATATTCAACATTTTGACTTAATTAGTTCTTCCATTTGCCTTAGCTACTCTATGATTATTAAGAGAAAGTTTCAGAGTCTCTTCTGATATTCCTTTTGATCTTGTCTTTCCCTCTCCTCTTTTTAATGACCTTTTTCTTTCTTCATTAATGATGTTTTCGATGCCCTCCTACACTTCCTCAAGTCTTCTGTCATTAGTAGTCAATGCATCAGTTCTGTTCTTTAGATGTCCTCAAAAGTCAGGTGGATAGATTCACGGTTGTACTTTTGCTCTTGTGGACTTGTTTTAATGCTCTTTGGATTAAACCTGAATTTACATATGAGCAACTGATAGTCTATTCCACAGTCAAGCCCTGGCTCATTTTAGCTGCTGATATTGACTCCTCTCAAAGATGTTGTGAATATGATTTCTGTAGAAGTACACGTATTTATATACCATTTGTGTTGTTAAAGAAAGGTAGCTATTTACAATGAAAAGTCACTGGTCTCACAAAATTCTACTGTGAAATCTCCAGCTTTGTTTCTATCACCAAGGCCTTTTTTTCCAACTATTGCTCCTTCCTCTGTTTTCAGTTTTGTGTTCCAATGACTAATAATTATCAATACATCTTGGTTTGCACATTTGATCAATTTCAGGCTGAAGATTTTGGTAGAATTCTTCAATTGCTTCATTATTAGATTTTGTGTTTGGGGCATAAATCTGAGTAGTAGTTGTATTGACTTGATTTCTTTGAAAATAGATAGATATAATCCTATCAGAGACTGCATGATACATCACAAGAGATCTTGAAATTTCAATTTTGGCAATGATTACAACACTATGTCTCTTGATTGTGACATTCCCAGCTCAATAAAGCATACTATTTTCTGATTCAAGATGACCAATACCGGTACATTTCAGCCCACAAACACCTAGGATATTGATCTTTATGCATCCTGTTTCATTTTTAATGGCTTGCAATTTTCCTAGAATCATACCTTGCACATTATAAATTCAGATTATTAGGAAATTTTTGCAGCTGGTCTTCTCATCTTGATTTTTGCCCCATCAGCAAAGAACTATACCTGAGGCACCATTCCCACAGACCTTATACCATCTGTATCACCATAGTAACATGTACTTCAAGGAAGCAGCTCTTCCTCAGTCACATTTCCAGTCTCCTCTGACCCAACACTATTTCCAACAATGTTTCCTCCATTGGGCTTTACTATCTGAGCATGTTTGGAAATCATGCATAAATTTATAGCAGCTATCTCCTCTGATGTGGGGATCTGATTCCTTCTTTGTGGTTCATTCTTAGTCTAGAAGCTTCACTGAACCTTGTTCCACTTTGGGTAACCCTGATATCACTTCTAGGATCAAAATAACACACAAGCCACTAAAGTACAACATACTGACAGACAAGTGGGGACACATAGGCATTCTATAAGAGGATAGAAATTCCTCACTGAGTATCTGAAGTCACACATATTGATGGGAATACCATATTTCATTATTCCCCCAAAGACTAGCTAGTAGAGTTGAACATGTGAACTTCTGGTTAACAGCTCAAGGCATAACACAAGGCCATCTGCCACCAGGGCACAACAGTCAATGAATTCAAATTCAAATTCACTCTCATGGAATTGGTTCCAACTTATAATGATCCCACAGGACACCACTGTAGTTGTCTGAAGATGTAATTCTTTATGGGAGTAGAAACTCTTCTTTCTCCCATGCAGCAATGGTGGCTTCATATTGCATAGCTTGGGGTTGGGAGCTCAATGTGCAACCACGACACCAGCCAAGGTCCTTTCTTTCTGTACGGATACCTGGGAATTGATACACATATCTTTCATCCTACTAGGCTATTGCATTTGGGGATAAAGAAATCTGACCAGCTTGAGCTGACTGTGAATATGTGTTGCTATGGTTAACTTTATTGTTTTAATTTACCGTATATACTTGAGTATAAGGCAACCCATGTATCAGCCGAGACACCCAATTTTACTACAGCATTTAAAATGTGCTGAAAAAACTCTGCTTATACACAAGTATGTACGGTGATCACATATTACCTAATGCTTAAGATGACAGCTGTTTTGTGTGAGGTTTTTGTTTTCATTTTCCCTCAATGTCTCTGCTTCAGCTTTCAGTCTTCCTTGTGTGAGAGAGCATCTCTGTAATTTGCCCTTCCCTTCACCTTTAGTGGACATTGCTACTCTGGAGAGGTTAGGGCAATTTTTCTGTCATCTTACTTCAGTCTTAGTCTTCTAAGTGCTAGGGCTTTCTCAGAAATAATTATTTTCTTCACTCTCGCATCCAAATTCTGTCTTGTATCTTTGGTAGGTCTTTATTGAGAACAACAATCCCTGACTGACCATAAAAAGAACAGGGTTTTAATGGTATTATAATGAGTTCCTGGGCCAAGAATTATTTCTTATGTTTCTCCCTGATGTGGAAGATTGTTTTTATTTGTTTTCTTTACTCAACTTGCAAGAGGCATCCCTGTAGTGATATGGTTTGTTATCATTCCATTGCGTAGTAAGTCTTTTCTTCCATATTAATCTGAATGGTATTTGTTCCTTCTAAGAAAGGCAGTCTCTTTTCTCATATGCCACCTCATTTTAAATGATTTCTCATATGCTGATTCTGATACAGGTCTAGTAGTAGTCCGGTAACACCATAACCTAATACAAGAACTGAGATGTTTTCTAAAGATTCTATCATCCATATAAGGACTCAATAGTTCCAAGCCACACTTTCTTTTAAGTCGTGGATTTTTGAGGTTACAGGTCAATTAGGAAATCAATTTATTTAGTAGACTCTTAATTCAGTTCCAAACTGTAATCTTAATTTTGTAAGTTCTTCAGGAAATACCAAGGGTTAGTTCTCCTTATGTCTGACTTCTCTCAATAAATGAGAACCCTGGCCTTCTTGTGGCTCCTATATATTGAAACTCTTTGCAAGAAGTAGAAAGTCTCATCATTCTCATGAAAAGCGGCTGGTAGTTTCAAATTGCTCACCATGCAGTTAACAGTCCACTAGACTATCAGAGATCTGTATTAGGCTTCTAACGACACATCTGAAGTTGGAAACTACTGTTCTGGAGAAGAAAAGATGGAGCCTTCTACTTCTATCAAGAGTTACAGTACAGGAAACTCAAGATCAGTTGCACCCTGTCCTAAAGGGTTGCCTTGAGTTGACATAAGTAAATTGAAAGAGGGAGGGAGGAATTGGTTTGGTTTTTTTTAATTTTACATTTTTTAAGCCTCCATTTTTCTCTTAGTTTACCTTACTGTGATGGCTTTTGTGTTACTGAGATGCTGGGGCCTTTGCCACTGGTGTTTCAGATACAAAAATGGTCATCCATTTTGGGTAGATTTCAGCAGAGCTTCCAGATTAATACAGACTAGGGATAATGAAGAAGTGGTACACTTATTTTAAATTAATCATTAAAAATCTAAGGAACAGTACCACAATCCAGCCTTCAACAGTGTCAGAAGGTCAGGCCCTCAGGTTGGAAGGCACTCAAAATACAAATGGTGCAGGCTGACTTTTAAAATAGAGGTACTTCAAGGACTTCAGTGGAGAAAACTTTCAAGATCTACTTTTCTTTATGAGGGATAACTCGAAATTAGAAAAAAATTGCTGCCAACATCCATTAGTAATCCATATATATGAAGCATGAATATAGGGGAATTGGAAAGGTCAAAAATTAAAGGGAATTCATAAAGATCAACATATTAGGTTTTGCTGAGCTGAAATGGACCGGCACTGGCCATTTTGAATAAGACAACGATATGGTCTCTAACCAGAGAATGACAAATCAAGTACCATGGATGACATAGTCATCAATAAAAAGCAATTTCAAGTTCTAAATTGAAATAAATTATTGTCTGTGGTAAATTAATAGGCATATTAATACAAGGAATACCAGTTAATATAACCAATATTCAAATTTATACACCACCAAGAATCAATGCCAAAATTGAGAAAACTGAAGTTTTACTAAATTCTTTACTCTAAAAATTATAAAACACATAATCAAGATGCACTCATAACGAGGATGATTAGAAATTGAAAGGTAGAAACAAAGAAGAAGGGCAGTTGGAAAATATGGTCTAGAATATAGAAATAATAACAGAGATCACCTGATGGAAATTTCCAAAGTAATAACATATTCCTCAGAAACACATTTTTCAATATGCCTGTAAACTACACATGTGGAATACACACTGACCACATAGACTATGTCTGCAGAAAAAGGCAATGGGGGAGTTTAATGTCAGAGGCATAACAAACCAATGGTAGCATATGGAACTGACCATCAATCTCAGATGTCAGTTCAAGTTAAAGCTGAAGTGAAAAAATAGAACAAATCGATGAGAGCAAAAACGATACCCTTGGGTCTTAAGTATATTTAAAGGAATTATAAAAGCCCCCGAAGAATAAACTTGAAAGATGGAACGCTAGTGAATGAAAACCAGTCCAGTTGTGGGAAGCCATCAGAGACATCAGACAGGAAGAAGCTCAATGGTCATTAGAAAGACATGAGAGAAAAAAAATCAAAAAGTGTGTTAAAGGAGATTTTGAAATGTGCTTTTGGATGAAGACTAACTAGAAGAAAGGAGAAAAATTATTAATTAAAAGAGCTGAACAGAATGTCAATGAGGTCTCAAGACTACAAAGCCCAGTACTATAATGAAGGATGCAAAGACCCGAGAAAACAAAAAGGGGGGAAACACGCTTGAATTCCCCAAACCGAAAGAATTGCTATAAAACCAAAGTCCTGATGTGCAATGTTTCAGGGTTCAATGAACAAACTGTTGAAAAATGCAAGGAAACTATATGGAATACACAAAGCTCTGTCTAAAATGAAATTGGTTAATATTCAAACATTTCAGGACTTAACATATAGTCAAGATAATGGCATTAAAGGACAACGTCCAAATTGCACTACATTATATTTTCTTGATTTTATTATATTTATTCTTTTTTGTATTACACTTTAAGAAGCATTCCCTCAATAGCCCCAACGGATCAATGGAACAACATTCATTGCTATTGTTCATTTTTTAAAACAGATTAAATAGAGCATACTAAGACCTAACTTTTAAAAAAAGAGAGATGCTATGTGAAGCTCCTTGCATTTGTATAAAATAAAAGGGAACATAAATGCAATCATAATTTTAGTGCAATCTTTTAAAAATAGGACATTTCCTTTCACCTGCCAGAACTATTTTTGTAAAAGAAATAATGGTGCTACGAAATAATTGCAGAGATATTTTCTTAATAAGAGTGATTCAATTTAAAGAAAAACTAAATGAGTCAATTATCAAAGAACCCCACTGAGAGGGGCTTGGATTGTTACAGGTTTTAGAACACACACACACACACACACACACACACACACGCACGCATGCACGCACGCACACACGCACGCACGCACGCGCGCATGCATGCAAATACATTGCATAATAAAAAGAGTTACCCTAAATGAAAGGTGGATGGAGCTTATTATATAGAAAAAAGGAAGCAGATTTTAAAGTAAACTACCAGTTTCAAGGGGACTATGTAATAGAAGCCACTTTCAGGAAGCATTTTAAGAGACACTTGTTAAGGTGGAAGTACCAGTGAAATCATTGCAAAATTCTATAGCAATGCTTAAACCTTAAGATTATTTACAATTATAGTGAATTATTGAAATTTCTGTAAATAGGTCAATTTAATTCATTCTAAGCTCCCATTTTTAAAGGGTTAGAAAACAACTACCAGATATCTTATTACCAGAATACCAAAATGTCTAAACCAAAAATAGTTCCACTAGCTAAAAAATTAGTTTGGTTCTTCTTATTTAAAGGTTATAAAAATACTGATAACCCAAGGAAGGGCAGTGGGGAGACACATTTCAACACAGGAGACAAGATCCAAGGGAACAAAGGTAAGCATTGTCACTAAGCAAGAAAACAGTAAATCTATAGATATTTAACAGGGGAACTTGAGAATAATGTTTATGGATTTACAATTACCATATATTTCAATGTGCTACAATAGTCTTTGAATATTTAGTAACAGTGACATCAGAAGAAATGGATTTTAGTAAATGAGATTCAGAAAATGATACTCTGACACGATATTTCCCCCCAATATTCAGTAGCAAATTCCTTTCTTACCTTATGAAACTTTTAACTACTTTGTCTCCTCAGGCTGACTTGACAATGAATAATTTAGTCATAATTCTAATTAAAAACTGAGTAGGAGCCCCACAGCCTGTGAGAGTTACAGGGCAGTATCTCTAATTATCTGTTCCTTCAATTTGGGGTAGGAAATAGTTCTAAGCAGCTTGAGAAATTATGTGGAGTCTTAGCATCTACACCAAACCAACTTCTCACAACAGTACTGACATGTTACCTATTTCACAATCTCTGGTACTTACAGGCTTTCGTCAATGCCTTAAAATATATATTCTATTTTATTTCCCCCCAAAATACCTGCATTCTTAAGATATATTAAGAACAGATACTATATTAATTTGTATCCCTTTCTATACAATATAGAATAATACAATTTTACAATAGTTATTGTGTTAATAGTTGATTTTCCAAAGAGATTAAACCTAAACAGTTTAAGTATTCCACTTCTACATGTGCAGTAAAAGAGTACAGCTTAATATCTTAATTATCACTTATGCAAAGAACCTTTATATGCACAAAAACCTTTATATGCACAATTAGAACATGAAGCTTTTGTTTCTCCATGTATCGAACATCGAGGCCAATACACTTCTGAGGTTAGTGTTTCTATTTCTCTTAACTTCCCCCCCCCACCAAAAAAGCTGCTGTGTTCTATTTATATAACATCAAAACAGCAGCTGGAACATCATTGAAGAACTTAAGTTAAATTAGTTTTGAATCTTCTTTGTTTGGGAGCCAAAGGGAAATCTGGCAAGTTGGGAAAGGGGAAATGGAAACAGGAGCATATGGAGAAAGGCAGGTGACTGAAGGCACATAGTGAGGATTCCAATCGATTAGGAGTTGAGTAGAAACCTGATCTCTAAATATTCACTCAATTCACAATAAAAAAAAGATGATCAACTTCATGATAATTTTGGTAGAAATTGTTAATTCTGATGAAAATAATCTTAAAATTATTTAAGCCATTAAACAATAGAAGTAAATTTGAGGTATTGAAAATATTTGTCTAGTCTCAGTTTTTTAAAAGAAGAATAATAGTCTTTGGTACATATTACTTAAAAGTTAGCTGATATAGATAAGTTTTCACTCTTACCATTTGATCTCTTTCCTCCAGTAAAATTTTGAGCTAATAGTCCCAGACTAACAGAAAAGGGCATACATGTCTTATATACAAATGTTAAACAAAAAATTACCACACTTAGATATTTCAAAACCACCACTGTTTCTTGAAAAGAAAAGAAAAAAAATTCCATCTTGAAAAGGTTAAAATTGGTGGCTACATCAGCAGTTTAAATTTTAGTTGAAATACAGATTAGTTTGAATTGGTGAAATACAGCATTTTTTAGTGTTTTCTTTACATTAAACATTTTTAATTTTATTAAAACATACATCATTTTATATTCCTAAAAATACAGCCATTATTGCTAATCAGTTTTTTGTATAGAATATGGAGACAAAGGACAGTTTATAACAAACAAAATCAAAATTGTTTAGCTAATCTGATTATCAAATTGTTTGAATGCAGTGTCTATTTTCAGAAACACAAAGCTAATACCTTGATTTCTAAGACTTCTCACTGAGCACTTTTTGCATGAAGGAGACTAATTTTCTCTGCTCGTCATACTTTTGACAGGTATCTTTTGAAACAATTCCAATTTATATTGAGTACTTTGATACTGAACTTATATAAGTAGAAAATAACATCTCTAGCATTACGATTAAAATTCAGGAGAGACAAAATACACTAACATTAAAAGAATACAATGTGGTGAAATGAACAACTTTACATTAAATTGATTCAGAAAGCCATATGAATCCTAAAGTCCAGAAACCAAAGTAAAATGCTCAGTTTCTAAACCCACCCCCAGGATGTCCCAACATGGAGTCCATTCCAACTCTGAGTGCCCCTAAGTTTCTGGGGCTATAATTTCCTATAAAAGCAGAGTGATTCAGCACGGTGCCTGGGGTTTTAAAGTGCCCACCTTGCCCTTTAGCAGACAGAGCCACTGGGGCTCATACAACAACCACACAGGGAAGGATAAAACTGCTCCCCAGGGTTTCTTAGGCTGTAAACATTTAAGGGAGCAAACAACCTCATCGTTCCTTCATAGAGAAACTGGTGTGTTTGACACGCAGCTCTTCAGTTACCAGTCCGAAACCTGCTCACCAGAGAATCTTACAATTGCATAGATCAAAAATCTAAACTCACTGCTATCAAGCTGATGAGAAATCACAGTGATGCTTCTTGGGGGATTCTGAGGCGGTTACTGTTTACAGAAGTATGACACCTGATCTTTCTCCTGACGTGCTGCTGGTGGTTTCAAATTGCCGACCATGCACATCACAGCCCAACACGTAACCAGTACCCCATCAAGGCTCCTTCGATTTCATATAAACGAAACGAAACTCACTGCCATTAAGTTAATGATGACTAACAGCGACGCCCTGTGGTTTTTGGAGACAGTAATTGTTTACAGGAGTAGAAAGCCCAGTCTTGTCGCAGCTCAACATGAAACCACTATCCCACCTGGCTCTTCCCACTTTCACATAGGGAATATTTTTCATAATTTCCTACGTGAGAAATTGTATGTTTATAAAAATAATAATGAAGGATAGATTAGCTTGCTAGAATTCTTGTAGAGAATTCTACAAGCCCTGTTATTCAGGGTTGTAATTTGGAATAAATAATCTCATCCAATTTTAAAATACTTTGATGCTGAGTTACTGTTTGTTATATTATAGACAATATTAAATTTCAATGACTTTTTTTTCTTTATGAATTTGTTCCTTTTGAAACAGTTACTGGAGAAAGCTTATGGTTCATAGATCATGTTCTATAAGGCTGTAAAAATTTAGCAGGAGTGAATAAGACAGGGAGAACTTCTTACAATTTCACTATAAATCTACTAACCTCCCTTAAATATAAATTGAAGAAGGGAATATAAATCAAAATAGAATGGGAGACTCACCAAACCAAAAGTTACAAAGAAATAACACATACTTTTGAATATCAATAATTCTTCTTTAACATCTAATATAGGTCTACATTTATTAAATCATGTTACTATTACATATTATGAAATGGAACTATATGTAAAAAGGTATGTCAGTTCAAATGAAACATGGCATATTTATCTTTACAAGATAATATAAATGATTAAGGTATAATTTTCTTTTCTTGCATAACATTCTTAGATGATATGATGTACATCTTCAGATTCCAATGATAGACTCAGATAGATACATAAAGTGATCACTTTGAATTAAGAGGACTCTTGATTTGTATCATTTTTAATTGCTTTGAAATTAAAATATTCCTTAAATCAAATTTTAGAAATAAGACTAAACCTTAATAAGTATGCTGTAACTGTATTATTTCAATACAAATATTTTGACTGAGATAGGACATAGCCTTAACCATATGCTTGAAAAAGTATACTGACAAAGTACTTTTTTTTAAGAACTGGAGTGATAAGTCTTTGACCTACACAACCAATGACACAAAATAATTAAAACTACAAAACAGAAAATACTATAAATGGCATGTCAATTGAGTGATTTTAAATCGCAAAATGTCATTTCTAAAAAAGACAAATCAACGTGTGCTTATATATACCATAATTATTGATTTCTTATGAAGAATGAAATTATTGAAAGTGGCCATAACATCATAAAACACATTAGTTTTATATGGATAAATACTTGGCCTAGGAGAACTTCTATAGTGTTAGATGTCTATACATATTGTCCAAAGTTTCCATTATCCAGTTAGACCCTCTATATTCTCTGCATCTACAAATTCCTCCAACAAAATTAACCAAATTAAAACAAAATAGTCTGCAGAAGCAAGGGAGTGGTCAAAGCAACCCCTCAACATCTAGGAGGGAGCAGGGAGTGCTACTTACATAGCATTTTTATTGCATAGAGTAGTGCAAGTGTTTGAGAGATGCTTTGAAATAAAGTATACAGTAAAGGTTTACCCAGGCTATATGTAAATGCATGCTAGTTTACATAAGAGATTGAGCAACCATATATACCGGTAATCATGCAAGGTCCTGGAAGAAAATTCACTGATACAGAGGAATCACTGTACTAAAAAATGATGGGATCATAAATGTATGGTGCTTGGAACAAACGATATACACTATGTAGAGATTAAGAACAGATTACAAAGAAGGACTCTGAACCCCACTTCAGAGAAAGGATTCACTGAAAACCCTACGAATAGCTTCTGCCAGATACTGAAAACCTAATGAATGGAAGCAGAACCTTGTCCAAAAGAGGGCGGAGGACAACTCCCTTGTGTCAGAAAGCAATCGAAAGGTGACTGAGGTGGAGCTGATTTCTCCAAGCGAAGTAGACCGTGGTGATGTAAGTCAGGTGAAATCCGTGGGCATGGAGCCTTAGGGATCTTCATTTGCTGGTGAGATATGACTCAAAGTAACAAGAAACAGCTGAAAACATCTGCAAATAATTGGAACTTGGAATATGCAAAATATAAATCTAAGAAATCTGGCGGTGATAAAAAATGAAATAGAACACACAGGGATCATTTTGTAGGCATTATTGACCTGGAATGGACTAGTATTGGCCACTTTGAATCAGAAAATCATATGACTGACTAGGCTTGGAATAGCAGTCAAGAAGAATAACCGCATTCATTCATTGTCCCAGAGGACATTGCAAAGTCAAACACCAAATGCAATGCTATCTCTCTTCCTTCAAGATAAGCAATCAATACTAGTATCCAAATTTATGCACCAACCATGAAAGCAAGTGATGATGAAATTGAAGATTCTACCACAAATTTTAATAAGAAATTGATCAAATATGCAATCAAGATGTATTAATAATTAATTATGGTAATTGGAGTGCAAAAGTTGGAAAGAGGAAGGAACAGTAGTTACAAAATGTGGACGTAACAATAGAAACAAAGCTGGAGATCACACCGTGGAACTCAGTAAAAGCAATGGCTTGTTTATAGAAAATACCTTTTGTCAAAAGCATAAAAGGCTATTATACTCTCTGACTTCTCCAGATAGAATGAATGGAAAGCAAATGGATGATATCTGTGGGAAGAGATGATGAAGCTATAATCAGGCCAGGGGTTGAGTTTGGAGCAGGCTATCAATTGTTCATATGGAAATTCAGAAGAAAGCTTAAGAAAATTAAAACAAGTTCACAAGATCCAAAATACAACCTTGAGTTTATCCCACCTGAATTTTGAGAACATCTTAAAAAACGGATTAGACGCATTGGACACTAAAGACAAAGGACGTGATGAGCAGTGGGAAGACATGCAGAACAACATATGAAAAAAAAAGCAAAAGTTCATTAAAAATGCAGACCGGAATGGAAAGGGGAAATAGTGAGTGTCAGTAGACCCCCTGAAACTTGCTCTTTATCACACAGTGGCGAAGGCAAATGGAAGAAACGCTGGAGTCAAAGAGCTGAACAGAAATTTTCAAATGGCTGCTCAAGAAGTAAATGTCAAATATTCTGATTAAATGTGCAAAGGCATAGAAAAAACAAAATGGAAGAATATGCTCAGCCCATTTTGAGTCGAAAGAACTGAAAAAGATCACAAGCCTCAAGTTGCAACATTGAAAGATTCTCTGGACAAAATAAGGGATGGTACTGGAAGCATCAAAGAAAAAGAAGATGGAAGGAGTACACAGTGACACTGTAGCACAGAGAACTACTGTACAAGCAACCATTTCAAGAGGTAGAGCAAGAACCTGTGGTACTGAGGGAAGAAGTCCAAGGTTTGCTAAAAGCTTTAGCCAAAAATAAGGCTCCAAGAATTGATAGAATACCAATTGAAATGTTTCAACAAGCTGTTAAGCCCTGGAAGCACACACTCCCCTATTCCAGGGAATTTGGAAGACAGCTATTAGTCAACTGACTGGAGAATAAGTATGTCTGTACCCATCCCAAAGAAAGGCAAACCAACAAAATGCTTGAACTAAAGACCAGTATCATTGATACCACATTCAAATAAAATTTTGTGAAGACCATCCAACAATGGTTGCAGCAGTATATTGACAGGGATCTGCCTAAATTTCAAACCAGATTCAGAAGAGCATGTGGAACAAAGGATATATAGTGACTGAAAGCAAAGAATATCATAACGATATGAACTTGTGTTTCATTGACTGTTACAAAGCATTCGATTGGATGGATACTCTGAATGTAAACTATGAATAAGATTGAGAAAAATGGGATTTCCATAGCACTTCACCGTGCTTCTACAGAACTTGTACACAGGTGTTAGCGTGGAACAAGGGAAGGGTGCATGGTTTAAAATCAGGAAAGGTGTGCATCAGGGTTGTATCCTCTCACCATGCTTATTCAATAATCATCAGAAAAAATGGCTGATATGAAAAAGAATGTGACATCACAATTGTAGGAAAGGTGTTAACAACCTGTAAAATGCAGAGGACAATACCTTGCTTGCTGAAAGAGAAGAGGACTTGAAGCACTTGCTGGGGAACATCAAGGATGGTAGCCTTCAGTGTGGATTACAACTTAATTTAAAAATGACTATCATCCTGACAACTGGAAAAATAGGTAACATGATAAATGGAGAAAAGAAGGAAGCTGTCAAGGGTTTCCTTTTGCTTTGATTCACAGTCCGTACTCGATCAAGCAGCAGGCAAGAGGTCAAAACCTATTGCATTGGGTAAATCTGCTGCATAGACCTCTGTAGAGTATTGAAAAGGAGGAATGCTACTTTGAAGACTACGATTTGCCTGACTCAAACCATGGTATTTTCAATTTCTTCATATACATATGAAAGCTGGATATTAAATAAAGAAGACAAAACAAAAAGAATACTGGGAGAACCATGGACTACTAAAAGGACAAGCATCTGTCTTAGGAGTGCTCCTTAGAGGCAAGGATGAAGAAACTGTGCCTTACATACTTTGGATATGTTGTCAAGAAAGAAAAGTCCATAGAGAAAGATAATCATGTTTGCAAAAGTTGAGGGGCAGTGATGAATAGGAAGACCCTGAAGAAGATGGACTGACACCATGACCGCAACAACGGATTCAAGCCTGGGGATAATTGTGAGAATGTCAAAGGACCAGGTAGTGTATTGTTATGTGGTCACGATGGACCAGTCACAGGACCAGGCAGTGTGGAGAATAGGTCGCTATGGGTCAGAACCACCTTGATGACAACCACCAACAACAACATAGCTTTTTTGTCTAGTTAAAAAATTGAAATTGCCAAAGAACTGATTTTGATATTCTATAGAGTCCGTAATTCTTCACAAACATAATAGAATGCCTCTTATTTGTTTATCCTAACTGTTGCTGTAGTAGTTGTTGTTATATGCCCTCAAATAAATTCCAACTCACAACGGCCCTAGGTGAAACAGAATGAAATACCTGCCAGTCCTGCATCTTCCTCTCAATTGTTCTGTTTGACCCCATTGCTACAGCCACTATCTCAAGTGCAAGTCTCTAGGGTCTTCCACTCTTTTACTGCTCCTCTACTTTGGCAAGCATGATGTCCTCCTGCAAGGACTAGTCTGTCTTTATAACATGTCCCAAATACTTGAGAGACAAAATCTTGCCATCCTTGACTCTAAGGAGCATTCTGGCTGTACTTCTTCCAAGACAGATTTATTTGTTCTTATGGCTGACGATGATATTTCCATTATTCATATCCAGTGTCATAATGGAAATGAATCATCCTCCTTTTTCATTGTCCAGCTTTCACATGTATATGAGGGGATTGAATATACCATGGCTTAAGTCAGACACACCTTAGACCTCAAAGAAATATTCTTGGGTATTTTTTTGGTTTTTAACACTTTAAGAAGGTCTTATGCAGCAGATTTACCCAATGAAATGTGTAGTTTTTATTACTTGACTGCTGCTTCCATGAACATTTGATTGTGAATCCAAACAAGATGAAGTCTTTGACAACTTCAATAATTTCTACATTTATCATGATATTATCTATTGGTCTATTTGTGAGGATTTGGGTCTTATTTATATTGAGTTGTAATCCATACTGAAGATTATAGTTCTTGTTGTTAAACAGCAAGTGTTTCAAGTTCTCCTCACTATCAGCAAGATCGGTTGAGTCACCTGCATATTGCAAGATGTAAGTAAGCCCTCCTCCAATCCTGATGCAGAATTCTTCTTCATATAAACCAGCTTCAATTATTATTGATTTAGCATACAGATTGAATACATATGCTGAGATGAGCCATCCCTGATGCACACTCCTCTTGATTTTAAACCATGGGGTATCCCTACTTCTATTAGAACCACTGCCTTTTGGATAGGTACAGGTTTTACATAGCACAAAAGTGTTCTGGAATTCTAATTGTTCGACAAGTTATCCATAATCTGTTATGATGCACACAGTTGAATGCTTTGGCTTAGTCAATGAAACACAAATAAATATCTTTCTAGTAGTCTCCGTTTCAGCCAAGATCCATCTGTCATCAGCAATGATAGGCTTTCTTCCACATCCTCTCCTAAATCCGGCCTTGTCAAGGTGCTGATGCAACCATGGTTGGGTGATCTTCAGCCACATTTTGTTTGCAGGTGGTATCAGTGCTGTGGTTCTACAGTTGAGCCCTCTGCTGACTTCTTTTCTTTGTACTGGGTACAGATAGGAAGGTCTTCCAGTCAGTTGGTCAAATAGCTGTCTTCCAGGGCTTCATCAACTTGTTGAAATATTTAAGTTGGTATTTTATCAACTCTTGGAGCCTTATTTTGGCTAAAATTTTTGGTGAAGCTTAGACTTCTTCCTTCCATACCAGGGGTTCTACTCTACCTCTTGAATAGTTCACTGTAGACTTGTTATTTTTGCTACAGTGACGCTGTGTATTCTTTCCATTTTTAATTTTTTTAGTACTTCCTACATCATTCCTTATTTTGTCCATAGACTCTTTCAATATTGCAACTTGAGGCTTGAGATTTTTTTTAGTTCAAGATATGCTGAGCATGTTCTTCCCATTTGATTTACTAATTCTGTCTTTGCACATTTAACTAGAATATTTGGCTTTTACTTTTCAAGCTGCCCTTTGAAAATTTCTATTCAGATCTATGACTCCAGCATTTAATCCATTTGCCTTAGCTCAGTGGTTCTCAATCTGGGGGTCAAGACCCCTTTGGGGGTCGAACGACCCTTTCACAGAGGTCACTCAATTCATAACAGTAGCAAAATTACAGTTATGAAGTAGCAACAAAAATAATTTTCTGGTTTAGGGGGTCACTACAACGTGAGGAACGGTATTAAAGGGTCATGGCATTAGGAAGGTTGAGAACCACTGCCTTAGCTGCTTTATGATAAAGAACAACTTTTTTCTTTTCATCCTGCCTGTCTTTTTAATGACCTTAACCTTAATTCCTGTATGTGGTTCTTTATACCCTCCCTCAGCTCATCAGGTCTTCTGTAATTAATTTTCAATCTATCAAATCCATTCTTAATATAGCCTAAAATGTACATAACCTCAATGCTGTGTTTTGACTCTTGTGTACTTTTTTTCATGGTCTTCAACTTGATCCTGAGCTTACATATGATCAATTGACCATCTGTTTCACAGTGAGCCCCTTACCTGAGTTTAGCTGCTGATAATCAACTTCTCCATTATCCCTAACCACAGACGTAATCAATTTAATTTCTGTGCATTCCATATGGAGAAGTCAATGGGTATAGTCATATTATGTGCTGTTGAAAAGAGTTACCGTACATACTCGAGCATAAGCCAACCCAAATATCAGCCGAGGCATCTAATTTTACCACAAAAACTGCATTTAAAATGTGCTGAAAAACTCGACTTATACATGAGTATATATGGTATTTCTGATGATAAAGTCGTTGGTCTTGCAAAATTTTATTGTTTCTATTACCAAGCCTTCATTTTCCAATGATCATTCCTTCCTCTTTGTTTTTAACCTTTGAAATCCAATTTTCAGTAATGATCAATGCATCTTAATTAATATCAGACTGAAACCATTTGTAAAACTCAGTTTCTGTATAAATAACTTGAGGATTGGCTACATTTCATTTCAGTAGTAGTTGAATGGTGGATTCCCTTGTATGTGAATAGACTACATCCTACCATATATAACTTTATGCTTCCCGACAGACCTTGAAATATATTTTATGACAATGAATGCAATGCAATTCCTCTTGATTGTTCCATGCCTGTAATAATAAACAATATGCTTCTGTTCATTCGGTTTTCAATAACTTACAGTATTTTGATACTATTTATAGCATTTTAATTGTTAATTCCTCTGTAGTAGACCATCTATTCCACCTTCATAGTCTAGGCTTAGTCTGAAAACTCTGCTGAAACCTGTTTAGTTTGAATGAGACTACTGGTCTTTGAAATACCAGTGACATCGCGGTCAGCTTAGAGTGACACAGAAATCACCACACAGAAGCTGACTGACAAGCACTGGTTCACCTATTACATAACATTTGAAATACAACTGATATGCCAATATAGATTGAAAATGTCTGTGGGAATACTCATATTTAAATCTATCAAATGAATTTATAACATACTTCGATCTCTTATAGTTTCACCTAATAAACTTGAAAGACAAAAATATAACTGTTTAAGGAAGGTTTTTGTCATGCTAGCTGTTCTAGGTTTGATGGATATGTACATTGCTGAGAACTGGAGGTGTTATGGTGTCATATGGATTAACTGCTGCATTGCCAAGTAAAAGTTCAGCAGTTCAAATCCACCAGCCACTCCACAGAGGAAAGATGACAGTGTCAGTGCCTGTCTTTAAAATTCCAAGGGGAAATTCTACTCTACCCGACAGGATTGTTATGAATTGTGACTCAGTGGCACTAGATCAGGTTTGGATGTGGTAAGTCTGAAAAGTGCTTGAACTGGAATTTTCATAATAAATTATATATATATATACATATTATAACCATAATCATAATAAATAAGCTTCAAATCTTTAATAGTATATAGTAAATAAGCTTCAATGTTATTTTAAATTCAAATAAACAGCTTCTCTATAATAATAATAATTATCATTATTGTTATTATTATTATTATTATAATAAAACTCTCATTGTCCTTCAGTCGGTTCTGACTCTTTTTGTTCTTAAGCTCCACAGAGTCCTTCCTGACTCAGAGCGACCCTCTGTACACAGAATGAAACGCTGCCTGCGCCTGCACCCTCCTCGTCACAGTTCTTATGTTGGAGCTTATTGCTGCAGTTACCATGTCAATGCATCTGGCCAAAGACCACCTTCTTCCCATGTGTCCCTCTACTTTACCAAGCATCATGTCCTTCTCCGAGGACTGGCCACTTCTGCCAACATGTCCAAAGCAGTGGTCTAAGGTCTCACCATCCTTAGCTCTGAGGAGAGTTTGGCTGTACTTCTTCCAAGAGAGATTTTTGTTGGTTTGTTTTACAATACGACCAACATCATAAATCAAATGCATCGATTATTCTTTTGTCTTCCTTAATCCAATTTTCGCATGCAAAGTAGCATGACTTGGGTCAGGTGCACTTTAGTCTCAAAGTAACATATATACTGACCTTATATTTTTTATTTTGACAACTGGAAACAATGAACAATACGCATTGTTTGAACTTTCAAATAATAATATGTAGGTCAAATATTACCAAAAAATTACTATTTGACAATTATAAATCACTTTTTCACAATTAAATTCTCAACACTCTGATGTTATAAATAACAATATCATGATATTAATTAACTGTAGCTTCATAAAATTAGTGCTCATTCTGAAAATATATATATACTTGATATTAATTTTGCATTCTTTTCCTTAGAAGAATTAAATTCCTTCAGATTTTATTTATTGGAAATAGTGATAGAAGTTAGGAAAGCAAGAAAAGTTCTTAAAGACATAACCCTCTTATAACACTGTTGTTTGAGCATTTTATAATTTATATTTCATATTCAATGTGATATCAATATATATTCTTACATTTCTATGGCAGCCAAGACATGTGCTCTGAAATAATTTTCTAGCAGCATAAAAATCTTGTAGGTTCCCAAACAAAGTGCATCGGAGAGATGACTGTGGGAGAGCAAAATGATAAACCTGACTTAAAAGGTTAAAACCCGGTCTGTTTATCTCCCACACCCTAGTTTTCGACATTTTCTGTTTGTTTGTTTGTTTCCTAATTATGCTTTATCTCAGATGTGTTTTGTTATTGGGGGTCACCCTCTTAAATTTGAGTTATATGTTTTCCTATTTTGCAGTGTATGAAACCAGGATTCAGGAACCTAGAGAGGCAGCAAGTGGAATACAGGTTCCAAGGGGCTGCAGTGGAGGGATGCGGGTAAAATTGTCAAGAAGTTCAGAATGGAAAAGAATGTTTGGAAACTGACTGTGGTAGCCATAATTCAATACTGCTTGATGTGGCTCATCTAAAGAATGATATAATATATGTATTAGCTCCCAATGAAATGGTTTTGGAATAAATAAGTAGAGGTATTTAAGCATCGTATCTTCTATGTTGCATGTCTTACAAATTTAACAATATAGACAAATGAAATTGTATTGACTTGGTCTAGTTACAAAATATCCTAAGTATTGAGAAAATCAGCACTAGAACTAAAAGAATCATTTTTTCATGATAATTTCCAGCATATGGAGAACTTACTTCAATTTTAAAAACCATGATGCTATATGACATCCAGCCTCTGTTATAGTTCTGTCGTGGCTCTTTTTGTATTGGCAGTACATTTTGAATATAGTTAACCAAGAAAACTAATTGTATTAAGCAAGAAAGTGTTTTAATGAAATTTAATTCAATGAAAAGGGAAAAACTGAAGTGTTCATAATTTCATTTTACTTAGATCTGTAATCAACCCTCAACGAAACAGTCAAGAAAACAAAGTACATATTGCAAATCTGGTACAAAGGTGTCACTTGGAAAACTAAGATGTGCTTAACTCATGGCATTTTTAATTGACTTAGGTGTGTGAGAAAACTGAACAACGAGTTAGAATGATTGAAGAAAAATGATGCCTTTGAATTATGTTGTTGGAGAAGCATAGTTTATATACCACGGACTACCAGAAAAATTCATAAATCTGCCAGAGGGTAAACACCGGCCGAATGGCCTTTAGAAGCAAGAATGATGAGACCTCATCTCGGGTGCTTTGGACTAGCAGGCAGGAAGAAACAGTCTCGAGAAAGACATCATGCTGGGTAAAGTGCAGGGTCAACGAAGAAGAAGAAAACCCTCAATGAATGGATTTTCACACTGATCACAAGCAACGAAGGATTCAAGCATATCAATAATTGTAAAGATGAGGCAGGACTTGTGAGTGTTTCAGGTTTTTTACACAGGATTGCGTTATAACATACCCACCAGCATATATCAATCACAGCAAATTCACTGTTCCCGGGATACTAGCTTCCGGACATAATTTTGTTTTTACTCTAATTTCCTCAAAGTGCTACATAGAAAATAAAAATTTTCAAGTAGATGTCTCAGTTTTAACACATCCACTCTAAAAGCCAAAATCCTAATCTTTAATGTTTTTAATGTATACAACTAACAATAGCCATAGTTAGTTTATTGCCAAACACCTCATGAACTGTTACCCTTCATGAATTATTTACAATTACCCAATTCAAGAAAAAAAAACATTTGCTATTAATTCATCAGGTATTAAACGTAAGCTTTCAGAGACTTAGGCCAAGGTCTGTTAGTACAGTAAGTGGTAGAATGTTTGTGTGTGTTAGCACACTAGTAGCTTTATAGTATATGTGGTTTTCTGACAGCTGCATAGATGTAACTAAGGCTACAGGGCACTTGTTTCAGATGATCAAGTTTGAAGACTGGGTTTTATATAATGATACCATGTAGTAATTAAGGATTCAGAACAAAGTGCCATCCTGGATTAAGTGATACAGAGGAACTTTATAATAAGAACATAGAATTCATTGATTATGATACATCACAACATCTAAACATTTGTATATACTCATAGGCATGATTCTCGTGGGCTGGTAATTAAATATTCTAGGAGTGGTTCTTAAAACCACTGACTCCCCTGTGTTAATAACTATGACCAGCATAACATAAGATCACATTACTGAAGTCATTTTTACTAAAGAGCAGAACTGTTTTATACTATGAAACTTAATTTATATTTTTTACTGATCTAGTTTTTCTTACCAATGCTGGTTCAGTCAGATAGTTTCTTCTTAAATTGAATTGAAAATGTATATTTACATTTTTATGTTTACATGGGGGAATATTTTATTCATATAGATAATATGCAAACACAAGTAATTCTCTATTTCAATCTTTCTATATGGGGAAAACAGGCTCATCCACCCCAGAATAAGTATTTACCACGCACATTGATGTCTAAGTACATTTATATAGGAGATAAGTCTGTGCATTATCCAAAGTTGGATACTAAAATTTTAAATAGCTGCAGTCTAGCCACATTAAACCTTTACATTATTTTAAATGCATTAAATATATTATTTGTGCTTTTAAATGATATCACATTTATTCAGAGCTTACACAGGATTCCATTCAAAACTCAATCAACAAATAGAATTTACCATTTATCGAGTACAGTTTTTGGTTTTGTATTTTAAGTAATTTAACACCTGAAAGCAAGGAATTAAGCTCACAGAAATAGGTTAGGAAAGAAAAAAAAATCAATGAATAAAGGTTAACATAACAATTTCTAGATATTTTCTTAAAGGTTTTATGTCAAATATTAAAATAACAAGTAAATTGTTTTCCAAAATAACCTAGAATCAATTGCTACTCGTAAGAAAATCTCATGCCAACATTTAATTTTAAAGACCTAAGTAGGAAAGGAAATAATAGTACAGGCAGAGTGACAGGCATTTCTTGCCAGTGTCAGAGTAATTCCAACTTTCTTGATGCAGCTCTCTGTCAGGGTGCAAGGTCTTATTTACTCGCTATTGTGTGCTTGTTATATATTCCGCAAAGTGTTCTTACATGGGTAAGTTAAATAAATGAAAGCCTTATTATGGAATCTGAGTAATATTATAAAAAAAACATTTGTTTCAAAGGAAAAAAGAAAAGAAGAAAATTGCCTTAGTCAGTTACAAAACATGTCTGTTAAAATAGCTTCTTTAAATTTGAGAGACAATTTAGAAACAATGGTTACCACTTACCGTGAACGTATTCTAAGAAGAGTGTATTCAAATGAAAAGAGGACACATTTTTTATAGCAAAACTTATTTTTTTCTTTGAAATTTACTTAGATTAAATACTTGGAAAATAACTAAACATTTATTTTCTATCTTCCATTTTTTATTTTCTATCTTCCATTTTTTATTGTCCTTACAAATCACAATGCCTTTTTATATTTCTTTTCATGCATATTTTTCTTTTAGGACTTACATGTTTACACTGAAAATATTTATTTTCCACGTAACTTTTTTCTTCTGAACTACTGCCTAACTTTTCACATTAAATTAATTCCATTACATTCAATACTATTTAAAAAAAAAAACATTTCCACAATTCAGAAAATGAGTCCTAGCAAAAAATAAATAACATCTACATAGCTATAAATCTTATTAGAAACTTCTAAAACCATATATCCACTGTGTCTTGGTGCTGTTGCTCTTGGCAGGTGCTGTCAGTTGGTTCTGACCCATGGGGACCCCGTGCGCTAAAGAAAGCCACCCTCGAGGGCCCCGCCTCTGCTCACCTTGGTTCCTATGCCTGAGCCCCTGCTGCAGCCACTGGTAACCTGTCTCCTGGAGGGCCTTCCTCGCTTGTAAAGGGGTTTTATTTACTACCAATCTGATTTTTCTAAAATGAATGTATGTTCCAAGCAAATGAAAGACCACAGAAAAGATGAGTGTAATTAGAATTCCTGTTATTATTTATGTTGTTACATCTTATCAAGTTGGTTCCAACAGACAGTGAGCCTATGTTCAACTACAGCACATCCTCTGCCGTCTCAAAATCGTGCACACGTGTGAGCCTGTTTTGGAGCCACTGTGTTAATCCATACCGATTATGACTAATTTTGTTAAATGAAAATTATTTTAAATATGCCTCTGTAGTGCAAAGGATAAGGCATCTCAAAGATATTCACAACCTCTTCCTGGACCTAACTATACATGACAAGAAAAGCTATTGAACCAGATGGAATTCAGGTTGTACTCAGTTGATCTTAAATTAAATAAGTAATCCTGATTATCTAGAAGAGCCCAGTGAACAATAGAGCCCTTAATGCAGGAGGCAGAAGAGGTGGTCACAGTGAGCAAACTTGATAGTGACTTGACCCTTTTTCTCATGTGAAAATGAGAGAAGGGGGCCCGAAACCAAGGAATGGCAGTGGTCTTCAGAATCTTCAAAGGGTCAAGGAAACAGAATTCTTCCTATTTATCTCCAGAAAAAATGAAGCCATACTAACATCTTGATTTTAGTTTACTAAAGCCTATTTGGACTCTGAATTACAGAGATGTAAGGCAATAAATTTTTCACCATTAGCTTTGTATTAATTTGTAATTGTAGTCATACATATGTTTATACATATATAAATATAGTTCATATATCTTAAGCAGTTTTTTGTTGTTAATTTATGCACTTTAAAGCTATGTTTAATATTGAAAGTATTTACTTGAAAGAAAAAATAATTTAAATGCATACTCATATTTTATTATATATAATAATAACAATATTTATATATGTATCCCTAACAATTACAGTTGTAATATAGCAGTTTGAATAGTTCTCACAATGAAATGACCCTAGTCCAAGATAGACTGGGCCATTGAAAATTTGAGTATACATTTTTTTCTGACTAGTACTGCACGCTTGTATGAGCGAAGAGCAGCCGCAGCAGGTTGCATGGCTCCACAAAACATGTTAATAAGGTTCTCAAGATCAATTCTACTGTATGCTTCCTTGCAACAGCAGTTTAAAGTTAGTAAAAATATGGCCGCATTAAAGCACAGGAGAGAATAAAATAAAGCAAAATCAGCACAAATAAAATGCATTAATTGTGTCTCAGCTATTGAACCTTTTACATTAAAGAAGTTTTCAAAAGACAGGTGCTCTAGTAGAAATGATGGCGTGCCTACTTCTCTCTGGTTCTGTTCCTTGCTGGATCACAATTGGTTAGTTATCATTATCTAATGTTTGTAAAATGCTCTGAAATCGGAAGCACTCCCTAGGTGCTGAGTAGCATCATCATGCCTGAACGAGCTTAATGATGAAAAGCATATGTTATCATTTTCCAAACCTCTTCTGAAGATATTACTTACCATTAAAGAAAACAAAACAAAGCAAAACAAACATATAAAAGAACCAATTCAAATGAAGCTGTAAAGCAAGACAGACAGAAGCAAAGTCAAGTGCTACCTCAATCTAGTTTCCTCTGACATGAGATAGCAGAGGAAGCTAGCTTACAAGGATCAGATCACGAGGTCGTCAAAACACACCTCGTACTCTGGTGGCAACCAGGAGAACACTGGTCAAGGGGCATCTTTGGATGCCTGGGGTTTCATTATTATGTCAGTCACCAGAGATTTGGGTAAAATTTGGTATCTTGCTGCTAACCCATTGACTTCCTAAGGTGACTGTCTGCATTTACTGGGCAGCAGAAGAGGTACCGATGCTGGAAGGAGCATCTGTCAGGTGAATAAAGCCAGCCTGTCTGCAGGTGGAGTCGCTGTCCTATTGGTAGGAACCTTGGCAAGATAATATCTTTCATTAGTGTGTGACAGTAAACGTAATGCAGGATTTGTCCTTTAGATTTTAAAGACAATTAAAATTAAAACATGTTTGTATGTCCCTAAAATTATTGTAGATCACAGACCTAAACTCTGTGCTTACTGGGTCTAATATGACAAAAACCATTTATTTAAAAATTATGTATTCATTGAGATTTTCTCAATTCTGACCTTGTGATAAATTAAACTAACCATGATAAGACTATAGGAAAGCTGATTATATAGCATACAAATCATAAATGGGATCAATATAAATTATTTATATGCATGCATTAAAACTCTAACATGTTTCTTACTTTTAATCAAAAGTGTTTAAGATTATATTTGAAAATTAGAAAGTATGTTTCCTAAAAAGGTCCTACCGTCTGAATTTCAGCCAAACAAATAAACAATGAAAAAGATTCCATTGTTCAAGGCAAGGTAACCAAGATATCATGTAGGTACATGATATTACTTGTTAAAAGTTCCCAGAAACTTTTCCACGAATATAGAGTATAGATGAGGAACTGAAAGAGTCAAAGCTGCCTCACTTATATGCTAATTTTAAAACATGTACACTAGTGAGAAAGGCTTGGGGATATTATTTTCATTTCCTCCTTGTAAAATTTTTCATCAATGTGCTGAGACAGGTAAGGCAGACATTCCAAGAACTTATTTCACATTCTGAGACAAAGCAATATGCTGGGCATTTTCGCCTACACTAAAAATATGCATTTTAAAATGATGCATAGTTTTAGTTTCTTACAAAGCCAGCTTTATTTTCTTTGAATTAGAGTGACTGTAGGGGAACCTGTTACATTTATATGTTTAGTTTTGATAAAAAAACAACACTGACCTCCTATGAAAATTATAAAACCTTACAATTGACCTAATGAAGACCAGTTTCACTGTTTCAAAAGTACACAATGGGATGGGTATTTCAGAGCACAGTAACAGCTGCTCCTACAAACAGATAAATTATTATTATTTGATTTTCAGCAGACTGCTTTTCTTTCAAGGAACTTAGGGAAATATGCTCACATATCACCTGTGTAAAGTAGGAACAATTTATGTTCTTTCAACTGTGAACACCAATCACACATAGACACTTGCAAATTTACATGAGATGGAAAACAATTTCAAGGCAATCAACTAAACCACAATAAAAATTACACATGCATCACAGCACTGGGAGAGATAAAACTGTGATTTGCCAAGGAAAATCAGCTTGTACATAACTTTGGCCAACCAGTGCTGGGGTGCTGAACAGGAAAGTGCTTGCTCTGGACAAATAGTACAGCAGATTGATGTGCTAAGGCATTCTTCAATAGGACACACGTGTCTAAGGGTGCAGTACTATAAAGAAAGACCCTGATCCTGTGGAAATAGATTATCTTTCTGCCATTTCAGATCATCTAAATAGAAATTATTTGACCTGTACTCAAAGGTAGAGAACTTGTTGATTTAAGGGTCAAATAAATTGTATTCTTTGGTACTTATTCTTACTTTAATTTAAAAGAACTCCAAAAATATCTATTGCTCTTGAACTGTGTCTACATAAGAACCATGCATCACGAGTTGGCGGTTTTTGTTCTCGTTTTTTGCAAATTGCTGAACCGCCATTAAGGTCCTGTGACATATATGCATATTATTTCTGTGGGGGCATCATACATGGAAATAAAGTCGTTTGTGGGTCATTTAAGTGTTTGAATGAAAATGATAAACTTGAGTGGAAATAAAAAGTCTAATGAACTTAAAATCTTTCTGTGTTCAAAATGTTATGTCCTCTAAATATTTTTAAGGATCCTGATGAAACCCTGGTAATAAAGCTCCAAAAATAGCCAAAGTGTGAGTGGTTCAAAGCCCAACAATTCTGTGGGAGAAAGATGTGATTGTCTGTTTCCATCAGGAATTACAGGTTTGACAATCCTATGGGGGCAGTTCTACTCTGCCCTATCGAATTGCTATGAGTCAGAATTGCTGCTAGATCTGTGGGTTGGCTTTGGCTTTAAGTATGTCAATAATTATGGTTTTAACTATTAAATAAGCCTGAATTGTAAATTTTATGCATACAATATAAATCATTTAAAGTATTAGATACTTTATATTTCACTGTCCTAAAACACGCTCTATTCTGTCTATGGTTTACAGATGATTTGTGAGCACAGGTGTAATGTGTGTTATTATATATGTTTATGTTTGAATATGTATATATAATCTGTTATAACTTGCTTTCCATACCACTTTATATAAATAATCCTGTAACATCATTTTTGTCTTTTTTTATTAATTCATCATTTTATTGGGAATTCTTATAGATGTCATAACATTCCATAATTCAAATAGTTTAAGCATAGTTGTACAAATGCTACTACAATCAGTTTCAAAACATTTTATTTCTTCTTGAATTCTTTCAAATTAGCTCCCCTTTATCCCCTCCCTTCCCAACCCTTCCCCCAAGAAAGTGTGTTGTTATTGTTATACGTTATTAATATTCTATTATTATTATTATATGTATATTTTTCACCTACAATTCTGTTATTCTCTCCCCTCCAGTGGAGTTCAACAATCATCATGGCTATCAACATTGCCCCCACCCCCCCATCTTCCAGTATCCTCAGGGAATCATTACTCCTTATTCCGTTTCTGTAGCATCATCCCTCCTGGCATACCTGCATCAAATGAACTTATTTGTACACCTGGACATACGTAGATCTAACAGTATTAATGAGGTGAAATATAAACCTTAATAGCAAGGGGAGGAAATATTAAAGAATGAGAGTATAGTAATGAGTTTCATCAGTGCTGTGCCACAGCCTGACTTCCTTATCTATACCCACTTCCACCCCTGCCAACACCACCTACTTCCGTGGACCCTGTGAGGGTCTGTCCAATTGTCTTGTAGGTAGGCTTTGGGACTCTACTTTGTCCATGCTCCTTCACATCTCCTTTAATTGCTTGTTTTTGAACTTCTGAAACCTATTCCTGTCGATACCTCATGATCTCACAAACTGGTGTACTTCTTCCATGTGGGCTTTGATGCTTCCCTGCTCAATGGCTGCTTGTTTGACTACAAGCCTTTAAGACTCCAGATACTTTACATTTTTATGTCTTTTTAAAGGAATATATATATATGTATGTATGTGTATATTTTTGAATAAATATATATATTGAAATATATATATTTCAATAAAACAAGCATTTTAAAGTTTTGGAATGTTCCTTACCATGTAATTTTTACAGTGAAAGGTAAGTAAACACTACACTACATGGAAAAAAATTAAACTATTGGATTTCATATACATTGGAATATTATAAATCAATGTTGTTTTTAAGAGTTCTTAATATGTGTCTTACAATAAGTAATATTACATATTGCTATTGTTAGATGCCATGAGGGCGTTCAATCATAATGACCCTATTTACAGGAAAGGAAAAACAATTCTCAGTCCTGTATCGTCCACACAATTGTTGTTATGTGTGAAGCCATTACTATAGCCACCGTGTCAATCCTTGACTTATGACCTTCCCCCTTTTAGCTTACTGCTTATTTTACCAAGCATGGTATCACGGTCCTGGGTCCCTCCTAATAACATGCTGTATTGAAGAGGAAGCTGCAGGACCTCTCTGACATTCACTCTGGTCTTTGCTTTCTCTTCTGTCCTTTTAATGACACTTTGGTTTTTTCATCTGTGACGCTCTTGATATCATCCACAGCTTATCAGGTCATTAATGTGCACTCAGTCATATGTGTTTTTAAGGTGTTTTCTACATGCAGGTGGGATGTATTTGAGATTGTATTTTGACTCTCATAGTTCTGTCTCAATGATCCTCAGCTTCCACCTGAACTATAGTAATTAATGGAGTAATTGATTGCTTCACAATTTCTAGCTTTATTTTGGCTTGTGATTTTGAGGTTCTCTATTCACTCACAGATAATCACTTTATTTCTTTTCTATTTATCTGGTGAGGTTCATGTTTACAGCACTTTTATATTGTTGACAAATGGCATTTTCAATAAATAACTCACTGGTCAAGCAAAGTTCTATCATGCAATCCCCAGCACTGTTTCTATCACCAAGGCCATATTTCCAAACAGTGATCCTTCCCCTTTCATTCCAGTGAAATATTAATAATTTAATAATTATTATTTATATGTATTATAATTATAACACTATAATGATTTTTTAAATAATTATTCATTATAAATACTGATAATTTAAGAATAATTTTCAATGGTCGTGATTGTGTTTTTTATCATTTTTAGACTGAATATATTGGCAGGATTTTTCAATTCTGTATCACAGGATTTAATGGTTGTGCATAAATTTGAATAAAAGTTACATTAACTCATATTCTTTAGAGACATATGGGTATTATCCTACCACGGACAACACTGAACTTAGAAACAGGCCATGAAAAGTTCTTTAGTATGATGAATGCAACATCATTTCTCTTGAATGTGTCGTTCCTGGTCCAGTAAAACAATTAATTGTCCAATATTGTCCAATACCAGTTCATTGCAGCTTACTGATGCCTAGGTCATCAGTCTTCATGAAATCCATTTGTTTCTCAGTGACTTCCAGCTTTGCTAGATTTATACTATTTATATTCTATTTCCAATAATTAATGGATGCTTGTAGCAGTTCTTCCTCATTTTGAGTCATGACCCATCGAAAAATCAAGTTCTCATAGCTTCATTCCTTCCTGATCAGTAAGGTCAACTAGATTTGGAGGCATCAGCTCTTCCCCAGTAGTATTTTGAGCACATTCCAACCTGAGAGGCTCATCTTTTGACTCTGTATTAAATAATTTTCTGCTGCTACTGGTAAAGTTTCCCATGACTACTTTCTCAGAAGTGTACCCATTTTTCCTTCTTCTTAGGCTGTTCTTACCCTGGAAGCTCTACTGAAGCCTTTTCATCCAGGGCAAGATGGATGGTGTTTGAAATACCAATGACATAGCTCCCAGTGTCATGGCAACATGCAGCCACAATATGAAAAATTGACCGATGAGTGGGGAATATTACATAGCAGGAAATATTCTAGGACCCTTCTAGATTAAATCACTTAATCATTACAACACACCAATGAGATAATTATATTTTATCTCATTATAGATATGGGGAAGTTAAGGACATAGATTTTATGTGAGCTCTCAGGTTCATAGAGCTGGTACGTATCACATTTAAGGTCTGAATCTATACAATTTTTGATAATATGCACATTCTTCACCAGTTTACTGTATCTTATTTTCAAATTCCAATAATAATTTATGAGAAAATCTGACTAGTCATCAACAGATAATTATAACAAAATCAATCGTTAAGGCACCTTTTCAGAAAGGTATGATAAAAACATGGCTCTAAATAGAAACTCAATGTAAGGAAAGCCATAATCCTCACCACTAGACCAGTAAGTGACATCGTGATAAATGGAGAAAAGATTGACGTTGTCAATGACCTTATCTTACTTAGATCCATAATCGATGCTCATAGAAGCATTAGTCAAGGGGTCAAATGATGCATTTCATCGGGTAAATCTGCTGCACAGGATTGCTTTAAGTGTTGACAAGCAGGATGCTACTTTGAGAACGAATGTGTGCCTGATTCAAGCCATGGTACTTTCAATTTCCTCATACGTATTTGAAAGTTAGACACTGAAGAACAAAGACCAAAAAAGAACTGATGCATTTTAATGATGGAGCCTCGGAAGAATATTGAAAGTACCATAAACTGCCAAAAGTGCAAGTTAAAAGAAGTGTAGTCAGAGGCAAGGATGGCCAGAGTCGCTCTCACGTCCTTAGGACATTGGGTCAGGAGAAAGCAGTCCCTAAAGAACACCGTGCTTGGTAAAGGGATGGGTCTGAGACAACAGGAGGACCTTTGACCAGTGGAAGGATCCAGTGGCTGCATCAACGGGCTCAAACATAAGAATAATATTGAGGGTGGCCCAGGACCTGGCAGGCTTTTGTTCTGTTCTGCATAGAGTCTCTACGAACTGTAGCCGACTTGAGACGTCTAACAACAACAAATAGGAAAAGAAATGAGATCATGGAGTCATTGAGAATGCAATTCTGTTCCCACTGAAAAAACTCAAACTGTCATGAACTAAGAAGGAATTCTATCTACAAGCTGGATAAGTGCTTCCTAGAATTGTTACTTATTCATTTTCTCGTTTAACTATAATGTACTGAGTGCCTACTCTACCAAGGTACATTGAGTTTGTACCCAGGATCAAACAAAATACTCTGCACTTATTTAGTTTACGTACTCAGATCACAGATAAAGGAGCAGCACTTGTTTGTAGAATAGCATTTTTTCATTCAGATGCAAGAGGTTGGAGGGCTCCCAGCCTATGATTCAGACCCACTGGAACCCAACACAGGCAGCCACTTGAGGCCTTCGTGAAGGCAGCGTCTCATCACTAGTGAGATCAAATTGAGAGGCACACAATGCCACATTTTAATTTTTTTGGACAAGCAAATCTTTCTATCAAAATAGCTTTAGAAGATATTTAGATTTGTCCCTTAAAATTAATACACATAGACTGCCTTTGAATTAATCAAAAGTGTTCACCTGGTGAAATAGGATTTCCCCCTCAAATTTAAAAGTATAGATTGGTTAGAAGTAGTGAATGAAACCAGGATGAGTGTTGTGCTGAGTTCTAAATACACTAAAATATATGTTCTTTAGACTCAATTTTTCTACAAATCATTTACTTGTCAATTTGACCTTTTAGTTCAAAATAAATAACTGCTTTAAACCAAACCAATGCAACAAAGGAAAACAATAAGTCCTTACTCTATGACACCTTTTTGCTAAAGTCTGATGTTTTAATTCCAGTAGTCTTATACTTAAGAAAAAGTTTATGAGGACAAGTTTTATCTACATATCTAAGAGGAAGAGCAGAATGTGCAGTCACATTTATTTCAATTATAATTTTCAAAATTAAGAATAGCAATGTATGTAATTATTGTTTCAATATTTTGTTGCTGTGTCAGTTATATAAAATAATATTAGTTCATGCTTTTTCCTCTGATTGTCCTCTATTTTTTCTTCTTCTTATATTGAAAAACATTGTGTGTCCCTTTGCCTACAGTAATTATGGCAGAAGCCATGTCTAGGAAAACAATTTTCAGAAGCTCTGATACAGCTTCTGTTCCATACCATGTAGGTCAAGGACAGTGCACCCTTCTGAGACCAGCAAAATAGATAAAATGTTCATAGGTAGGTGGATTAAGGAGCTGGTGTGAACCATGTCCTAACTTGACATTGACCTTGGTTTTGGACATTGTCAAAAATTGGTGTTCTGAAGCTTATCAAGCACTTTTTTTTTTAAAGATTTAAATTGCCCTCAGTCAGAAGTCCAAAAATCCACACCTCCATCAAAGGCCAAGTCTTGGTCAAACACATCTGTGGAACCTCCCCTTCCAGACTGAGCACGTACAGAAGAGCAATGGGAGGCACGGGCATGAACTCTAGAATGCTGACCCAGGACATGGGTCACCACCTTGATGTTAGCCTCGTGGGTTCTTCGACAGGGCTAAGCAAGGAAGACAAGCCTTCAGAGCCGGACTTTCACATTTCTGTAGCTGCGATGAACAACTTGGGCAGGGTTCACTCTCTGGCTCTGGATCCAGCATCCAGCCTTTCTTTGCCTAGCCTCTGTTTCTTGGAACTTGAACTCGGTCCCTCACTTGACCAGATCCATCAGCTTTTGCAGCCTGTGGGTAAAGAAGGCCCTCCAGGCATCATCTGAACTGTGCATTTGGAATTGACCAACCTTCACAACATCGTGAGTCATTTTCTTTCCTTTCTTGTCTTTCCCATTCATCTCAAATATTTTTATTTCCATTTGAACAATTTCAATGGTTGAAATGAAAAAAAATGCCAATTCACAATTCTAAAATTTCTACTCCTAGGTTTTACCATTTCTTCTAGTTAATTTTTAAAATGCAAAATGCCTACATGTCATAATTGTGCTGGTGTTTTCTTATGTGTGGCCTTATTTCATGGACAGTGTTTGGGTACAGGAGCTTGAAGGAATGCACTTTATTGTTCCGGAAATAATTTTAATGGCCAATACATTAGTGTTAGTATGATTTATCTCAGTAAATCTCCAAGTAGTCTTTGAAGTGATGCATTTTTTACTCAGCCAAGAATAAAAAGCACCCTCATGTCTTGCTGGAATTTCTGCTACACCAAGCGTGTTGAATGTCTTCAAGTACATCAAATGAAGCAGTATGAAAGCATCTGCCCTATTCAGGGCATTTTGCTTTGTAAACTTAAACTTCTTCAGCAGAAGAGAATGGCAACTACTCATTCCTTTGAATCTCTGTAGTGAATTACAGTTTGAATTATTTATTTATTTTTTATGAATCACTTTATTGGGGTCTCTTACAAATATTGTAACAATACATCATCCAATTGCCTTAGGGATACTTGTAAAATGTTTTCATGAACCTTTCCAGAACATTTTCTTTCTACTTGAGCCCTTGATATCAGCTCCTGTTTTTCTCCCTCCCTCCCCTACCCTCTACCCTGTGAATCCTTGATTGATTTTATATTAATATTGTTCTTTTGTATCTTAAGTCATCTATTGTCTAACTTCATCCACATTTCTGCTATTCGTCCCACCAGGGTGGGGGAGTATATGTCCAACCTTATGATCAGGTCTCTTAACGACGCCTCCCCAGTCCCCTACCCTCATTTTATCACTACTCCCACTACTGTTCTTGAGGGGTTTATCTGTCATGGATTCCATGTGTTGAGAGCTCTTAATTGGGTCATGAACATGGGAGGGGTGGGGGGAAGCATTAGGATCTAGAGCAGTGGTTTATAATCTGTGGGTCACCATCCCTTTGCAGATCAAATAACCCTTGCACAGGGGTTGCCCAATTTATAACAGTAGCAAAATTACAGTTATGAAGTAGCAACAAAAATAATTTTATGGTTGGGAGATCACCACAGCTTGAGGAACTGTAATAAAGGGTTGCAGCATCAGGAAAATTGAGAACCACTGATCTAGATGAATGATGTGTGTTTCATCAGTGCTAGACTGCAGCCTGGATGAATCGTCCCTTCCTTGTAACCCTTCTGTAGGGGAATGTCCTATTGTCTACAGATGGTCTTTGGGTCACCACTCCAACACCCCTCTTTCAAATTGATATTTTTGTTTGTTTTGGATCTTTTGATACCTGATACCTGATCCCGTCAACCCCTCATGATCACACATGCTGGTGTGCTATTTCCATGTAATCCTAATGACTTCCCTGCTAGATGGCCACTTGTTTGATTTCAAGCCTTTAAGACCCCAGACACTATATCTTTTGATAGCTGGGCACCTTCAGCTTTCTTCACCACATTTGCTTATGCACCCATTTTGTTTTCGGTGATCATGTCAGGAAGGTGAATATCAAAGAGTGCCAGGTTATTAGAACAAAGTATTCTTGTGCTTATGGAGGCCTTGAATATTTAACATATAAAATATATGCACTTTGACCTCTATCCTTATCATTATAATATATTTACATTCATACATGTCTATACTTCCATAAATAGCTTTTGCCTCCTAGTTCTTTCTTCTATTTCCTTTCACCTTCTTCCTGTCCAACTATCATGTTCACCCTCCATTCTGCTCTCAGTAATTCCTCTTGATATATTGCACTTGATCAAACCACACCAGACATTCTATACCCTCCTTGCCATCAATTTTAAATCTCTTATTGTTCCCTTGTTCCTGAGTTTGTTGGCTCCCCACTCCCACTCCCCCTTCCCGGACCCTCCCCTTCCAAACCCCCTCTCCCCCGGAACTGCTGGTCCCATCCTGCCTGTCCCATATATATAGACTTAAAGCAAAAGTTAAAAAAATGAAGCCAATAAGTAGTTCCAAGTCTATCTTTTTTACCCTTATGAACGTTTTCCAATCGGGTCTTATGATGTGCCAAGCCCTGTCCCGAGTCAGAAGTCTATTCTCAGGATTTCTCGGGGACTTTGTTACTTTGCTCCCCTTGCTACCCTGTTGTACTCCCTTCACATTTTGCCCTGCTGGGTGGGGGGCAGACTGGGCACAGTATTCTCACTGTGGCTCCAGTGCTGTCCCCCATAGCGCTATGGGTCAGTGAGGGGACATAGTGTCTCGTGGTGGTCCCCTCAGTGCACTGGGTGCTCTGAACAGGGTTGTCATCCCTGGGCGTGGTGGGCCATGATGAGGTTCTCTCTCTCTCTCTCTCCCTCTTAGTTTGTGTCCATGTGGTCTGAACAAAGACCCACCACTCTCCCTGGCAATATCTCCAGTGTTGTCCTCTGTATTACATTATTTTGGGGAGGGGGTGAATATAATGAGCCACTTTCTTATAATTTATAAGGTCTGTTAGATATTGCAGTGAATTATGAGACCCTGAGACATAAGAGAATGTATGAAATGATGGTTGTTAACAGTACTAAAAGTCAGACATGTTGATTATCTTTACTCATCACATCAGGGACAGTCTTGTGTTAATCTTTGTAAAATAAATTAGTTTGCAGTTTATCTTCTACATCATGTTAGCTGTATTTTTTAATTTTAAGTAGAATTAATTTTTAATTGTATCTAATAATTTTATATATGTTTTCAAAGCACCATGTATACTTCTTCCTTATTTCAGCTGTATATATGATGAATTAATTTAATAGAGCCATTTTAAAAAATTCTATCAATAACCTACAATAATTCCAGTGAATATGCAAGAAGGCTCCACTGGTATTCATGAGACACAGTAGCCAGTACTTTTATACTACAATGGTTTTCTTTTTATGTTTATACATGAATGCCTCTTGAAATTTTTGTTATTGTTTTAAAGAAAACTATTAATAAAGGTCATGCTATTTAACTGGCATATTTCATATTTCATCTTTTCGTCTTTGATAAAAATTCATTGGTGATGCTGTAGCTGTGCCTGCTGACAATGTTAAATTGAAAGTATATTGAGAAATTCTATGGTAGTCAAGCATTAGTACTTCAACCTTACTAGACACATTCAAGAGAGCTGAGGGAGCCTAGCGCTATTGTTCCTGGAACATGGCTGAGAGCAGTCAAGCAGTATTTCATTTTACTTGTGAGCACACAGTGAGCATACCATGTTTGTGTATCATAAAAGAACTAATCAAAAGCCTCGGTCTGTTATTCATGCTCATATAGGCGTAGAGATCAATTTTTAAATACAAGTAAGAAAGTGTGCTTTGTAGAGAACACTGTTCTATCTGTGTCTACAATTCTGGTGAAATAATAGGTTATATAACATGGGTTTCTCCCTACACAGACTTCTGGGGGAAAAAGTTCAATCTCAGAGATTGCATACAAGGACCATCAACTAGCCAATTGTCCACTTCATATGTAGTGAAAAGAATACAGTTCCAACCTACAATAATACTGCTCTGATACAATCTACATTAAGAGAAAGTTAGGCTCATAAATCCCTAAACAGAAAATATGCAAGCCTATAAAACTAAACATATACCCTTGACATGTTTCTGCTCCTTCTGTCCATTTTCTAAATGTATTTCAATCACAATGCTATTATTTCTAAAAAGACTGTCACTGAACATTCAGATACTGTGTAAAATGTGGAATCATCTATATCATGGCTGGCCAAATTAATATCTATAGGATATTGTTCCATACATAGTGAATATATTGTTATCTTTTGGGCACAAATAACTATATTATACCTATTTATTTATTTGTTCTTCCACTGTATATCATTACAGCATCAAATTAAGAAAACATAAATGACGTAAGAGTGTGCTCCATACACTGGGGAGCAGCAGCGAGGCTACTAGGATCACAAAACTCAGGTTAATCAGCATGCAAAGGGATTGGTAGTGAGCTAGACAAAGAAGGATAATACAGTTCTTTGTAAGAGTTTGTTTTGTTTAGGAATTTTCACTTAATTTCATATGAAATATGTTTTTAACACAATTTTCAGAAGTCTCACTGGCAACTTTATAGAGAGAGCAACAGCATCTGCAGGGCTCTATTTGACAGGCATGGAAAGCTGAAAACAGTTCAGGATGAGTGAGATAAAACAAGGAACATTTTTTGGAGTCATGTAACTGAATGCAGAAGGTCATAAAAATTTGGGCAAATTTCAAATTTCAAAAACCAAACAAAGAATGAATCCAAAGTGCTTCCTTTATGGATTTCCCTGTGTTGGATTTTTTTCTGGCAAAAATGATCTTTGGTGGCAAAAGTCTAAGAAGTGCTGATGGATAAAGAACTATATAGCAAAGTTATTTAAGTGATATGTACATGGAAGCATAGAAGCAGGGAGTCATTTTTACATTTTCATCTTATGCCAGGAGAAAGTTTGTCTGTTTTGATATGATTAGTTTTAATCAGAAAAGTGATGATATCACTCCTTGCTCCAATTGGCTTTTCTATTATTAGTCATGAAGACTTTTCAAATTTGATTTACATTCTAAGAAATAGGAAATGTTAGACAAAATGTCAGGCTAACTTATTTAACATTTTAAAATTAAAACCAGGTTAATATAAAAGCAGTATAAAGAATACCATGTAGTATACTGTATTTTGATCAATGTATTTTGTTTATTCGTTAGAAATTAAGCTATGATTTGATATTTTAATTAAAGCTAATGCAAAATAACACAGGAAATGGGATATATGAGTTTAAGTCAAAAATATTGCTACAAAATCAAAGAACCCTTTACTAAACAAAGTATCTTGAAATATCCTCCCTGTGGGTCTATACACTCCCGAAGGTGAGTCCAGCTAACCCTTCCCAATGAACTGGGATGCTTCCATTTGCACCATGTCAAAACACATTTTTGGAATCCTCTAGATGCTCAAATCAAGTTCCTTTTTAAAATTATGTGAGTTTAGAGAACAAAACAAAGTTGTAAAAGCCAAGATCAGGATGTCAGGTGAGGGGGATATGGTTTCGCAAACACAGTTTCTCCTTCTACCTTCGGAGAATGTGCAGGTGCACTGCTGTGATGGAAAACAAACCCTCAGCGGAGACTTCCTGGCCTTTTTCTTACCAACGCAGTTTTCAATTTTCCTAAAACTTTTCCTAATAATCCCCTCTGATCACCCTATAGCCCTTGAGAAAATCCAACAAGATTACCCACTCAGAAGCTTAAAAAAATATAGCTGCCCTAGCTGTCTTAGCTAACCTATATGGCCAAACGAAACCTTTTAGAAGCCACTGTTTTGAATGGATCTCTTTGGAAACCATTTCAAGGAGACTCAGACAAATGCATTCTGAGAGAAGCTGTCTGCGCAGGCTTAGAGCGAGGCTTGAACCTGTTTTGTTTAGAATAAATCCATGTATGTGTGAATGGAGACTACCCTCAACATGTGCTTACTTACCTTTATATGTGCATATTTCAAATTTACAGCTATTTTATTTCTATTTATAATTAATAAATGTCCTGCTGTGCCTGGTGCTTGATAAAGATCATTTGAGATTGGCAGAATTGGTTAGCTTGCCTAATATTTTTATAGTCATTGATTTAATCTCATTCCAATGCCCAAAACTGGGTAATTAGTAATCATTGTGTAGTGAGAAACAGACAAAAATAGTAATTATGAATTTTTGTACCCCTCACATAGTATCAGATGAATTGTGCATAATTCTCCAGAAAGCATAATTTACAAGATACAAAATGAGATCCAAGATTTTAGAAATGTTTACCAACAATATATTTATCTTCTGCACTTCCAAAATAAAACTTTTCTTTGCTTCTTTGGGTATTCTTTGGAACATAAGAATGCCTTCTTAACTTTAAATGTATAAAATAATAATTTAACATTTAAAAATTGTGCAAAGTATACATTAAATTATAATATAAATAGTAAATTGCAATAGGTAAGAAAGTTACTCATTTCTAATTTATGCAATTAGAAATAAAAATCATTCAGCTGAGCATCATAATATATTTAAAAAATCCCAAAATTTTCCCTATACAGTGAGAAAACAGAGTATGCAAAAATGAAACTGAAATTAAAACTTGCTGTTCCATTTACACTTTTCTCATAGCCTCAAGTCTCCCAGATTACTGCTTTTCTAATATAGGAGAGGTACACACAGGATAGATATCTGCAGAAATACCACAAATAAGAGACTTAAAATAAGCATACTTTTTTTTTTCACTTACAAAAGCTAAAAGTCCTAATCACGGTCTCTGTGATGTCTTTCGTTTCTATGTGACTTTTCTAGTTTCTAGCTTCTGCGAAGTGTCATTGGCATTCCCTAGCTTGTGGGTTAGTCCTCACATGGTATCTTTCCTTGTATATATGTTTGTTGTGTTTTTGTTGAACAATATTGAGTAAATTCTACTTTGTAGAGATTATTTTTAACAACAGAAGTGCCCCATAGATTTATCTAAGCTGTAATCATTATAGGAGGTCTTTTCCTCTAAGTGTGAACCACCAACTTCCGGTTAACAGCCAAGTCCCTAACAACCTCCCTACTAGGGATTCTCGTCTGGATCGAGACTACTGTTTGTATAGGGCACTTCTGATTAGGTGTCTGATTCCTGGTGACCCTACAGGACAGGGTAGAACTGCCACTGTGAGTTTCAGAGACCAGAGCTCTGTATGGGAGTAGAACGCATGGTCTGTCTCCTGAGGAGCAGCTGATGGTTCCCAACGGCTGCCCTCATGATAGCAGCAGCACAAGGCCTACTGACTCCAGGGCCAGGGCTTTGGCTTTATGGCTGTCTCTGTGGGTCTAGGCCCCAACTGCATTGCTAGAAAGGAAGATCTCTGCTTCCACACAGGATCACAGGAGTGAGTCACGGGAAATATTAGTCGGGATGCAGGTTAAGACTTACTTGAAGCCTTACATTTGGAGGACACACCTCCTTCCCTAGCAACAAGGGAATCTCATTTGTTTTCCTATCCTTGAGCTTTTACTTGACCTTCAGACCCAAGTAAATGTCATATGCATGTATTCATACAAACGTATGTACCATGCTTCCCCGAAAGTAAGGCATCCCCTGAAAATAAGACCTACTTACAGTTTGCCTCTCATTGAAATATAAGGCATCCCCCCAAAATTAAGACCTCCCTGAAAATAAGGCCCCTGAAGCTATTGTAACTCTGGACTCTGAACCGTAGTAGTGGGAGCCACCGCGCAGTTCACTGTTGGCTGCAGCACAGACAGGAAGTGCGAGGTCTCCTTTAATAAAACAACAAATGTGTGCCATATTCTTCTTCATGGAAAAATAAGATATCTCCTGAAAATAAGACCTAGAGCATCTTTGGGAGCAAAAATTAATATAAGACACTGTCTTATTTTTGGGGAAACAGAGTATGTACTTAATTTATAAGACACATGGACTGCGTGGTGACAGTGTAGAAATGTTTTTACTCTAATGGAAAGCAAAATATGGTTGGATGACAGACTATCACCAAGATTTATATACTTTCCATGTGGATTAAGTAAAAGGAATTAAAATAAAGACAAATAGGTCATTGGAAAACATTTGATCAATTATGGTGAGCTGATGGTCGACTTCTCCTCGGAGCTGGGAATTGTGTACAGATCTGAATAAATGGGAAGGAAATAACCGTGCGACTATGTAGAGGACATGCTTCCCAAAGACAAGGAATAGCAGAGGAAGAAAACACTGAGGTAGATATTATCTTGATTTATTTTTTAAAAATCAAGAATGTCTATATGCCTACAGCAGATCCAGGAGAGAAAAGCTACAGCTGAAAAAGAACAGTGGGTACATGCTTTTCTTTGGGCAACTAACCAGAGGTTGGCAGTTAAAAGATACCTGGACGGCCGTGTAGCAAAGAGCAGGCCATCCACAACGAGGATCACGACGACACAGGGGCTGCCTTGAGTCTGAGGCAGGATTGAACTCTACACCAAGGTTTTGTTCAATTTTAATAAGAGAAACCGGGCATGGTCGAAGCATGCTGAGAAATGCCAACCTCAGTACAAATAGTATCAACTATGGATTCAGATATGAAACTTAGATTTGAACTACTAAACTAGTAGTGGAATGAATAAAAAGTTCTAAAGAAATGGAAACCAAAAAAGGGATCAATATTACCAAGAAATTAAAAACCAAAACAAAAGATTGTAAAAACAAATGTAAGATGGCATTTTAATTTTTAAAACGCTTTACAATAGACAAATCATATTTCTATTATAATATGTCCCTGTATCCCTGGATAAATCTACAAGGGAACTGTTTATTTCTGGGATCCATGGAACAGAATGTCAGGGATTTCCCACTGGGATCCCATTTGTCTAGGGGATTAAAATAATGAGAGAATAGAGGAAAACTGCATGGTAGCAGAATTATCTCCCAGTTATGTATATATAATTTATTCTGTTTAACGATCCTATTTAATATATTTATTTAAAATCTAGAGGGTAACTTTGAAATAAGATAAAGGATGCAGTTACAAGAGCCACTAGAAAATGGTGTCGTATTGTGGAAAATACTGACAGGGTCTCAAGTGTGGAAGAAAGGTGGCTTTGTAAGTATATGCCCAAAAGTAAAACAAATGGCAGTGTATGATAGAAGAAAACCACATGCAAGGAAGCAGGAATAAAAGGATAATTGTGGATACAGATTTAAATGTCAGTTTTAACTGACAGCAGTGAAAATGGAAAGTCACTTGTAGCAAAAATGGAAAATCACTTGTAGCATGAAGACTATAGATTTTCTTATATAGACTTGGGAACATATTCCAAAGAAGCTTTGCATTTCTCAGATGAAGGTTTTAGGTATAAACATTTAAAACAAATCCTTATCACAATATTATCTAAGTAGCCCTTCCATGCAATCCTCTGTATGTGCTGCTAAATTACTTACAAAGCTACAGTAAACCCGATGGAAACTAACAATGTCCCTGACATCTAAGAGATTACAATTGGCAGCCTCTACTTAGAGATATAGAAACTACACTGGGTATATCTAACAGGTTATTTTAAAATGAGGAATTAGTTACACAATATTAATTAGATTAAAAAATGATGTCTCACCCCAAAGAGGCAAAAGATACACAGCAGCTATAATTCCTAAGCATAAGGAGGAAATCAAAGATATGGTGTTACCACAACCTTGACGTTTATGGTGATTTCAGATAATATAATTCTCAAACTCTTAAAAGAGGCCTCCTATAGGTGCTGCTGGTACATTTGAAGATCTCTCCTATTTTCAGAGTTTTATAGAGTGAAAACCCACAAGAAAAACTATTAGAGAGTAAGTGTCAAAGGGATCTGAGATACATAGTTTGTAGAAACAAAGACTTATCACAGAGCAAAGTTTGACTTTGTATTTTATAAGTATCATGCATAACACAGATGTACTCTTATTAGCATAACATAAGAAAAAAGTATGGACTGGGAATATGACAAAATACCAATTTATAAACTATCAAGGGCTCATGAGGGAGAGGGGAGCGGGGAGGGAGGGGAAAAATGAGGACCTAATATCGGGGGTTTAAGTGGAGAGAAAATGTTTTGAGAATGATATAAAAATGCGCTTTACACGATTGATGTGTGTATGGATTGCGATAACAGTTGTATAAGCCCCTAATAAAATGTTTTTTAAAAAAGAATAAATATTGCATGAGACCACTATTATAAGTATAAAAATCATAGCAACAATTTACATACCAAAGAGAAGAGATTCTTGGAGAAAAGTAGGGTGAGGGTTTTGGTAAAAAAGAGAAGAAAAAGCTACAGACTAGAGGTTTGTTAAGTCTTGATTTAGGGAAAAGGGAAGATGAAGATCCACAAGAGGGAAAATAGAAATTAAGATTGTTGGGGAGATCCTGGATTGATGAGTGGTTTGGACTTATAAATGTACAGGTGATAGTTGGAAATGTAAGCCATCCTCATAATTTACAATTAAAAAATCATTTAACTTCTTTAAAGCAACATGATTCATTTCATAAGTAAGAACAAGAAAATTATGTATGTCCTTATTGTATCCTGACTGTAAGTTACAGGCTAAGGCACTGACTTTCTGTTTGTGTTCTTGTTTGCTATCACCAAGTAGGCTCCACCTCAAAGCCATACTATGTAAAACATGCAAACAGGTGACTAGTCCTACATCGCCTTCATGTACTTTAGTCTGTTCCTATCAATTGTTTCAGTCACAGAATTCTGAGTGCCTTCCAACCTGGGAAATCATCATTTGGCATTATATTGGACAATATTCTACTGTGATCTATAACATTTTAATTGCCTGACTTTCAGAAATAAATTGCCAGGCAATACTTTCTAGTTCATATTAATCTGAAAGTCAATCAAAACCTGACCACCATTGGCAACCTCGCTGCTATTTGTAATATACTGACAACCTTTCACTAACATACCACCATACACACCACCACAGTTGGACAAATATTGCTAATTCGAACCCTTAATATGTGATTTAATTATATCCATCTATGGTTAAGAACTACCAGGTAACAGAGGATAAGAAAAGAAAAACAGTACCATGGGAGGTGGGGGAAGGAATCACTGTCATTAAGTCTGTGAGTTCTGACTCACAGCAACAAGATAGAACAGCACAGAACTGCCCCCGTAAGTTTATGAGACTGTGACTCTTTACAGTAGAAAGCCTTTTCTTTCTCCCAAGGAGCAGCTCATAATTGCAAACTGCTGACCTCACGGCTAGCAACTGAATGTGTAACCATTATACCACCAGGATCTCACACTCACACACACACACACACACACACACACACACACGTCTATAGGAAGAGCAGAGGCAAGGGTAGTCTGATTTCTGCTCAGGGTTGGTAACTTTTGTGGAAACCAACCATAAAATATGAAAATAGACAGATCCTTTTAAAAAATTCAGTTATACTAAGTGAATGTTTAATTTGCAAAAATAAGAGAACTATATTGCAAGCACTGAATATTAACTCACCCAGTAGGATATGTAAAAATGAACTCAATTATCACTAGTGAATCCCAGAGTGGTTTCATATTTAATTAATATGTGTAGTCATTTGCATACATTTAGGGCAGAATGGATTGTGTTGTCTAATTTATGGATAAGTAAGTAGGAAATAAAATACCACTATGTTTACAGAAAATTTACGATAAACAAGGAAAAGATAACCAAATTATGAAGACTTCTATATAGAAGATTATCTTGAAAGTTAAATAAGAAAAAAAATCACCACTAGAAAAACATAACATGAAAAAGGTAGCTATACAAATACAATGTCAGTAAATGAAGATAGAAATCAGTAGGCACATGAACAATTACAATAAGATGCAAGAATACAGGTAAAAATTACTAGAGAATGAGAACAATTAGGAAAAAGAGAATATTTTGATTCAACAAAGAATAACACATTTTATAAAAATAAATACATATTGCAAGGGAATATTAAAATCTCCCTTTTCTTTAAGAAAAAAAAATTGAAAATTTTCTGTACTGTCTAATCCAACATTTTAATCACAGGCAAAGAAACTGCAACTCATTTGCTTTAATGTTTTATATTCTATAAATATTCTAACTTTAATTTTTCAGTCAGAATTTTATAAGCTGGACCATTTGAGTTATGTGAAAATGACCTGGCTACACAAAGGATGACAAAGAATCCAACAGTACATCAGACCAAGGCAAATTGTCACACAGTGTAGGTCAGATATATTTCTACTTTCCAACTTCCTTTACCATATTCTGACACCACTCTCCCTCTTATAGTACTCCTCTTCTCTTCTCTTTGCCATGGATGATTGATTCCAGAAGAGAAGAGGAGTACTGTTGGAGGGAGAGCAAAGAGTCCATCGACAATACTCACAACTATGGGGCAGCATTAGGGGAGTTAGTAGGTTATTACAAGTCGATACCAGAGAATATTAAGGATTGAGTCTTTTGTCTACACAGCAGAATCTCTTCTCAGTCATTCTGATAGCTACATCTTCCTCTTATCTTCAGCTGCTAAGCTGTAGAAAGTTGTGACAGTCTGTTCCATAGAGATTTATAGCCTTGGGAACCTATGTGGTAACTCGACTCTGTCTTACACGGTTGATATGAGTCAGAAGTACTCTGTAGAAGTAGGTTTTGTATTTTACAAGTAATGGTCAAAATCATATTCTAACACCTGTAAAGTATATCCAAGTGGCTTTTTAAAAAGTTTGTGTAAAAAAATCTGTAACCTTCAAATTCAATTTTTCCATGAGCTTCCTAAATGCTTCGTAGGGTGGAGTGAAGTTGAATATTGCAGATCTATCCATAGTCTTTACAATCCTCATGCAGTGAATGGGTAGGAATATATATATATATATATATATATTATATGTGTAAAAAATGTAAGCGTCTCTAATTCAGATATTGGTCAGTTTTTCAATTTTGATGGGCATAACAATGAGACATCTCACTGCAATGTTTAGCCACTTTGAAAACAGCAAACGTCCTTAAACAATTGTGAATAAAAATAATATGACCCATCAATCTGTCTACTTAGTACATGCCTCAAAAACATAGAGAGCAGAATACTAACAGGTATGCACACTCATGTTGATCTCAGTGCAATCCACAATAGCACGACAATGGAGATACCCAAAATTCCCATCTTTGGAAGATGGATAAATTAACACTGTGCAAACATACATTGGAATGAGTCAGAATCATCTCTATGGCAATGAATTGTAAAGAGAAAAACAGTGATGAAATGTATACACCTCTCAGGTCATGGAAACATTTGGAAGACATTATTATGGTAAGCAATGTTAGTCAATCTCATAAAGTCAAATACTATATGAGATCATTATAATAAAAGGGAAAAAAATATTTTCTCACCAAAGAAGCAGAATCGGAAGGCTATGGGGAGCCAGGAAGAGGGAAAGGAAAAAGGAATGGGGAAAGGGAAAATGGATAAGGCCACCTACATGATGGGGCATTCTGGGATACTGCCGGTGCTCTGTTTCTTGCCCTAGGTGTTAGTGACCTGTGCATTTACCTTGAATTGAACTATACAACTGTACTTTATATGCATCCACGTGTTGAATATATTCAACACTATTTTTTCATTGAAAATGTGAGAAAAAAAGGGAACACATTTTAAGTAGTCAATGAAACAAAAAGTCAATGATTAAAAAAAAGAGAGAGCCTCTCAGAAGCAATCCCAGATTATCAAGAAGAGCCAAAAGCACCACCTTTACCTGAAGGCAGAGACAGTACAGACTTCAGTGGGAATACAGAGCAGAGAAAAGAGCCCTGAGGCATTGCAGCGAGCTTCTCATTCACGGGACACATAGAGCTGAGTGCCTTTGGGGAAAGAGGTCTGTTAGGCATATATTTAGCACTAAGGGAGCTTTGTAGCATTTGCCTAACAGGGCAGAGGACAAGGGACCCTAAAGAGGACCACATCCTTAAAGTTTTCTCATCCCTACTTGTGGGAACTTTTTAACTTTCCTTATAAACTTATAATTGTGAATATTGTCAGTTATTTCTGTGTGACCATTGCAACAAAGTATTGACCCCAGCAAATAAGTATAATACCACAAATGGGATGGTTGGTATCGGAAAAACAGGAAAGGAAAGAAGAAGAGTGGATGCATGCCTGGCCTCTGCCATGTAATAAGCCTTGGGGCTGATATGGAGTCATATAGTCTTCTCTTTCGTGCAGGTTGAGGTCAGCAGTGGAGACCAAGCCATTCCTTTACCCTAGTATTTCAAAGTTAGTGAAAAACCAATTTGAACAAAAACCTACATTTAAATGAGAATTTTATATTATGGTAATCAATAAATCAACCAATCAGCCTAGGATTTATTGGACAGATGCCTCCACAATGCTGTTTAAATACTTATGGCCCATTAAACAGCAGGTGGGCAAACATTCAAAATTCTTTAATATCACACTCAATTAGGAGAAATAGAAGGATACTAAATAATTGGCTGACAATCTTCAGTAACATAATGTGCTCTTGGGAGCAAATTAACCTTATGGGACTGTCTGCTGTAGTCCATATTAGACATAAATTAAAACAGAACAGCTATTTTCTTGATCTTTTACATCTGTAAATTAAGACTGCATCAACTTAAAAAAATTTTCCAAATCTATTATCTCTGGTCATTTCATTATTTGAACACAGGGCTTTGCAGATATTAATATCTTCTTTTAAAAGGAGAATACATTACAAAAGATAAAGGAGCTGACTTGAGGGCAATTGAAAACAACACAATAGATAAAAGCCCGAAATTTTCAATTTCATATAAATAGTATTTTCATTCTCCTACTATGCAATATTTAATTCAGTTTTATATTAAGATGTTTACTATATCATTATAAGTGGTAATATAATTCCCAACATTTTAGAAGTCAAAACCTTTCCTTGAAGAAAGATGTATGGAACATTATGCATAACTCTTATTATTATCAGTTATCTTCTAATCAATTCTGACTCATGATGACTCATGTTCAGAGAAAAATTGTTCCATATGGAAACTTTTAAGACGATTGTGGTAGTTACATAATCTGATGTCAACTTGAGATTATTAAGAGTGAACGGGTGGAGTTTTGCCTGTTGCAGCTTGATGACCTCATTTGGAGGTGCAGTAGACATAAATAGCTCACTGGAGGCCAGATACACTATCTCACTGTGAGACATTCCTGGTATAAGCCACATGGAGCTACACTGATGGAGCCAGAGCCCTGGAGCTGGAGGAGCCACATGGAGACCCCTGCCAGCGCTGAAATGCTTCCACTGCCACTGGATCCACAAGAATTTCCACCTACTGGCCTGTGATCTTCCTGTATTCTGCATCATTGCATGCGTTGCATGAGTCTGAAGAGAAATTTACAGACCAATATTATACATATAGGCTAATATTGGACTTATGGACTTGATCTGGACTGGGCAGGGATGTTTTTTTAATACAAAATTACTCTTTGATATAAAGTACTCTATTAAACACATATGAGTGTCTCTGGATTTGTTTCTCTGGCTAACCTGGGCTAACAAAACAATGATTTTTTGGAGAAAGTCACCATGCCTATCTGCCAAGGTACATCTAGGTGGGCTCAAGACACTAGCTCTAGTACTTGAATGTTTAACTGTTTACACCAGCCTGGCATCCCTTTAGGAAGATAACCCAAACCCACCACCATCACATAGATTCCACCTCACAAAAATCTTAAATCGAGTTTGAGGCTATAGATGTTAATGTGGCAGACATTATCTTTATCCTACAGGGTGGCTAGTTGAGTTGAACTGCCAAAGTGGTTATAAGCAGCCCAGTGCTTAAATCACATTGTCACCAGGGCAGAGCAGCAAAAATAGTTTGTGTAAAGATATAGTACCAAGTGAGTGGCATGAAACCAAGCAATGCCCAAGATGTTAAAACCAAGACATATATCTCGTTCCAGAGCCATCAAAGTGAGAGCCTATCACTAGATCCTGCATGTATTTAGACTTTTGGCTTCCAGAACTGGAAAGATACACTGATGTTCTTTAGAATATCTTTGTGATATTTTGTTTACAGCACTACCAGATAAACAGATAAGAAAAGAGACATCAAATATTTCTGCCCATTCACTTCTTGCTTCTCCCATATACCTTGAGAACACCACCTTAGGAGTCATTGGCACCAACATGAAAGACATGGATTAGACCTTTACCCGATTTACCAACCTGGAGTAGAATTGCCCCAGTCACTCTTGAGATCTGTTAGCAAAAGATGCATCTAGTAAAATGATGATGGAACAAGAGACATCATCTTTAGATGTAATGATAATAGCACTATCAGACTGAAGTGGATCAAAGGGGGAGAGATAATCAGGGAAAAGAAGCCACGCTGTGTCTTCGTTTCTTTGTGCTGCTGTAACAAAAGTACCGCAAGTGCGTGGCTCACCGGTACAAACTTATTTGACGACAGATTAGGAGGGTAGACATCTGAATTCAAGATATCAGCTCCAGTGGAAAGGTTTGACTTTCTTAAGGAACAACCTAGAAACAACCCAAAACTTCAAGTAGAGAGAAAGAGATAAACAACTCTGGTACATACAGACTGTGAGATATTATCCATCAAAAAACAAAAAAACCCAGCAACACTCTTAAACACCACAAGAGTTGGACAAAACCAGAGAACATTATACTTCACAAATGCAGTCGATCTTATAAAGATAAATATTTAAATAACATCTTGGTTACAAGGAAAAACAAGGAAGAAAACATGTGGTTTGCAGACCAATAGACAAGAATGTTAACTACGAGGAGGCCAGGGCTGAGGGAGGGACAGGGAGAGAGAAAGGACTGAGAGTTGGGGAATGAAAAATAACCACATATAAGGAAGGTTTAATAGGATATTGTTGTTAATTTCTTAGATGGGCTATGTAAATATATATAGTACATTTCTTTTTTAAATGTATTATTAATTGGTAGTTAACATACATAGTATATCATTCCATAATTCAATCATGTCAAGCACTGAAACCCTTATTCTACTTACTGTCTCTATACATTCATCAATCCCGGGTTCCATACACCAAAACACAGAAAAATATATAGCACAACTTCAAGAGGGTGACCTCCAGTGACATAACGCCTTTGAGAGACACACAAATAAGAACAAAGACAAAACCAAAGTAGAGAAAATTTGGAAAACCAATTCAGGTCCAGCATGCATCAGAAGGGGAACCAACGCAGTTTTAACGGTTCAAGTTCCAATTATGCCTTTGATCATTTATACACATCTCTCTACTGCACTCTGTTTAGTAGTCACTTTCTTTCCCTCCATTGTAGATAGAGGAAGTTCAGCAGAGGCTCATTCCAAATGAGTCTTGGAATCTCCCTGTCATCCATAGGTTTCTGCATATCAGATTCTTACAATTTGGACTCGAATATGAATCTGTCCTTTGACTTCAGATTTTATATTTTACACTCCTTTGGTGACTGATGATGGTGTGCTTCTTCCATGTGGACTTAGTTGACGTCTGATTTAAATGGCGGCTTGTTTGGAGACAAGCCTCTAAGACCCCAGATGCTATTTTATCTGATAGCCCTGTGTAATTTCTTCATCACATTTTGCAATAGCACCCATATTATCTGTGTTTCCTTCCCAAGGGCTACTATCAAGTAGGGCCACGATCTAAGTACTAATTGTTCTTAAATTGGAGGTAGGATTCAGTGTGAGCTCAAAACCCACTCTGGGATCTTTGTTTTGTTTATTTGTTTGTTTGTTATTAATTGAGAGTTAATGCAAACATCATATCATTCCATAGCTCAATCACGTCAAATATCCCTTCCCCCTCCTTGACCATTTCATCCCAACTGATGTGTGGTATCCTCTGGCCAATTGAGCTACAAAATACTTACCTAGAACAGATGGTGTATTGTTCATTGCCACCAACTGGGCTCATTCTGGGCTGTCTGAGCCCCCAAATAGCAAACTGTTGCCCTAAAAGCCTCAACTTGGGCCCATTCTGCTGCTTGATCATACAAGAGTGTACTCAGACAATATGTATCCTTTTGTGATTGATTGACTTCACTCAACATAATGTCTTCCAGGATCCCTCCACATGTTGAAGTCTTTCATGTGTCATTGCTGTGTTTGGGGGATACATAGTAATCCATTGTGTGTGTATACCAGAGTTTTTTAATCTAATCTTTTATTAATTGGAATTTAGGCTGTTTCCAGGTTCTTTCTATTGTGAACTATGTTGTGATGTAAAAAGGATTGGGGGTGGGGGGGAAATGTCTGTTTGTGATCTGTTTCTTATCTTTTTTGAGTAGATGCCTAGTAATGGTATTGCTGGATCATATGGTATTCAATTGTCATCTTTTTGGTTATTGTCATATCACCTTCCACAGTGGTCGTACATATTTACAAGGCCACCAGCAGTGGATAAAAGTTCCAATCTCACCACCCGCCCTCCAGCATTCATTGTTCTCAGTTTGTTTGGTTTGGTTTTTTAATTGGGCTACAGTTATGGGAGTTAGATGGTATATTTCTTTTAAAAAAAATCACTCCAGCCAGATTCCTTGTCCCTCAAATGTTAAAGAGTGGTTCGACTGGTTTAAAAAAAAAAAAAAAAAAGAGGAGGGTAATCACACTTGAAATGGGCTCTCAACAGGAAAGAGGAAAAGGATGTGGTACAGGTCCTGGCTCCTTCCAGCTCCTGTTAACGGAGTGCCTTGGCCATTTTCATACGGCCTCACAGTCATTTTATTCATCTGTTCTTCTTTGCCTGATTTGTTCCTTTATATCTCATCTGAACTGATTTAAGATATACTAAGCACTAATATAAGCTCATTAACATACCAAGGCCCAATTGGGGTCAAATCCACAAGTATAGGGGTTAGTATTTGCAATAGATACTTTGTGAGGACATAATTCAACCTGTAATATGTTGACTTTAGATAGAGATTTTAATGAACTTTTATGAGCAAGTTTATAGGGAATCATTTTCACAAGGGATCACAATGTGTGTTCTCGCTGATATTTAAGCTTGATGAAAAGGTGTCCAGAATGATAATATTGTTAGATAAAAGTAAATTATATATAATAGAAAATGTGTAATTAATAACTATGCACATCCAATAAATGTAATGAGATTTAAAACCTTTGTGGAAGCTTACACAGATGATAAGAAGGAAGGTCTTTTCATCTCTCCAGAGAGAGGGATATAGATGGTGAAGAAATAGGTATTCTATTGGGTAGGATGAGAGGAAAATGAAGAAGTTCCTGATTATTGAATTTATTTTACTTCTAAGATTTGGGCTGGGTGAAAGCAGAAATTAGAAGAGAATGAATAAAAACTGAAAACAAATATTGTTGAACAATGTGATAACGAGTTTAACTGAGAACATAATAGGATAATTAGGCAATGCTGAAACTGTTTCATGTTTTGAACGATAGATTTATAGTAGAATGATTCTAATTTATTCTGAAGGTAAATCAAGTTGTGTAACTGCACAATTTCCAAGACAATAAAGGTAAACACCTGGATTGTGTAGGACATCTGTGCTCACATGTGTAAAATGTCAAGCAGGTCATAAGACACTAGCTAGAATAGCCTTAAAATGATTAATCATGTAGTCTAAATCACAATAAGAAATGAGAAATAATTGTGTGAATGGTAGAGCGCATAAGAGCTAACACATTATGAAAGCACAATAACTACTTGTATCACACAGGATAGACTGCATCACGGGTTTCCTGCAGCCTAACCATGACACATCCAAGTAATCTGAAGATATACTAAGGGATCAAGTTCTTAACAGAATGAGTCATAGTTCTTGCCTTTGCTTTACTCTCTTATAATTTCCTCCTAGTTTAATTATAATGTGTTCTTGTACCATTTTCCATAACAGGAAATTTTAAAACCCAAAATAGAGAAAAGAGAACAAATTGGTGACTAGCAAAGCACTTAAGTTACTTATATAAGCATACCCACCACATAGTAATGTCATTTTTAATAAATTTAGTCATATCCTGCCCAGAGACTATTTTCACAATAAGTTTTAATAATTTGTTAATAGTTTTGTGTTACTAATTTCCATCTTGTAAACTTGTTCAGATAGCAAAGTATACTAGTGTGGTAAGTGTGGTTGTGAACAATGTAAAACTTACTGTCATTTATTTGACACAGGGTCCCCTAGATGTGAGCAACAATGAATATCATGAGGGAAAGCTTTCCCTAATTTTTAACAAACTTCAATTACAATATGGACATATTTCTGAGTTGCAATATTGACTCAAAATTATGATTGTTAGAATCATGTCTCTTTCCTTTTTAAAAATAGATGAAAGCTTATAATTTGACTATAGTATATTGGACTATATGCAGCTCATTTTTTGAGCAAGGAAGAACATTCAGCCATAATATACATATTAAGATATCAATGTTTATGGAAAATATTTGTTATATAGTTTGGTAATCTTATTCTTATTGGGTGTTATTTTTCTTAGTTTGTACTGTTAATGTTTAGGAAGAACAAAAAAAGATAGATGCACATTCTATATATAGGACAAAGAACATCTTCAAATGAAAAATACATGAGGGGGTAACCACAAAAAATTTTTTTTAATTTTCAAATCTGTATTTTCAGGGTATTTTTTTAAATAAAACAACCTTATAACCTCCAAAGTACCTTCATTAGACTTAATATATTTGTCATATCTGTGCTTCCATTCTTGGAAACATTTTTCAAACTCATGTGTTTGAATCACTGACAGCACTTCCCTTGTTTTTTCTTCACCTTTTCTATGTCCCTTCATGTCCCCCTTCATTTGCAGAAACAAAAAAAAGGCCATTTGGAACAAGGTCAGGTGAGTCAGGTGTGTGGGGGGCAAGAGAGGAATGCTCTTTTTTGCTGACCACTGGCCCACTGAGATGGCTGCATAAGCAGGTGCATTGTTGGGGTGGCAACAGCATTCTACCATCTGCCACAGAACAGGCCTTTTTTTTTTTTGTCATACACTACTGCACAATCTTTTCAGAACTTCTAAATAGAAAGCTTGTTTAACAAACAGTCTGACCATGTGGCATGAACTCCAAATGCACTATCCTCCTCATATCAAAAAAACAAGTGAGCATCAACTGGATCTTTGGTTTCACTTGACAAGCTTTTGGGGGACAAGCTGTTGATGGCACCTTCCAATGGCTTGACTGTTTTTGATGTTTGCTTTTATGGTCATAAGAGTAACACCATGTCTCATCACCAGTAATGACCTTGGGGGGAAAAGTCTGGGTCTCCTGAGAGCTGTTCTTTCAAAGCACAGTACATTTCCACTTGATGCTCTGTTTCCCACTCAGTCACAACCGAAGGAAAAATTTCTCAGCGACCCTTCATTCCCAAATCTTTCATTAAAATTCGCTAAACCTAGCTCCAAGATAGTCCAGATAACTTCCACAACTCATCAATTGTCCATGGTCGGTCTTTGAGCACAAGTGAATAAATTTTGTTGATATTTTCATCCATTTTAGAAGTTGATGAACAAATGAGGTTTGGCATCAATTGACATTTCACGTTTTTTGAAATGAGAAAAACCCATGGTACACTTGAGTTTTTCCCATAGTGCTCTCCTTGTCAGCTATGTTCAACATCATGGTAGTTTCTGCAGCATTTTTCCAAAGCAGGAAACAAAATTCACAGCCACATGCTTTTCTCTTAAATTGGCAATCACAAAAAAAGAAGATTCAAGCAAAACTGCTTTTACAAAAAAATTCACTATGACCAGAGAACCTTCCCAGGCAATGCCACTGGGTGCATTAACTCAGAGCGAGTTGCTCCATGCTTGCTAGTGTGAAAAATATGTACTATAAAAACTCCACTCAGCGAAGCTTTTTTCCATTTTGTGGGGGTACACTCTCATATATATATATTCCTATGAACTTTTTGAAATGCCCTGTGTATGGGTGTGTGTGTGTATCTGTGTATGTGTGTGTTCCATGCCCTGGTGGTATATATAGTGGGTTACACCTTTCCCTGCTACCTGAAAGGTCAGCATTTGGAACCCACCACTTGGTCTGCAAGAGAGTCACTGGTCTGTTTATTCTCATAAAGATTTAAGGTCTTAGAAATCCAAAAGGACAGTTCTACTCTGTCTTACATTATCTCTACTATATTTTGAATGGACTAAAGAATAAGTAGATAAAAGTAAAGCTTTCCAAAAAATCAACTTTAAAAGATTACTACCATCAAGTCAATTCCTATTCAAAATGGCAGCATAGAACAAAGCATAACTGTGCCTTTGGATTTCCAAGCCTTTAAATCTTTACAGGAGTATACAACCTCATCTTTCACCTATGGTGGAACTTGTGGGTTTGAACTATTAAACCTGTGGTTCTCAGCTCAATGAGTAACCCACTAATGTACTATGCCAGCCCTGGTATCTTGGTGGATTATGCATTGGGCAGTTAAATTAAAGGTCAGCAGTTCAAATTCACCAGTGACTACTCAAAAAAAAAAAAAATGAGGTTTATATTGCTGTGAACAGTTAGTGTCGCAAACATCCACAGGGACAGTTCCCTAAAATAAGCAAAATAAACCAATTCAAAAAAAGATTAAATGAAATCTAATGGTTAAAACCTACATTGACCTGTATAAAATAAATACCATCACATGCATTTTCTCAATGGAAAGAGTATGAATATATATATATATATATATTTCTACCTTACCAGTGAGTATCTGTTAAAAAATTCATAGGAAAACTCCTTTATCTTCCAATAACATTTAGTTTTCCTTGAAATTTCTGACACACCTTTGTACAAGTGAATGAATAACAAAATATTAATCTGCATTCAAAATTCAAGTACATTATATTTTAAGTTAAATTTTCTTCTGGAGTACTGCTACATAATAATATTTAATAATAAAATATTAGATATTATTTTATCAATAAAATATACTGTTTCACTTGAATGACTTAAATCAGGAGGTATACCACAAAAATATTGAAATGTGAAGCTACTATTTCTTAATGTACCCTCCATCAAGGCCTATATGTTTTTTCTCTTTTTTTTAAGCAGTTTCATTGACATAATTCACATATAAAATTCAATGGTTTGAATATATTGGAAAGAGTTTATAAAGAAAAAAGCCCAAAAATAATAACAAAGAGAGAGAGAGAGAGAGAGATAAAACTCAAGTAAAAAGAAAGTAGAACACCTTAAAAACTAGAATCAAATTTAAGTGGGTCTAAAGAGAAAACAAATGATAAAGTCCATTTTCAAAAGTACTCAGCCTTAAATCAAAATTATTACAAATAGGTCAATGGTCAGAGGGGATTTATAAGAAGCTTAATCTCCATGTGGAGACTCTGAACTGGATTTGTAGCTTTCACTATTGTCCATAGCCTTCTGCAAACCAGATGCACAGCATTTAAACTCTAATCCCATTTTCCTGCTTCAGTCTTGAATTTTATTATTTATAATCATTGTATTACTCAGGCTGATGTGGGTTTTCCATCTGGACTTATCTGACACCTAACTTAGATGGCTATATGCTTTAAGACCCCAGATTCTGTTCTTTGTGATAGCTAGGCACCCTCTGATTATTTCACCACTCTTTGCTTTAGCACTCATATTTTCAATGATCTCTTCATGAGGCCGTGTCAAGTAAGGCCATGTAATAAGGAGAAGCTGTTCTTATGTTGGGGAAACGATTAAGTGTCAGCTCAAAATCAATTCAGAAAGGTCAAGATGGTGTCCATGTAGAATCACCCACCGGTGCTTCTTTGGTTATATCAGAAATTTAAGAGATGATTACGCCAATATTGGAAAGCTGGGAGCTAAAAAGAGATCTAGTGTACTAGGGTCTGTAGTTCAGATCTCCCCCCCTTCAATTTTCACCCACAGGACAATTCAAGAACTCGCTGAAATGCTCTATGGTTACTGCATTTGGTTGCAGGCTCTGCTAATCCCACTCCAGGTCCAATGGGACAATGTCTGCCATTGCCCAAGATCTAAGACCTGCAACATCCAGTAAATTTCCTAGGCTGCTGTATAAAGATGCTCATAATAACAGGCTTGCATAGAGCCTCCAAGAACTAGCCACAAGACCTCACACCAGAGTACTACTTACTCTCTGCTATTCTCCACACTCTGGTGTTCTTCAGAATTGCATTGCTCTTCCCCAGACAGGAAGAGAGTGACTATATCAACCATCTCCTTTCTGCATCTCTCCAGCTCTGAGCCTGCCAGCATGGATAGTTATATATAATTAGAAAATAATTTGCAGCAATTGAAGAACTCTGAGATATTGGCTATTGACCCATGACAGAGTACAGATCCCTGGAGGACAGCATGCAGAGCTGTGCAAGGGGGGTGCGGAGATTCAGATCTAGTAGGCCCCAAACCCACTCGGCTTATCTCACCCCACTTTTCTGGACCCTACTTTTCTGGAGGACAGTGTGGTACAGCCCCAACAAAAGGGCATCCATAAAGTTCATTATTTTAAAATAGATAACACTTTCAGTCCCAGGCTGTGTTCCTCTGTGTAACTTTGAGTGTAAGCCACCAAAATTGTGGTTCTTTAACACAACATTAACAGAACAAGTCAGGACTCAGATCCCGGGAACAAAGCCAGGATTTTGACATAACAAAACAGAAAAAGCCAACAGGAGCTGAAAGCCACTACACAATCCAAAAAATGGCTCTTCCAGTTTTGAGCTTCACAGAGAGGCTTTGCAAAACTGTAAATAGACAGTCCAAAGAAGGCCCGTGCCCAAAATGCAGGGCTTCCCCAACTGGCCTAGTGGCATACCAACAATCTGCAGCCTCAGCCCAACCCTCCCAGACAGCCCATCACCACCACGCACCTCACCTACATAGCAGTATGACCCATCACTGTTGTAGGCTATAGGTGATCCACAAAACCACTCTTACCAATCTCACAGAGAAATTGCTCAGCGCCCCTCAGTCTCCCAAGAATATGAAGCCAAGTTGCTCTAAAACAACATAAAGAAACTTACTTCAACACCTTAAATAAGAAAACAAGAAAAATAAAATGCAACAGCAGAGGAAATCATAAACCTAACAACACGCATAGAAGATGCAGATGTTGATCTGCCACAAAATGAAATCTTCAGAATGCTGCTTGGAGTCATACAGGATATGAGGGAAGCAATGCAGAATAAGGTCGTAAACATAGAGGGGATGAAGTCCACGCACCAAAGGGAAATACAAAAACTAATGAAGTAGGTAACAGAAGCCAAAGTCAAGATAATAGACTTTACCAGCAGACTAGAAGAGGCTTGCAACATATCAGCAATCTTGAGAAAAATCAGGCAGACTTCAACAAACAGGAAAGACAATCAAACAAGATAATAAAAGATGTGTAATAAAGAGAACAAAGACAGATGCTATGAATAGAAACAATATGCAAATAATTGGTCTACCTGAACAAGACATAACAAAGAAGTCAACAGCTATATTGGCAAGGGAATCTCTGGAAGCAAACTTCCCCACGTTATTGAATGAGAATTGGACATTCATACAGGAAGCAGAGAGGACACCAATAAGACCAAGCCCCAGGAAGGACTGACCAAGGCACATAACAGTTAAATTATCCAATTTTGAGGGGAAAAAAATTAAGAGCAGCAAGAGAAAAAAGGTAGCTACATACAATGGTGCTAAGGTCAGAATATACTCAGACCTAGCAGCAGATACCATGAAGAGGAAAGGGTAGAGTAACAGCTTCCAAAAGCTGAAAGAAAAAAAACCCGCCAACCTGAGAATCCTCTAACCTGCCAAAATTTCAATTAAGATAAACAGTGAGGTAAGAGTCTTCCCGGCCAAGGAAAACACTCAAAGAATATGCCATAAGATACCCAAAACTGCAGAAAATCCTTCCCAACTCACTGTGCTCAGAAGACCGACATTCATCAAGCACAAGCAAGAGACCACCATACAGCGCAAGTCTCTCCAGAAGTAAGCACACTGAAAACAACTGCCAAGATAACATTGTTTCAGAAGGAAAAGAAGGCAAGATGGAAGCCCCTCATATAAACACAGCACACCTATATGAAGGGAGATAAGTAAATATCCAATATAAAAGTTATGAGGTGACAGTAATGAATCCACACATGATGGTAATAACTCAGAATGTCAATGGCCTGAACTCGCCAGTTAAAAGACAAAGATTAACAGACTAGCTCAGCTATCATATCCCCTCAATCTGTTGCCTGACATAGACACATATTGAGCTCATAGACAAAAATATACTAAGAATAAATGGCTGGAGGAAAATATACCAGGCAAACAGCGACTTAAAAAAAGCAGGGGTTGCAATCCTAATCTCTGACAAAATTGACCTCAATGTGCAAACCATAACAAGATAAAAGGATGGACAATATATAATGCTCAAAGGATAAGTAGACTGGGAAACAATGAGCATAATAAATACACCTGTGCCTAACAAGAGACCCGCAAAATTCATCAAACCAACTATTCAAAGGATGAAAAAAGAAAACACACAGTCATCTATCATAGTAGGTGAATTTAATATACCGCTATCAGAAAGAGCCACTGGGAATGAAGCTCAGCAAGGAGGCTGCAGAGATAAACTCTACAATTAGGAAACTATACCAAATAGACATTTATAGAGTTCTCCAACTAAATGTAAAAAAAAAAACATATCACATTCTAATCTAATGCACATAGCTCATTTCTGAAAATAGACCAGTTGCTGGGACACAAGTCAAGTCAGAGTAAATTCAAACACATAGAGATCACTCAGATATCTCTCTTGGACCAGGATGCCATAAAGCAGGAAATCAACAAAAGGACAACCAGAAAAACAAGTGCAACAATTGGAGGATAAGCAACGATATTCTGAAACATGAATGGGTACTGGCCCAGATGAGAAAAAGTAGGAAGTTTCTAGAAACTAATGAGAATGAGAATACAATGTACTAAGCAAAAGCAGTTATCAGAGGAAGTTTGATAGTGATCAATGCATATATGAAAAAGGAAGAAAGACTTACAACTGATACACTATCACAGACACTCAAGTAACTAGAACAGAATCAACAAAACCACCACTCAAATAGCAGAAGAAAAGAAATAATCAAAATCAGGTCAGAATTGGGAAGACAAGAAAATAATGAAAAAATTCAACACAGCAAAGGGTTGGTTGTGGTAGTTACATAATCTAGTGTCAATTTGGGACTTAAAATGATTAAGAGTGAAAGGGTGGAGTCTAGTCTGTCAATCAGATCACAGCCAGTGAAGCCTCTGTGTGGGCATGGCCTTCTACTGAGAATACTGGGAATTCCTGGATTTCCTTCCTGAAGACAGGAGATACTCTCTTGGCTCAATCCCTTGGAGACACTCTACTGACTAGATACATGGCACTACACTGATAGACCCCATGCCCTGGGAACTGAAGAAGCCACATGGACCTACCCTGATGCAACCAGACCTCTAGAGCTGGAGAAGCCATGTAGAGAGCCCTGCCAGAGCTGAGATGCTTACAATGCCACTGTATCCAGAAAACTTCCAACCCACTGATCTGTGGTCTGTCTGCATTTTATTGCATGTGTTTTGTAAGTCTGAAGAGGACTTTATAGATTGGTGTTGGACATGTGGGCTAATATTGGACTTAAGGGCTTGGATGGGATAGGTTGGGATGCTTTCTTAATGTACAATTACCCTTTATATAAAACTGTCTTATACACATAAGCATGTTTATGACTTTGTTTCTCTAGTCTACCCTGACTAACACACTGGTTCTTTGAAAGTATCAATAGAAACCACAGACTCAACAACAGGCGAACCAAACCAAGGAATGGAAGAAACAAACATCAAGAGTCAGGAGGAGGGATGGAACAGGAGAAATCCCAACAAATCCCAATGGGATTAAAAGGATAAACACAAAGTACTATGAAAGTCTGTATTTTAATGAATTCAACAAGATGGAAGACATGGACAAATACCTGTGAAAAAAGTCCCTCCCTAGATTATCCCAGAGGGAGGTAAAGAACCTCAACAGACCTATAGCAAAAGAAGAAATAGATATGTGTATCAAGAAACTACCAATGAAAAAAGCTCCCCCACCAGACAGCTTCACAGGAAAATACTACCAAGCATTCAGGGAAGTGCTGACACCGATCCTCCACAAAATATTCCAAAGCATAGAAAAAGATAGCAAACTCCAAACTCATTCTAAGAGGACAGTAAAACTTTGATACCTAAACAGGTCAAGGATACTACAGGAATAGAGATATACACAGTGATATCTCTAAATAACTTACATGCAAAAATCCATAACAAAATATTGGCCAATAGAATACAAAAGTATATAAAACATATTATTCATCATGAGCAGGTAGGATTCATTCCAGGGATACAGGGATGGTTCAACATCTGAAAGTTCATCAGCATAATCCATTGATTAAAAAAAACCACATGATAAGATTGATAGATGCAGGAAAAGCATTTGACAATATCCAATACCCATTACTAATTAAGACACTCAAGGCTATAAGAGTAGAAGAAAAATTCCTTAATTTAATACAAGCTATTTTTGAAAATCCAAGAGCCACCATCAGAGTCAATGGAGAAAAGAAGAAAACAATCCCACTGAAAAAGGGTACCAGACAAGGATGCCCTTTTTCACTACTTTTTCAACATTGTACTGGAGGTCTTACCTAACATTAGTCAGTGGAAGGACTCTAAACATACTGGTCTGGGAGAGGAAGAGGTGAAACTTTATTTGCAGATGTGATTCTATACATTGAAAACTCCAAAGGCTCCACAATAGGAGTGACAGCAGCAATAGAGGAATGTGGAAGAGTGGCAGGATAGAAGATCAACAAACAGAAATTTATTGGTTTGCTATATACATCTGACAAGACCACAGACTTTGAGATCAAGAAAGGGCTATCCTTCACATACCCAAGAATGAATAGAAATATCTAGGGATCTACCTAACCATAAAAACAAGATTTATAAAAGGAAAAATACAGAACCTTACTATAGGAAACCAAAAGAAACCTCTAAAAATGGAAGAATATCCCATGCTCATGGATGGGAAGATTCAATATAGTAAAGATGCAAATCTTACCTACCGCACTATATAATTTACATATACTCCTGCTACACTTTAGAGATATTATTATCCTTTTATAGGATGACATTATAAATCATTAGCCAATGGTATAGAATTTCAAATACTGTTTAAAAAAGAAAATTTTACATGTGCAGGACAGCTTTTTATACCAAAATACATGAGCTGTTGACTTGTTCATATTGAAAATTCAAGTGACTGGAAATTATTTACACAAACAATTGTTGGAGTTGGTGACAGGGCAATACGGTAAAACTTCCATTAATGCCTACTCATAAAGGCAGAACCATGCATGCTGGACTATGACAGGTCATACAAAAGCAATGCAGTATAGAAATAGCAAATATATTATTGTGTGTCTCAGACAGCATCCAGGGATGTGAGCAGCCTTGCTATCAGACAGAGATTACCATAAACTTGATTATAGTGGATGGAACTATGCCATAATGTGATACTTGATCATTTGATCCATCTTGCATTTGCTCTAGGTTTAAAATTTTCTATCTTGTTAAGTGACAGAAATTTAATCCCAATTTACTTTAATATTGCTGGTGGCTTTTGCCTTTTCCCTTTTTATTTTATTTATTTTTTAAATAATATTTTTCTGTTTTGTTTTGCTTTGTTTTATTTGTTAGGTTCTCCAGCTTGTGAAAAACAGAAGGAGAGGATGCATAAAGATGATAACTAACTGAAACATTTCTCAGGAATGAGCGAGGTTAAGGGAATTTTTCTTGAAGGACACAAGAAATTCAGAGTAGTCACCATATCCTTTCGACCTTCCCCCTATACCTTGAATATAACTGACCAAAAGATTCCCTGGAAATCCATTATTTTCATTGGATTTTTAATTTTTTTAAGTCGTCTTAAAGAGATGAAATCAAGTCAGTTTCTTGCCTTATATCTGGAAATTCTTACCATATATTGTGTTTGTTTCACTTCATATTTCAGTTCATCATTTCTGGCCCCACCACCTCATTATTCACTATTCTTTCTGCTGATATATTTGCCCCAGACCCACTAACTTTTCATTATAATTTTTGTTCCTTCCTTTTATAAGGTTTTCCATATGATTTTGACTTGAATTATCTTCAACCTTTGAGATCCTCACTCAGACAGCTTTGCCTTATGGAAGCCTATTCAGGACCAGGCTTGATAAAATGCTCCCTCTTATCGTGTATTGTAACTCAACTTTCCAATAATTTTCTTTGATTAACAGTTCAAACTTATTATTTATGTTAGTATATTTACTTCTGTATCTGGAAAGACTGTTAGCTTCCAGAAAATAAGAATTTTTTTTCATTATTCCTTTTGCATTCCTACATCCTTTTTAAAAAATTATGTTTATTAATTGGGGGCTCACACAGCTCTTATCATAATACATACATGTATCCATTGTGTTAAGCACATTTGTACATATATTGCCATCATCATTGAAAAAATTTTCTTTCTACTTGAGCCCTTGCTATCAGCTCCTCATTTTTTTCCCTTCCCTCTCTCCCACACCCTCCCTCTGTCACGAATCAACCCTTGATAATTTATGAATTATTATTTTTGCATGTCTTATACTGACCAATGTCTTCATTGGTCTTCACCCACTTTTCTGTTGTCCATCCCCCAGGGAGGGGGTCATATGTAGATCATTGTGATCTGTTCACCCTTTCTACCCCCACCTTCCCCTTCTCCTCCTGGTATGGCTACTCTCAATACTGGTCCTGAGGGGTTTATCTGTCCTGGATCTGTGTTTCTAGCTCTTATCTGTACCTGTGTACATGCTCTAGTCTAGCCAAATTTAGAAGGTGGAATTGGGATCATGATAGTGAGCTTGGGGTGGAGGGAGGAAGCATCAAATAACTATAGGAAAGTTGTATGTTCCATCAGTGCTATACTGCACACTGACTGGCTGGTCTCATCCTTGTGACCTTTCTGTGAGGGTTTGTCCAATTGTCTACAGATGGGCTTTGGGTTGCCACTCTGCACTCTCCCTCATTCACACTGATACAATTTTTTGTTCTAGGTCCTGATGCCTGATACCTGAACCCATTGACACCTCATGATCGCACATGCTGGAGTGCTTCTTCCGTATAGGCTTTGTTGCTTCTCAACTAGATGGCCATTTGTTTATCTTTAAGTCTTTAAGACCCCAGATGCTATGTCTTTTGATAGCTGGGCACCATCAGCTTTCTTCACCACATTTGCTTATAAACCCATTTTGTCTTCAGCGATTGTGTCGGGAAGGTGAGCATCACAGAATGCCAGGTTATTAGACCAAAGTGTTCTTGCTTTGAGGGAGTACTTGAGTAGAGGTCGAATGCCCATCTGCTACCTTGATACTTAACATATATGTACATTGATTTATTTCCCTGTCATTATATATAAATATATTTACATATGTATATGCCTGTATTTATACCTCCATAAATTCCCTTTGCCTATTTGTTCTTTCTTTTATTTCCTTTTACTTTCCTCTTGTTTCACTATCATGTTCAGCCTTCACTCAGGTTTCAGTAATTCTTCTCAGTTACATTGCCTTGATCAAGCCCTACCAGGCATCCTACAGCCTCCTTGCTATCCATTTTAGATCACTTGTTGTTCCCTTGTCCCTGGGTTTGTTAACATCACTTACTTTCCCCTGTTTCCCCCTCTCTTGTGTCCTCCCAGAACCATCGGTCCCATTGCTTTTCTACATTCTTAAAACCATTGTCACTGATTTTATTCTGACTCACAGTGACCCTATAGGACTGGATAGACCTCACTCCAGATGTTTCCAAGACTGTTAATCTTTATGAAATTAGACAGTCGGGTCTTTCTCCTGCTGATCAAATGGTTTGTTTGAACATCAGAACTTTAGGTTAGCAGTTAAGTTCTTTTACCACTACTCTACCAGCATTCCTCTCCTTTCCTATATTTTTAATTCTTCTAAACTGCCAGGATACAGTACAATAAACACAAAACCAATGTGGGTCATTGTAACACAAATTTTCATATATGATGAGATTAGCAATTGTCTTCATTTTCTACCCAGACCTTATTTTTGAAAGAGGGGAAGAAATCATACTACAAATGGCTATGTCCCAGTAAGCCAAAGAAAAGAAGCCCTCCTCCAGAGTGAAGGAGAGTGTGATTCTTCCTTTTCCCTACCTCTAGCTTAATCTCTCTAGAAATGCGGTGTTAGGCTGGGTTCTCTAAAAAGCAAAACCCGTGACACTTGTACATGTATGCATATGGAAAGATCTTATCAAGCAATGGTTCACATCAGTGTAGAAGTAAACAGATTCAATCTAGTTAAATTCCATAAGTCAGATGTAAGCTGGAGGCTTTTCCTGACTCCTATAGCTCCCATAGCTGAAAAACCACAGGCTGGTGGATGCAGAGCTAAATGAATCCAAGGTTGGCAGTTCTCTGATGTCTCCTGGGACCAGCAGGTAATATACAAAGAAGTCAATGAACCAGATGCAGGATCCAGATACAGCAGTAGTAGTGAGCTAGCTTTCTCATACTTTCAATCTATACCAACAGTAACCACACTCAGAATGAAATCTCCCTCAATTAAGCGGAGTCTGTGGCAAGATCAAGATACTGATACTCTACCCTGTGTTCCCGAAAACTTCTTGACTACCATCATGAAGATGATCTATAACTTGGGAGATTTCTGGTCCATTCAAACTGACATAAAACATAACTATCACAAATGGTAACAACGTACTAAATCATTATCAAAATCGCTCCCATTGATGTGAAATCTGCCACCATTGTAAGACTCAAATGTGATGTAACTTTATCACCTTAGGATAACCTTAGGACAAAATTAATCATTACCTTCAGATCATTAAAATCAATTACTACAATGTGGAACCTATTAATTAGCCATTGGATACTTTTATTTAGCATCTATTTCTTACTGATCTCTATGCCATTATTTACACATGTCAAGATTAAGAAACACTAATTTATACAAGGACTTTCTACATTATTATAGGAGATATAGAAACACACAAGCACACATTTCCAAGTCAATTGCAACTCCTAAAACTTCATGTGCTACAGAACACAACTGCTCTCAGGTGTTTTCTTGGCTGTAATCTTTACAAAGCAGATTTCCAGGAATTTTTCCTGCAGCTCTTCTGGGGAGATCAAGCCATTAGGTTTGTGATCAAGTGCAAAGCATTTGTGCCACAGAGGGACCTTCAGAAAATGCAATATAATATTTTCTTTATATATACATATATAAAGAAAATATGTTATATATTTGCACAGATGATCTAAATTCAAGCTCTTTTTATATGAAATATGCTGGTGCTAGAGGGTAACAATCATAATATGTATTTCAAGACCTCAGAGAGAATTTATGTACATAGCTAATGACAGATGATATTTGTATAAAAACGTCTACAGGTAAATGAGATTGGAGTGATAGGAATTCAACAATCATGGATATGGAATGAGTAATGTTTCAAAGGAATTTGGAGTTATGTATCAAAATAACTAAAAGTAATTGAGTGCCATTGAAGCAAGTGTTAAAAGTGAGTGTAGGATATCTTAAGGTGTTTTAAACCCCAACTTTGAAGGACTCAAATTGTCATAGAGACCAAGATGTATCAGCAAGAACCGCAAATAAATATTCAGAAGCTTTGACTTCAGAATATGAGTTTGAATCAAGCTTGTTGCCTTAAAGGAGCAATGGAGAATTTGTCATGGTGTTATTATAGAGGATGTCAAGATTTCATTCTTTACATGAAAAGTAGTTTAACTGATTTATATTGCTCAGGGTTCTCTTATGTATGCACAGAAGTTGCCATCCACAATTTTACTGTGACTGAGCCACATTTAATCTGCTGGAAGTAAATTGAAATAAATGGAATATATATGACACTCTGAACAGTGGAAAACATGAACGTGCAATGGAAAAATGTGTTTAAACTGCATAATAAGATACCATAAGGGAAGGAGTCATAAGAAAAGTAGTTAGCATGAAGTTTGGCAATTTTTCTACTATAATTATTCCATATATTATATTTATCTTTTACATAATTCATACTCCAAGGGATACAAGTTGACAGATACAGCAGACAATTGAGCTATGAATTAGGTGATGTGGGTTCTAATATAAGTTCTTGTATAAAATTTTTTATCACTTTGAACAAGCCCTTAATAGTCAGAGTTCGGCTTCAACATTTTAAAATGGCCAAAAAAGTATGATTTGTGTAAATTATATTATCAGCTATTTAGAAAAACTATTAATGTCGATATTTAAAATATGTGTAAAACTCCTAAGTGATAAAGCAAAATATGTATCAGAGTAATTTACTAGAATATAAAAGTCAATGTCATTTATATTATTATTATTAATTAGTTACTTATTAGGTCAGCTTCTTTTAGTACTATAGAAAATGATTTATTGGCATGAAAATCATTTTAAAGTAAACCATACAGTGGTATTTTGTCCATTCAGAAATGTCCAACCACTACTACTACTTAAAAAAAAAAATTCCATTATTTCAACATAATTCTCCATATCCATGAAGATACTTCTCATTATTGGCCCCACTCACCAGGCCTGGCAACCAATTTTCTTCTATGAAAATATTTTTCCAAATAATACATGGCCATTTGGTTCTGGCTTCTTTCACTCAGTTTAATGTTTTATATTTGCATCCATTATAGCATTAGCACATTATTTCCATCCATATTATAGTATTAGTACCTTTTTCCTTTTTGTAGTCAAAAAAGATTCCATTACATCTATGCATATATATCAAAATTTATCCATTCATTTGTTGATGTACATTCGGGTTGTTCCTACTTTTTCATGATTTTATGTAGTGTTTCTAAAAGCATGCACGTATGCCCCAAAATAACATCCTTCCCATCAAGTCTATCTCAATTCAAATACATATATTTGAATATATATAGTTATTGAAATATATATATGTAATCTCCATGGAATGTATTCCAAAACAGAACTAGGTGGAAACCTACACAGTGTTTCTAAGGCTAAAAGTCTTTACAGAATTTAACTGCCATACATTTCTCTCATGTAAGGACTGGTGGGAGAAAACTATCAATCTTTAGGTTTGCAACTGAACTCTTTAACCAATGGATGATCAGGTCAACTGAAATATATAAAGAGATTCATTTAAAGGAAATTATTCATGCAATTGTGGATGCTTTTAAGTCCTGGATCCATGGAAAAGGTATCAGGGCTTTTTGTTGTTGTTGTTCATGTGCTTGCAGTGCTAATGAACCTAAAATTCGGCAGATCAGATGGCTGCTGGCTGCCTCACCACAGGTCAGAGGATGATGATTCAGGAGAAAGAGCAAACTTTGACAGAGCATCCATATATATTGGATGCATAACCAAGAACAAGCACGTGTATAGAACACATACCCCAGAACATTCCCCTTTCAACTGGTTAGCTGCTAACATGAGACTACACAATGGATAATGGTTGCAGAGCATCTACCAAAACACTAAATCATGGTTAGCCAAGTTGACACATGACCTTAAACACCACAGTGTATTTATTTGCATACTTGTTTCCCAAAACTAGAAGTGGGATTGCAATCCATGTGGAAATTGTAAAGAAACATAGCTCATTTAATTGCCCTTTTCTTTATTCTGCTTTTCACATATTGCATTTTTTTTTTTTTTTTGCAAATTGAAGGTTGTGGCAACACTAGGTATAAGATCTAAGGTATCATTTTCCAACAATATGTCTTTATATCACATTTTGGTAATTCTCACAATATTTCATACTTATCCATTATTATATCGATTATAGTGAAATAAGACCAGAGAACTTTGATATTACTACTATCATTGTGGAGCATGGCAAACTATGCTGATATAAGATGATTAGCCATTCCCCAGTCTCTATCTCTGTCCTCTGACCTTCCTTTGGCTCTCCTATACATTAATGTTTGGCACTATTAAAATTTAGATCAATTAATAACCAATGGCCTCTTATGTGTTCAGGTGAAGAAGTCAATTGATATAAAAAGCTTTGTTTGCTTCTTTTACAAATTTCCACAAATCTCCCCAGCTTTAGCAATCACCTTATCTCTCAGTAGCCATCAAGATCAAGTAAGACCCTCCAGCAACAAAAATATTGTAATTCACCGAAGGCACAGATTACAGCAGTCTTAGCAGTAATTTATTTATTTAGACATAGCTTTATTAAATATATAACAGATTACAGTATAGTGAAAACACTGAAGACTGTTAAGTGTGTGTGTGTTAGTCCAAGTTGACTAGAGAAACAAATCCTGGCTACTCATATGTGTATATAAAGAGCTTTATATACAAGAGCAATTGAATATTGAGAAAACATCCCAGCCCAGTCCAGATCAAGTGCATAAGTCTAATATTAGCCCATATGTCCAATACCAATTGATGAATTCCTCTTCAGACTCATACAACACATGCAATGATGCCAAATGCAGGAAGATCACAGGCCAGTGGGTGGAAAGTCTTGCAGATCCAGTGGCAGTAGAAGCATCTCAGAGCTGGCAGGGGTCTCCATGTGGCTCCTTCAGCTCCCGGGCTCTCACGTAGTTCCATGTTTCTTGTCCAAAGGAATGTCTCCCAAGGAGTGAGCATGTGTCCCACCTTCAGAGAGCTATTCATCTCCTTAGTGCCTCCAAATGAGGTCATCATTCATGGCTTGATTGACAAGCAAAACTCTGCCTTCACTCTGCTGTCTCAAATTGACAACAGATTATATAACTACCACAGTTTGCAATCGTATTTTTTAAAATTATTTTATTGGGGACTCATACAACTCTTATGATAATCCACACATCCATCCATTGTTTAAGCACATTTGTACATTTGTTGCCATCATCGTTTTCAAAATAGTTTATTTCTAATTGAGCCCTTGGTATTAGCTTTTCATATTTTTCCCCTCCCTCCCTCATAAACCAACCATTGATAATTTATAAATTATTATTCTTTTGTGTCTTACACTGACCAATGTCTTCCTTCAGCCACTTTTCTGTTGTCCATCCCCCCCAGAGGGGGTTATATATAGATCTTTGTAATCAGTTCCCCCTTTCTCCCCCCACCTTCCCCTTCCCCTCCTTGTATGGCTATGTTCAATATTTGTCCTGAGGGGTTGGTTTATCTGTCCAGGATTCCCTGTGTTTCCAGCTTTTATGTGTACCTGTGTACATGCTCTGGTCTGGCCAGATATGTCTAGCCATATTTGTAAGGTAGAATTGGGGTCATGATAGTGGGGAGGAGGAAGCATCAAAGAACTAGAGGACAGTTGTATGGTTCATTAGTGCTATACTGCACCCTGACTGGCTCGTCTCCTCTCCAAGACCCTTCTGTAAGGGGAGTCCACTTGCTTACAGATGGGCTTTGGGTCTCCACTCCGCACTCCCCCTCATTCACAATGATATGATTTTTTGTTCTGGGTCTTTGATGCCTGATACCTGATCCTATTGACACCTCTTGATCACAAAGGCTGGTGTGCTGCTTCCCTGTGGGCTTCATTGCTTCTCAGCTAAATGGCTGCTTGTTTATCTTCAACCCTTTAAGACCCCAGATGCTATATCTTTTGATAGGCAGGCACCATCAGCTTTCTTCACCATATTTGCTAATGCACCTGCTAAGTCTTCAGCGATCATGTTGGGAAGGTGAGCATCATAGAATACCAGGTAAATAGAAAATGTATTCTTATGTTGAGGGAGTACTTGAGTGGAGGCCCAGTGTCCACCTGCTACCTTAATACTATACCTATAAATATTTTTACAAACTCTATTTCCCCATTGTCATATATAAATATATTTACATAGGAACATGCCTTGATTTAGACCTCTATAAATGCCCTTTGCCTCTTAGTTCTTTCCTCTATTTCCTTTTGGTTTTCTCTTGTCCTATAGTATTATATCTAAATAAATAAAGTACATACTTTAAAAGTACTTTATTGCTAGAAAAAATAGTAACAGCCTACAGTATAGTGAAAATGCCACCACTCATCTTTCTTTTAGTAATACAGTGGTGATTTTTGTGATTGCTTGGATGCTGGAAGCTTTGACACTGGTGTTTCCAATGCCAGCAGGGTTACCCATAGAGGGACATATTTTCATAGAGCTTTCAAACCAATACAGTCAAGGATGATGTAATAAGTGATACATTTCTGAGGGATTGTTGTTGTTATTCGCAATCCAGTCTATTTGACTTGTGCCATTCCTAAGTACAGGAGAAATATTGAACAAGTCTGTTCATCCTAAAAATTATTATCATGCTTCAGTTCTTCACTATAGCTATGAATGAAATATTGAACAATTCCATTCATCCTAACAATTATTATTATGCTTCAGTTCTTCGCTACAGCTACAGGGTCACTCCGTGTCATTAAGAGTCTTTTTCTTTTTTGCTAACCCACTTCTTCAACAAGTATGATGTATTTTTCCAAGGGTTGGATCCTCCTGATTGCATGTCCAAAATCCATGAAAAGCATCTTTGTTTCTAAGGAGTCTTCTGGCTATACTTCCTCCAAGACAGACTGGTTTGTTCATCTTGTAGTTCTTGATACTTTCAATAATCTTTGCTAACACCATAATGAGAAAGCATATTTTCCTGAACAGTCTGCCTTTTTCATTGTTCAGTTTTCACACATGACTTATAAGAACAATAGCACCTTAATTTTCAAAATGATATATTTGCTTTTTTAACACTTAAAGGGGTCTTACATTGTAGATTTGACTAATGTATTTGTCATTAGATTTTTTAAAATCATTTTAGCTGATTGTAGATCCAAATAAAATGGAATCAGTTACAACACCAATCTTTTCTCTGTCTAACATGCTGTTATTTGTGCAATTGTGAGGATTTGGGTTTTCTTTACATGGAATCACAATTCTTATGGAAGACTTCAGGATTTTATCTTCATCAGCAAGTCCTTCATTTAGTCCTCTTGCTTTCAGCAAACCAGGCTGGGTAATCAATACATTGCAGGTTGTTAATGCTGATACCCTGCTCTTCTTCTTGTATTCCAACTTCTCAGATTATTTTTCTTCATACAGATGGAACAAATATGGGGAAAGAAAACAACCCTGATCCACTTCTTCCTTGATTTAGTACCAGGTTGTATCCCTATGTTCTATTGGAAGGACTGACACTTATTCTATGTACCAGTTACATATGAGCAAAATGAATTTGTCTGTAATCTCCATAGTTGTTGTTGCTGTAGTTTTAATTTCCCACCCAGTCTAATACTTTTGCATAGTCAATACAGCAGATATAGTAATGTATTTGGTATATTTTGCTTTCTGTCAAGATCCATTTGATGCAACAATATTTCTGTTTCATCTCCTGTAAATCTGATGAATATCAGAGGGATGTTGTGCCATATGAAGTGGGAAGATGAACACCTCAGGCTGCAAGTCAGTCAAAGAATGAGTCATCAAGAACTGCCTTATGAAAGTAGGCTCTTCCTAAATAACAAATATGGACCGAAGCTTTGAGGATGGAGTATGGCTCAAAATGAACAACTATTATCCATTAATAATCAGAACATGTCATGTACATCTAATTGACAGCCCATGAAATATAGCATGTAAAGATAGGTATCCTAGTCAGTGACATTATTGAAATGAAATGAATTGGTATTTGTCATTTTGATTTGGAAAATCTTGTGATTTTTTCAGCTGGGAATGAGAACTTGTAAAGGAATGATTTCATATCCATCATAAAAATTATAGTTATCAGTTTCCCACCTACTCCCAAACTCCCCGCCATACCTCAAACCACCAATGCAGTCACCATGTCTGTAGTTCTACCCATCCTGGATTTCATATACAAAAAAAAAGGAAAAATACAGAAAAACAAAACAAACAAACAAAAATCACTGCACTTTGCATGGTAGCAAGGCTAATCATATCCCAAGTCTGGGAATTCACCAGAAACTTAATCCACGTGTGAACCTTGAAGATGGAATTTGGGTTCATACTGCCATTTATAACTTCCACAAACCAGGTATTCACAATTAAGCTCTGATACAATACTTTCCTTCAGGTTTGCATTTTATCATTCACAATTCACAAAACTTGGATAACACAGGCCGGGATGCTTCTTCCTTATGGGCCCAGCTGACAGCTCACTCAGATGGGTGCTTGTTCGAAGACACCACCTTTAAGACCCAAGATGCTATATTTTCTAATATCAGGGAGCCATCTATTTTCTTTGACACACTTTTTTGACAGCATGTGTCTTCATAAGAGCAAGTAACAAATGTGGATATGTCATAATGTCATAAGAACTAATTGAGATATTGGTCCAACGTTCTTTATTATAATTGAATTACGATATTGTATGATATGTGAAATATATGCCAATAAAATAAGAAACAACCCCATGGAGAAAAAAATGAGCAAATTTATATCAGAAAACATATTTGCCCTTGGCTGTACAATAGCTAAACAAACAGAGTAAAAGATAAACTGAAAGAGCTGAGCAGAAATTGTCAAAGGTCAGTCCAAGAAGAAAAAGGAAAACATGCTAATGAAAGTACAAACACATGCAGTTTGAAAACTAAAAAGGCAGAGGATATTCAATATTTCTCAAGTTGAAAGAACTGAAGAAAAAATTCCACTGTTAATATTCATATGTAAATACAATAAGGAATCAGATGGACTTTGGGCTTCTAATAAAATCTCACCTAAGTACAAGAACAGTTTGTTCTAATTATATGACACTGTGTGATACTCACTGTCAACTTACCACAAGACATTTAACTGTGTGGATCATAAAAAAATATGGATAAAATTGCAAAAAAAGGAATCGCATAACATTTAATTGTGCTCATAGGAAGCCTGCACATAAACCAAGAGTCAATCAGTTAAACAGAATAAAGAAATATTGCATAATTTAAAATAAGGAAAAATGTGCATTAAAGTTGAATTATTTCAGCATAATTATTTAATATTTATGTTGCATGAATAATCCAGGAAATTGCACTAACACTTGAGGTAGGAAAGCCCATTAATAACTTGGTATACACAGAGACTCATATTTGCTTGATGGAATTTAAGAGGACTTGAGGCACTTTCTGAGGAAAATCAAAGACTACAGCCAACAAGACAGATGGTCACTCAACATAAGGAAAACAAAATCCTCACATCTAGACCAATCAAGAACATAGTGATATTTGGGAAAATGTTTCATGTTTCATTTACTTGAATCTATAATCAATGCCCATGGAATCAGCTGTGAAAACATCACTTGAAATATCACACTGAGAAAGTCTGATGCACAAGGACCTTTTGAAGGCTTAAAGATAAAAGATATCACTTTGAGAATAAAGATAATGGTGCACCTGACCAAGCCATGGCATGTTCAATTGCTTTATATTTTAGTATCTGAAATTTGGACAGTAAATAAGGAAAACTGGAGAAGGTATGCATTCTCATTAAGGTGTTGCAAAAAATACTGAGATGAACATGGACTGTCAGAACAAACAACAGGCTTATATAGTGGCTAGGAGACTCTAGAAGGCACACAGAGTTAAGAGTTGTCAGTCGAAGTCGTCTCTTCACAGACAGGCCTGGCAATTTGCCTCAGAAAGGTCACAGCCTTGAAAACACTGCGGAGCACTCCTACTTTATGCCCCGGAGATTCACACTGTTGGAATGGACCCAGTGGAAACTGAACACAATGGGACATCCCCTCACAGAGGGGTCACAGGGAAGAGACAGCCAGTCAGGGGGCAGTATAGCCCTGATGAAGCACACAACTTTCCTCTTGCTTTTGGTGCTTCCTTCCCGCCACTATCATGACCTCATTTCTACCTTACAAATCTGACTAGACCAGAGCATGCACACCACTACAGATAAGAGCCCACAACATAGGGAATCCAGGATAGATAAACCCCTCAAGGCCAACAAGGAGAGTAGAGATACCAGGAGGATTAGGGAGGGTGGGATGAGAAAGGGGGAATCAATTACAAGGATCAATCTAGAACTCCCTCCCAGGGGGACGAATAACAGAAAAGTGGGTGAGAGGCAACCGAGAACAATGTAAGATATGGAAAAAATAAATCTATCACTTATCAAGGGTTCGTCAGGGAGGACAGGCAAGGGAAGGAGAGGGAAGAAATGGAGAGCTGATATCAGTGGTTCAAGTTGGAAGAGAATGCTTTGAAAATGATGATGGCAGCATATGTATAAATGTGCTTGACACATTGGAGGAATGTATGGATTGTGCTAAGAGATGTAAGAGCCCCTATAAAAGTATTTTTTTAAAATAAAGGTTAATAATTTTTTACATTTTTGAGAGTAAATAGAAGGTAATAAAATGCACATGAGATTAGTATCCATTGACACCTTATGATCACACAGGCTGTTGTGATTTTTCCATGTGGGCTTTGTTGCTTCTCAGCTAGATGTCCACTTTTTATCTTTAAGACCCCAGACGCTATATCTTTTGATAGCCAGCCACCATCAGCTTTCTTCACCACATTTGCTTATGCACACATTTTGTCTTCGGTGATCACATCAGGGAAGGTGAGCATCACATAGTGCCGCGTTATTAGAACAAAGTGTTCTTGTATTGAAGGAGTACTTGAGTAGAGACCCAATGCCCATCTTCTGCCTTAATATTTAACATATAAATACATGTACATAGATCTATTTCCCTATTGTTATATATAAATATATCTACATATGTACATGTCTGTATTTAGACTTCTATTGTGGTTGGAAGGGGTGCCAGACCCCCACCACTAATCACGGGTTTTATAGGCACAACTGTACAGTTGAGATATATAAATATTACATTAAAGTCATAGAGAGAATGAGAGATAAAAGATAGATTGAAATAATGGAGTCAGACACATTTCATAGTAGCATGCTCACCTCAGCCCTGCTTGGTGGTCCACATGGAGAGAGGGGTGAGGGAAGGAGGGCAAGGGGAAAGGGAACAGGGGAGTGAGGAGAGGAGAGGAGAAGGGGTACCTAAGAGAGGCCCAGGGAGGAGCCAAGAGAGAGCTCTTTATTGCTAACCCAGGCCTATATACCTTTGGGGGGGGGAGTGCAAGCCCACTAATTACAAGAAAAGACATATGTCACAGGAAGGGGTTGCACTATAGGTTATACAGCCATGAGAGGGGGCAATCTAGTGTTATACATGCAATAGGAAGAGGAAAGATTGGGTGTATACATGTGACAAGATAGGTGGATCCCAGATTCAGGATGACAACCTCACTTTGGATGTCACTGGGCCAGTTTGATCTGTTCTCTGGACCTCCATAGGAACCATTATCAGTAGGGTGTGAACCCCACCTACAGGAACCAAGCTAATGGTCTCAAGCCTTTAGGGAGTAACCCATTGTCCTTGACAGCAGGGAGCTGGGCCTACCTGTCTGGCAATTGAATGCCTTCAGGGAGGATGTCTCTAAGCTTCTGACCTCCCCCATATGCTAGCAAAAAGCCCCTAGTGTTTGGCATGTCTTTGAGGGAGACAAAGCTGGGGAAAAGTCTCTTTATAATCCCACACTCTTTAAATGTACTTTGTCTCCTAGTTCTTTCTTCTATTTCCTTTTGTCCCACTATCATGATCTGCCTTCATTCATGTATCAGTAATTCCTCTTGGCTACATTGCCCTTGATCAAGCCCCACCAAGTATCCTATGCCTCCTCACCACTGAGTTTAGATTACTTGCTGTTTCCTTGTCAAAGGGTTTGTTGGCACCCTCCTTCCTCCCCCCGCCCCCCCAACTTCCCCTCTACCATTTACCCCTGGGAAGTTCAGTCCCGTTGTTTTCTCTGGATTGTTTATCCTGCCTATCTTATCAAGATAGACATGCAGAGATAATAATAAGCACAAAAACAAGACAGAGCAAAACAAACAATAATAGGAAACAGCAACAACAAAAAAGAACACCCAAAGCTACAACAAAAGGAAAGCCTATCAATAGTTCCAGATCTGTTTGCTGACCTTTATGAGTGCTTTCTGGTTGAATCTGATGGGGTGTCATGCCCTGGTCCCAAAGTCTATATTTGGTATTCCTCAGAGATCATTGCTTTGCTCCCCTTGCTGCTGTGTTGCACGCCTTTAGTGTTTCACCCTAGTGTGGAGAGTTCAGATAGGGCACAGTTCTGTTAGGTAGGTTAGCAAAGGGCTGGGAATGTCCATTAACACGTGCCCAGAGGGTCAAGCTAGGGAAACAAAGGAGTGGCGCACTGCACATGTTCAGGGTACCCGCCAGTAGGCAAGGGTGGGCGTGAACTTGAATTGGCTCACCTAGCCAGGTAAATTCAATTCAGCCAATGAGGTCAATCAGAGGTCTTCCACCAAGCCTCCCTGTGGAATCCTTGAAAAGGCAGAAGCCCGGAGAAGGTAGGAAGAGAACTTAGGTGCAGAGAGCTTTGGCACGCTTTGCAGGACTCCGAGCCGCTTTCCAGGTAGGCCGCATGTCCGGAAGGAGCCCCTTGGGTGCCGTGTAAACCTGAAACTTCTTCTAACCCTCATAAAACTCACTTCAATCACGAACCAGGCTTCAGCGTGAATTCTTTCTCATGCAGAGCCAAGGGCTGAGGTATAAATCTAGGTCCAGAGAGATCTAACAGTTTCTGCACTGTGCCTCCAGTGTTGCTCCCTTAGTGCTATGGGTCAGTGAGGGATATTGTGTCTCAGGGTGGGGCCAGCCCTATGATCCTTCCTGTGCTTTGGCTGCTCTGAGAAGGAATATCATCCTCGGGGCTTGGTGGGTCAAGATGTGTTCCACAATCTCTCCTTCCCTCTTCATTTGCTCCTGTGTGCTCTGATCAGATATGTGTGAATGAAGGGGAAAGGTGGAGTGGAGACCCAAAGCCCATCTGTATATAATTGGACATCCCATTACAGCAGGATCACAAATAAGAGCTGAGCCAGTCAAGGTGCACTATAGCACCGATGAAACACACAACTTTCCTCTAGTTCTTTAATGCCACCCCCCTCCCCATACAATGACCCCATTTCTATCTTAAAAACCTGGCTAGACCAGAGACTGTACACTAGTACAGATACGAGCTCGCAACATAGGGAAAGCAGGACAGATAACCCCCTCAGGAACAATAATGAGAGTAGCAATACCAGGAGGGTAAGGTGAAGGTGTGGGGAGAAAGAGGGAACTGATCAGAATGATCCACATATAACCCCCTCCCAGGGGTACGACAGCAGAAGAGTTGGTGAAGAGAGACAGCAGTTCAAGTAAGACATGAATAATTATTTATAAATTATCAAGGGCTCATGAGGGAGGGAGGGTGGGGAGGGTGGAATATGAACTGCTACCAAGTGTTCAAGTAGAAAGAAAAAGTTGTGAAAATGATGATGGCAACATATGTACAAATGTGCTTGACACAATGGATGGATGGATGGATTGTGATAAGAGTTTTAAGAGCCCCAATAAAATGATTTAAAAAAAACTAGTATACACACACCATTTTATATGTATATATATTTGTGACAAATATTGTGTGTATATGTGAATTTGTGTGTGTGTGTGTGTGTGTGTGATTTTGTTGGTAAATGCCAGACTGCTTAGTACACATCACAGATTCAAACCCACAAGTCCCTCCATGGGAGAAAGATGAGGTTATCTGATCCCATAAAGATTTACAAACTCAGAAGTCCAATATAAGATCACCATGAGTTTGAATCAAATATTAGCAATGGGTTGGTTATAACCAATGTTATATAGCTATGTTTCATTTAATCCTCAGTGTTTCAATTTTCTTAATGTTATTTAGATCAGTTTGTTTAAGGTCATTTCCATGTTGTTCATTGCTACTGTATACACATACCATTGATTTTGTATATTCATTTTATATTTTTAACTTGCTTAATTTATTCAATTCTTAATTTAGTGAATTCCTCATGATTTTCTCTCTCTTTCTCTCTCTCTCTCTCTATATATATAATTATATATACATATGTATATGTATATATATGATTATATATATGTATGTATGTATGTATGTATATTTTTCCCCTCCAATTGGCTTGCTAAGAAGCCCCGGTGGCACTCTGGGTTAAGTGGTATGCCGCTAATGGAAAGGTCTATAAGTCAGACTACATTAAACTGGCTTGTTTCAGTGACCAAAGCCAATCGCAAATGTTCTAAAATTGACTGTGGTAAAGATTGTACAATTCTTGATATGGTTGAACTATTAAATTAGGTGATATATGGATGGCATGCCAATAAAGTTGTTTAAAAAAATAGCAAGCACTAACATCATGTTTTGTTGCTAATCTTGTGGGGAAAGCATTCAATTTTCCATAACTAAGTATTACATACTAGTCGAGGGTTCCTGAAGCTCACCTTTGTCCCGCGGAGGAAGTTCTCTCCACCTTTAGTTGTGTGAGCATTGCTATCATGAATGTTTGTTGTATTTTCACAAATGGCAGTAAAAATAAGTTCACCCCTCCATAATCAAGGTTCCTTTACTGCCTATCAGGTCCTATCAAGCCTATTTCACGTCATGACAGCCCCATAGGTACAAAGTGGAGCTGCTCCACAGGGTTCTCAGATTGGAAGTGTATCATCAGGTTCAGTCTTCTCAGTTACCTAGGGCTGCGTTTGAACTGCCAGTCTTCCAGCTAAGATTCAGGTGACAGTGTAATATAAGATACAATAATAATTTATAAATTATTAAGGGTGCATGGGGGAGAGGGGAGGAGGAAGGAAAGGGGAGGGGGAAAAAAAGGAAAATGAGCGGATTCCGGGAACCCAAGAGGCAAGCGAATTTTGGGAATAATGAGGGCAACAAATGTATAGATGTGCTTTGCACAGTTGATCTGTGTATTGTGATGAATTGCATGAGCCCCAATAAATTGATTAAAAAAAAAAAACCAAACATAAAATTACCCATTTGAGCAATTTTGAGTATATAATTCAATGATATTAATTACATTCAGTCTGTTATGTGACCACCATCACTACCCATTGGCAAAATTTTCTAACAGGTCAAAGAGAACCTTATTCATCTCTCCCGTGTCCCACTCCCACCCACTGTGTATTTGGCTGTTCCAGACATTTCATATAATTGGGAAAACACAAATTTGTCTTTTGGGAATAACTTATTTTACTTAAACTCAAAGTGTACTCAAATTGTAACAGAATTTCATGTATATTTAAAATGGATTACTATTCTATTTTCTGTGAACACCGCAATGTTGACCCATTTATTTGCCAATGAATATTTGAATTATTTCCACTCTTTAGCATTTGAAAATGATGCTACAATAAACATTGACATACACAAAAAAAAAGATTCAGGTACTTATGCATTTTCAGCACCCAGATTACAAACATTTTCTGATCAATTGCAATAGGTAAGGGTTCATATTTAGGCTGAGGCCTACCCTAGGAAAAATAGAGATTTCCCCATTGACTTCTGTGATAAAGTAAGTGGAAAAGGTCAAAGAGGACCCATTACTATTGGTTGTTATTGTTTGTTAAGACTATAAAGGTTATGCAATTTTCTTTCTTGTTAAGAGAAATATATATCAGAAGTCATTACTACAATGCTTTTGTTAGTCTCTTGTATCATTATATTAAATGATCATGTCTGTTCCTTAATAGACTTCTTTGGTAATTTAATTTTACCACCAGGATAAGATAAGAAGATTTAAAATTCACTATCTTCAAATTAAATTTGCATGTACATTATTTTTTTAATCTATTAGGAACAATCTCTATAAATAACTTCACATCACTGCCTTGTTAAAAAATGCATGTGGTAACCTAAATATTATACTTATAGCCTGATATACCTAATATGCAGATTACTTACCCAAGTTTATTTACTCTTTTATATGCATCTTGTGCTTTAGTCAGCTTGATTTACTCATCATCAACAAATAGGTGTATTGTTATTTCTAGACTTCAGACCTATTGGCATATATGTTAGGCTGGCTTGTCTAGAGTATAGGAAAGAGCTTTCTATAAAGAAATAATTATATTTCAAGAAGGCATCCCAGCTCAGTCCAACTCAAATCCACAAGTCCGATGCTCGTCCAGGGGTCCCTCTTCAGACTTGTGTAGCTGCATACCAGTGACGAAGAGCAAGAAGCTCAAGAGGCAGGTGATGCAGAGTGAAACCCAAACCAGGGTCAATATGGCAGGGCCCTGACAGTTCTTCGGGTCATGGAAGAGCCCCAGCAAACACAAAGGTAAAGTCACTGAGTTCGAGCATGCAGGAAGGCAGAGAGACAAAGAGAGAGGAAGTTTCCAGCTTCCGCACTTACAGAAGGGTTACATCCCCAAGGAGGCATCATCAGGTTATAACGTGGTGGATTGGTTAGACTCCACTCCTACATTTTCATAAAAATCTACGTTGACATACAATAATCAACTACTTCAGCATATAATCAAAAGGACTTGACTTACAAAAAGTTCCATTGCTTTAGCATAAAATTGCTATAAATACTTAAAAACACTATGTCATGAATTTGCAAAAATGACACTGTTGCTAATATGTTTGTTAGTATTCTGTTATTGCATAGCCAATATATTAATATGGCCCTCAGATTTTTTTTTTTGGTTGCAATTGCACAGCTACAGGATAGCTAAATAATATAGAGTTCTTTTCAAATGAAACAATGTATTATATTATTTCTTCAATTATGGAGATTGTATTTTGGGTAATGCTACCTTTGTCATAACTGAAATTATGTCCATAAAATATTTCTCTCATCATTTTTCTCTACTAACTGCCTTCCATATAGTAGAGAATTAAAACAGAACAAACAAACAAAAAACGACCCTGCGGTCATCATGTCCATTCTGTCATAAAGACCATATATCATATTTCTGAGGCTGTAATTCTTTATAGGGAGCCATAGCTTAAACTTTTTCCTAGAGATTGACTGGTGGGCTAGAACTATTGACGCTTAGGTTAGTAGTTCAAGCAACACTCACAGGAAAGCATCTCCAGAACTCCTCGAAGGAGAAAGGGGGACTTCAAATTCACAAATAGCAGTTCAAAGACGAATAAAACAATTTCTGTACCAGTGAACTTCATTTCTATAGTTCAAAATATTGGATAATAGCAAAAATGGAATGCTTCCTATGTGTCAAGGTGTGTTTAAAGCCTGTGCACAGATAATAACACTGCTTTACCTTTACCTTTACTTACCTTTACTCAGAAGTTAGCCTTCTGAGCTAAGGAGTCGAGTCTTTCTTGTTTGGCATATTATGCCAGTAAGGAGCCCTGGTGGCATAGGGATGATGAGATGAGCTTTTAACAATAAGGTCAGTAGTTCAAAACTTCAGCGAGGAAAAGGCTGTGTTTTCTACTCCCATAACGAGTTATATCTCATTAACCCAAGGGGAAAGTCTCCCATGCCCTACAGAGTAAATATGAGTCAGCATCACTTGGTGGCAGAAGTTTTGTTTTGTTTTTGTTTTTTAAGAGAGTAACCTATCTGAGCCTCTATAATAAAAATAATACATATTGCAACCAGTATGCTATTCATAAAGAAGAATGGGTAGAAAATAGATTGCTGTTGAATCAAAGAAACACTTTTTAATTCATGTGGTGACAGATTTTAATTTTCCACTAATTATTACAATTATAGAAGCCCTGGTAGCATTGAGGTTTCACATTGAGCTGTTACCTGCAAAGAGAGTGGTTTGGAAATACCAGCTGTTCTTTGGGAGTAAAATGAAGTTTGCTACTCATGTAGAGAGTAGCAAACACTCACAGAGACAGCCTTACCCTGTCCTCTAAGGTCACTGTGAGTCAGTGACTTTGTTTTTGGTTTTGATTATTACAATTATATTCATAGTGAGTCAACCCTTTAAAAAAAACTTGGTAATCACTGGAATAAATCCCCATGTCAATGATAATTTTTCCATGGGTTCTCTTTTCTACCTACTCTCAAGATATCCATTTAGTTCCTCATACTGACTTTCCTGATCACAGCTTAAGCATGCTCAAACTATGCATGTTTTAAGATATTTTGTATTATATTTGTATTATAGGTATGCATGCATGTGCGCACACACACACACACACACACACTGTGCAATCAAAATCTTTTAAAACATCAAAAAACAATGGTAAGTAGACACTCTGCTTTCAGGTTATCTTCAACTGGATATTATTTCAGTTATCCCTGCTTCATTCACTGTGTCCTTGTGACAAGCATATTTTCAAATGCATTTCTAAACATATGAACACAAAGCCAATTGAAAATCCTGAAATGAATTTTAAAATGAATGGAGCTCCTGATCTCCACTATCTCAGGTGTTATGTCCTCAATGCCAGGCCTTATGGAAAAACAACATAAAGTGATACAATGGAAAACAGAAAAATAGTTCACAGGGTGAATTTACATTTTAAAAATAAGCATTCAAAAGCTGACTCATTATTCTGGTAACTGAAACCTGTGAGCAGGCTGGAGACAGGAACAAATAAGTTCTATGAAAGGCTTTCCATATTTCAAAAAAAATGAGACATATTAACAAGTGAACTGGACCTGATTGGATTCTACATTTTGAATCAAGTTCTTAGGATGATGAAACATTTATTAATAAACTAGCTTGTAATATATAAATGTTGGACTATTTTAAATTTCAGATGCATTGTCGATATACAGGTTCTCTAGCAATTGTGCTAGTAATTTAAACAAACTAAAAGTGGAGACAATGCCATTATTTGGAATTCAGTGATATTGTTATTAGTTAATGTGCCTTTAAAATTAAGATTAGGTGAGTAGCATATATTTTTAAATATCAGTTTGATATTTTAAAATATCAAGGATAGTCTTAATAGATTAATCTATTCAATTCGAAATTGAATTTTACTGGTACAAGATACTGGCAAATAGAGTAAATAAATTTAATAAAGTATATTATCTAAGTTATTATTTTCATTTCTAATTTAAGGACTAAAATTTATGTATCACCAGTATATTTTAATGACACTGGCTCATTAGGTTATATGATCATTAATGATGGTATATAAAATAGTTTTTACTTTATGAAGAGATCATCTGATATGTATGTTATATTCAGTTATTTCTCATGTACGCCTAAAAATATAGAAAAAATATGTGAGTGAGAATTTTACTTCCTTTTTTACAAATAGCCTCATTGTTGATCTGAACAAGGTTTATTTATTTTCAATCCCTGATCTCTTCTGTTATTATTAATATTGAGCACTTCATACTTAATATCGATGATTTTAGGAATCCTCTAATATTTAAATGGTTATTGTGCATAAACATTTTAATTAAAAATTTTATAACAAATATCTAGAGCTGAGGAGAAAGTGGTCTTTATTGGTTTTTTGAAGTAAATGATATTTATATAGGTAATAAGATTTGAACTTTTGGAGTATATTCTCTAAAAGGACAGAAAAAAAGTAGATTAATTGCAATTGCAGCTAATTGCACTAGCCTGTTATTGTTAGGTGCCATTTAGTCTGATCTAACTCATAGTGATCCCACGTACAATAGAACGACAGACCCTGCCCGGTCCTGCTATAGCCTCACACTGTTCCCCATGTTAAGCCCATTGTTGCAATTACTCTCAATGTCAATTACTCTCAATCAGGGTCATCCTATTCTACATGCAACAGTGTTTTGCCAAGCACAGTCTCCTTCTCCAGGGACTGGTCTTTCCAGATAGCATATCCAAAGTATGTGGGATAAAATCCCACCATCCTCACAACTAAGGGACGTTCTGGGAGTACTACTTCCATTACAGATTTGTTCATCCTATTGACAGCTATGGTATATTTAATATTCATTGCCAGCACCATAATTTTAAAGTATCAATCCTTCTTCACTCTTCCTTAATCATTGTCCAGGTTTTGTACATATAAGAAGTGGTTGAAAATACCATAGCTTGTATCAAGCACAGCGTAACCTTCAAATTGGCTTTGCTGCTTTATAAATTTTTAATGATATTTTTTTGTGGCAGAATTAGGCAATACAATATGTTGTGTGATTTCCTGACCACGGCTTCAAAGGGTGCTCATTGCAGATCCAAGTGAAATGAACTCCTTGGGAATTTTGATCTTTTTTTCCCTTCTATTTATATTGCTATGGTTTATTAAGCCATTTGGGAAGATTATGTTTTATATTGAAATGTAATGCATATTACTTTTTTATTGTGTTTCAAGTTCTTCTAACTTTCAGCAAGATTTATGCCATCTGCCATATTGAGGGTTGTCAATGAGTCTTCTGAGATTATTGGCTCAGCATACAGATTGAATGAGCCTAGTGTATAGGCACAATTCTAACACATATCTTTACTAATTTGAAACCATATATCTCCCTTTTTACTGTTCAAATAAGTGTGTCTTGATATATGTGTAATTGCTGCAGGATCACAATGGAATGTTCTGGAGTCGCCATTCTTCATGAGGGTACCCATAATTTGGCCTCCATAGTTCTATGCCTTGGTAGAGTCTATAAAACACAAGTAAACAACCTTCTTATATTCTCTGATATCAGCAAAGATCCATATGACATCAGCCAGAACATATCTTCCATTCTGTATCTAATTTTAAAAATCATCTTCAGCATAATTTTAGCTCTTTTATGCATTAAGAAGTGGGAAAGGGGACTCCGAACGATCACATTTAATGGATAAATATCATTACCTATCTGTTTTCATTTGTTTGCTTTTCTCTCTTCTTTGTGCTTGTGGTAGTTATATAATTAATTTCATGTCAACTTGATAAATAAGAGGTTGAGTTAACCTGTCAATCAGGTCAAAGCCTGAAGATGCTTTCCTTGTGGGTGTGGCCTACTCATGAGGATTCTGGGAACTGCCACTCTCTTGATTCTTCCATCTGAAGAGGTGGGCCACTCTCTCTGCTTTGCTTCTCTGTTGACAAGTCACATGGAACTATGCTGATGGCAGCCAGAGCCCTGGAGATGCATCCACCACCATTGTATCTACAGGACTTCTGACCCGCTGGCCTATGGTCTTCCCGAATTTGGCATTATTGCATGTACTGCGTGAGTCTAAAGAGGAATTTATGGACTAGTATCCAACATGTGTGTTAATATCAGACTGATGGACTTGATTTGGATTGGACTGGGATGTTTTCTCAATATACAACTGTTATTTGATATAAAGCTCTTGTTTACACATAGATGAGTGTCTCTGGATTTGTTTTTTTAGTCTATCCAGATTAACACAGTGCTCTCACCCCCAAGCAATTCAAACAATGCAATTGTGTTCATAGAGCAGACGATAATGTAGCCTCTACAAGTCAAAAGTGAATGAAATTTTTGTTCATATGCATGTTATACTTTGGTACTCAAATTGAAAGAAACACAAATTATATTCTGGTGTGATGGTTAAATTTCTGTACCAAATTTGCTGGACTGTAATTATCAGTGGTTTTAAAATTTTGAAGATGTTATCCCTCAAAATGAAATCTTACATAGTGCTTTAATTATTTCCATGAGTAGATCTTAGATGAGCACCCAATTAGCTGAAAATGAGTTAGCTTGGGTGTTGGGCCTACTTCCAATGTGTAAGGGTGATGGGGAAGGCTCTCTTGCCTTTTACTGGATCTTAGTTTTGCACCTGACTCATCATTATCTGACTTGTGAGTCCGCCATTTTACCTGTTGACTTTGGGTCCATCCTCACCAGCAGCTTACTCTCTGGCTGATCAAACTTCAGTTCATCAGTCCCTGCGTCTACATGAATCGAAAGAAGCAAAAAGCCTGACATCTGATTCCTGGTCTGGGAGCTGGCCAGTTTCTCCAATTGGATAAGTTAAATCTCTCTCTCTCTCTCTCTCAATCTGTGGATATATGAGATTCATTGGTTCCGCTTTTCTAAAGAAGCCAGAATCAACCAACTAGTTACTACTAGTGGTACACATCCAGGACAAATTAAAATAGTACGAGCACTTGAGAACTCAACTAACATTGAAATTACAGCCCATAGGAGGCAGGTTAGAATTTGCATCCTAAAGCAAAATAGACCAACTATCTGCTAAAACAAAAATCTCATATTTGTTTTAATTAATATTAAAACACTCGATTTAAATAATATAGAGAATGTTTCAATATATTACTTAAAACTCTTAAGATAAACTCTGCTTTAGAATTGAGGTCTCCATAAATTAGAAAATCTAATTTCTGTACCTGTGAATATGATCTTGTCTAAGAAAAACATTGTGTTTTTTATGTTAATAATATCATATCAAAATAGAATGGGACCTAGCCTGAATTCCTCAGGGGTGATTTATTTTAAAAAGGAAAAGCAGATTCACAAAGTAATAAAAGAAGATAAATGTCACATGAAGATTTATCTTCAAGCCCCTAAAAAATACCAAGACATGACAAGAAATAAAACTCTTCCCCTAGAGGTCTTACTAGTAGAGAGAAAGAACAGAGAGATTTGTCTTGCTGATGCCTTGAAACAATAACCGAATGGAAATTTACTGCATAGAGATGAAATCATTAAGACCCAAGTTATTCCTGGATAGACTAAATTAGAACGAGATGACAGAGAACATAGTCAAAGAACTTTAAAATAAACCAATTAAAATAGAGCAGTAAAATAATAATCTGGCCACAGGAATCTGAGTGAAAGTAATAAAAGTTCTGGGTTTTTTTGACACCAGAATTCCAAAAAGAAGGAATAAAGTAAAATATTGATATAATATTCAAATGAATAATGGATGAAACTATCAAATAATCTAAAAGACACAAACTTATGAATCCAAGAACCTAGGGAATTATAATAGGAAAGGCAAATAGGCAAACAATAAAGCTCATGATAAAATCAATCCAATGAAATTAATGGCAACTCAAGTCAATGTTGCTAATAAAACAGGGGTTATATTTACACTGAAGCTCCTACTATTCACCTGCCATGCAGCCCATCATTGCTCAGATCTAATTTGATCTAGCAGAAGGAACTTGAATAATATTCTTATTTTCTTCCATAAATTCCAGATTATATATTCTGCTTTCTCTTCTTTGATTGTCAGACACTATTTTCTTTTTTTTCCTTTTTAACTGACGTATATGAAAAAAGGATATATGTCCACTGTGAATTTTTACTCCCTTTTGTCCAGACTTATTGTCCATTTTTGTCCTATAACTTTGAAAAATTATGACACAGTTTAATAACCTATGCATCTAATGTATTCTTAAAAATATAGTTCTCTGGTTTATCATGAGTGAGTTACTGTCTAAATCACAAATACTTTATACTGAATAACACCATTACTGAAATCACTCTAATTGAAAATGTATTTCCTTACAATAATATAGAAGAGTCTTCAGAATGCAAATAATTTTGAAACAGCTGCATTTACAAAATTGGTTCATAAAATTTATTGAAAGTTTCAGTTACTATAATGTTGTACAAAGTTATTGAGAGTTTAAAAAATAATTCATATTCAAAAAGAAATATTTTTCATTCTTTTATATCATTTAAGATGTTATTGAAAATTCAAATATCCATTTTCCTCCCCTGATTTTCCAGACATCTCCCCCAGTGTACTGTAAATGCTACTGACTCAGGCTCAGTTCTCAGTAAAGCTTAATATCAATGAAAGGATTAAGTGGATTTAAAAGAAATCTTGAGGTAGAAAGCTTAAAAATTCTTCATATCTATAAAGACACCTAATGCCATCACAAATTATATAAAGGATTGCAGAAATAACGCATTTATAATACACACAGAGGTGGCATTTCTTTGACTGAAATATAGATTGATTCTTGCTTCTCAGAACAATTATAAAGTCACTTGGGAATTTTAACATTGTTCTTTTTTTTAACCTATTTCCTTAGCCCCCAAACACATATACTGTATCCATTTGCATACTGGTATAATTAGAACATAGGTTTGAGGTAAAACACACAGGGTTAAACTTGTCTAAATTTACCACAAATACCCTACTTTCTCATTTTCTTCACTAAAGAAAATAACTCCATTTATGTAGGATGGTGTGGGTGAAGTTCCATACACCTTGGTATACTGTCATATGGAAAGGCTCCGGAGGGAATGAAGGAATATTACTAACAAATTAAAAGTTGTACTTTGGAATGAGAAATTGATAGAATAAAAATTAGCAATTAGATTTAAAGTTAGATTAGATTTAGTAATTAGATCTAGGTGTCAGATTCCTAAAATCTTGGGTGAAGAGTTAGTAGTTCTTCAACTCATTCTTTAAAACATACTCATATCACTTAGTAAAAAAAAAAAATCATGTTTTAAGGACTATCCCAAATTTTTCTTTTTAAAAAATAGTTTAAAGTTATGAAGTACATTTAACCCAAGGAGATTTTATTAGGACATGCAAAATATTTTTTACATTAATAATGTCTTCTTTCATCAAATACATAAATCATTTGAAGTCATGCAGCTAAGAAATTGGTAAAGGTATTAACATGGTTTAAATTTCTGTCCCATATTCAAAAAGAAAAACAAATTAATTCACATTTTTTGGGGGAAAATACTGAATAATGAAGGGTGCATTAAAAGAATATGGAAAGAATATATAGCCATTGTACAAAAAGACCTAGTCACCAGTCAACCCTTTCAAGAAGTAGCATGTGACAAAGATTCATTGGTGATGACGGAAGCAGCTCAAACTACACTGAAGGCACGCGTCGTCATAAACCCAGACCCAGGAGTTGACCGAATAGCAATGAAAAGGTTTCAACAAACTACTGCAACACTGCAAGTACTCATTTGGTGTGCCAACAAATTTGGGGAAAATAATACTTGACCAACTGATTAGGAAAAATCCATTATTTACACCCAGTCCAATGGAAGGTGACCCAAAGGAATGTGACAATTAGAGAACATTGTCATTGACATCACTTGCATGTACATTTTTGCGTAAGATATTTCTACAATGGTTGCAGCAACATATTGGCAGAGAACTACCAGAAATTCAGGCCAGAGTGGGCAAAGGACACAGCACAAAAGTTATCATTGCTAACATCTGATCTCTCTTGGCTGAAACCAGAGCATAGAAGAATGAAGTTAACTGTGTTTCATTGATTATTCAAAGGCATTCCACTGTGGGGGTCATAGCAAACTACGGAGAGCCTTGAGAAGAGTAGGAATCCAGAACAGATACTTGTGCTCACGTAGCACTTACGTATGCGTCCAGGACTGGTGTGCAAATGGAGAGTGAATACTGTATGCTTTTTAATCAAAGAAGATGTACATCACTGTTGTTCACATTCACCAAATTTATTCAAATTGCATGCTGAGCAAATAATCAAGAATCTGCTCCATATGAAGGAGAATGTGGCATCAGTATTGGAGGAAGGCTAATTAATGACTTTCAATATGCAGATGGCACAAACTAGCTTGCTGAATTTGAGGAGGAATTGAATCATTTGCTGATGAAGATCATAAACTTCAGCCATCAGTATGGATTACAAACTAGTATACAGCAAACCAAAATTGTCACAATTACACCAATAGGTAACAATGATAAATGGATAAAAGATTGAAGTTGTTAAGTATATTATCTTCCACAGATCCACAATCAATGCTCATGAAAGCAGTAGTCAAGAAACCAAAGAATATATACATTGCCGCACAAGACCTTTTTAAAATTTTGAAGAGCAACGATGCCATTTTATATATGCATATAAAAGTTGAATACTGAATAAGGAATACTACAGAAGAATTGGCGCATTTGAATTATGATGCAGGTGAACGATATTGAAAGCACCATGGATGTCAAGAAAAATAACCAAATCTGTCTTGAAGAAGTACAACCAGAATGCTACTGAGAAATCAGGATGGTGAGACTTCTCTCAAATACTTTGGTCATATAATCAAGAGAGAGTAGTCGCTGGAAAGGGCCCTCATGTTTGCTCAAGTCAAAGGACAGTGATGTGGGGAGGACTGACACATTGGCTACAATAAAGCTCAAAGATAACTGACAGGAGTGTTTATAATAATACAACTTAGCCAAAGCCATCTCCTCTGACTTAGAGATTATACTAATGAAAATATATGGTTATAATAATGAAAAATAGTAGGTGATTATATTACTTGAATTCTTTTAAGCAAGGAACTTTACATTAAAAACAATTAGCTATCTTTGGGACTTGGCAGTGCTTCATTCATGTCATCCGTAGGGTCGCTATGAGTTGAAACTGAATCAATATCAGCTAATAGCAACATCTTTGGAAGTATATAATTTTTTAAAAAAATTACAGAAAAAAGTATGATGTATTTAATATTGAAAGAGAAAGTAATTAGAATGAAATGATAGCAAGGAAGAAGAAATAGTTGAAGAATCAGAAGGGAAACTTGCATTGTCAAGTTAATAGAAATTGGGTTCACAATTTTAATAGCCATTGGAATGCAGGTGAATAAAATTTTGTACTATTTTTATAGTCATAAAATGGTTTATTTAACTATGTGTGTTTATGTGTGTATGTGTTTATTTTTATTTGTGGGCATAGTGGGCATAATGAACATTTGTATTTTTTAGCACCTGGAAGAATTTCAAGAAATGGGGAAGAAATAGTTCTCTTTTAATGTTGGTATATAATATGTCACAAAGGGAAAGGTATATGTACTCTGGCCAATACATAATTTTAAGGATTGTAAAAATTTTCTTCTTTGAATAGGTCAAGATGTAATGAAATACATATCATGTATCATAAAATCATGTAGGTCTGGATCTCCTGGTACTTCCACAAAAATGTTACGGCAGAATATGAGAGATGAATATTAATAGAAGTGTTCCCGTCCAGGAGATACATTGATATGTATGCTATCGGTTTTCAAAACCTAAATCTGCCAAATCCTTATGACTAAAGGTTAAAGAAACAGTGTATCTTTTTAAATGTGAACTTAACTTACGTTACTAAATCTTTAATAAAACTATGCAGTTATGACAATCTCTTATAAATGCATATCTTTAAAATTTGGGGAGAAGCAATTGACAGAAGCAGGATAATTGTACATGGCTAGGTAAAAACAGAAATGGCACCTAGGAATAATCACTTTAAATGTATCTTGAAACCCTCATAAGTGAATTGATATAATACATCTATGAAAGATAATAAAGAACCATGAGTATCATTTATATGTTCCCACAAATCAAAACTCATAGGTGAGAATCATTACTGATAACTTTCTTGCTTTTTCTTCTTTTATACATATGCCCACTTAGGAGATGCTTTGGCTAATGAAAAGTGAGAGGTTATTACAATGTGTATTATGAGGGTAAAAAAATATGCGTCCTCTTCGTCAGCAGATTTTGGCTATTGGAAACAAGTGTGGTACTGCTGTTCAGTACCATGGAGCTGACCAACTCCTAGTGATCTGAAGTCCAACAGAGCAGAAGACTGCACGTCCTGCAACCTCGTCACAGTTGCTATGCTGGTTGTTTTCCCTTGGTTCTTTCATCTTGAAATCGTCTAAGCATGGTTTTCTCGCACCAGGCATGGCCACACGTCATGCTCATGCTTTACTTCATCTTCTCGTGCTTCTCTTTGAAATTTTTTGTTCAGCTTCTTTACATCATCACTTCCTCCATTTGCTTTAGCTACTCTACATTCAAGAGCCACTTTCAGCATCTCTTCTGGTTTCTACTTTATTGGGACTTTTTGGCTATTTTTGTTGCTACTTTATTTCTTTTTAATGATCTTTTGCTTTCTTCATGTATGAAATAAGGATAAGTGCTTTAAGTAGAAACATCCAGTAAAGCTGAGCCATTGTGTAAGGAAAAGTTGCCGAAGATTAAACCCCCACCTCAAATTTTATAGCACATTTTCTGAGACTAAAATGTAATTGTGGTGTTAGTCTTTGAGCACCATATAACATATCCTCCTGTGACATATATTGAATAAGTTATTAAACAGTGGCTGATGTGTTTTTGTACTTTAATTCAAATTTAGATTTTATTATAACCACATAGGAATTACAAGATCAACTAGCTCTAAAGAAAGATGAAAATTCATTTTGCATGTTTAGAAAAACCATACAAAAGGGAAAGGTGATTGGCTATTCATAATGGTCATTGGCTCCCTCAGTAAAAATAATACGTAGCTGCATGTAAAATGAGCCAGCTTAATATGCCTTTCCTTTTTTTATATACTGCTTTTATTTGCAATAAAACTACTAATCTTAACATGTTTAAAATTTGACAAAAATGCCTAACTGAGTTTTGGCATAGAACTGGGAGACTGTCCTCAGACTATCTGGGAGAAATTTCTCATCTCTAGAGTTGTTAGATAAGATTTCTACAATTCACTCAATTAAAAAAATATATTTTTGTTATCGATATATTTACTCTACTTTACCATAAAACAAACCAAACCTCATTGCTACCCATTCATGTTTGACCGCTAGTGAAACCATAGAGCAACGTTTAACTGGCTTCCCAGGGTTTCCAAGACGGCAATCTTCACGGGAGCAAGTGTCACATCGTCCTCAAGAGGACGGCCTTCCAGTTCTGAACCGCTGACATGCAGGTTAGCGCAACAATCGCACTGCCAGGCATCCTCAACTTAAACACAGTGGCCACTTTCGTTTCACTGAACTAACTTTTTCATCTCTTTGAATATACCCTGAGCCCCAGTGGCTCAGTGGTGATGCCTTGGGGTGCTAACTCTAAGGGGGCAGTTGCAAAGCCCCAGCTGCTGCACTCGAGAAAGACAGGGCTTTCTAAAGAGTCTCAGGCTCAGAAACCCACAGGGGCACTTCTCCCGTGCTACAGGGTTGCTGTGAGTGGGCAGTGACTCGATGACAGGGAGGTTGTTTTTTATTTGTTTGTTTTGAGAATTGTTGTTGGGTGCCATCTTGTCAGTTCCTTGGGTATCAAAATGAAATATTTGCTTGTAACACTAGAAAGAGGTCCTTTTACAGTAGATTTGACCAAAACAATATGTTGTTCACTTTGGAGTGGGGGTGGGTGGGATGCTGCTTCTATGGGTGTTGCAAAAACTGCCAAACCATTTTAATATTTTTTCTTTTAATCTTGATTGGTCCAGTAGTGAGGTTTTTTGTTTGTTTGCTTGTTTTCTTATGCTGCTTGTAGTCCCCATTCAAGGCGGCATTTCCCGAGTGCACCTAGGTACTGTATTGTGTATTTGTCACGTGTGTGATCCACACGCATGTGCCTGACTGCAGACCGTGTGTGACACTGGGTGTTCTCTAGCGACAACAGAGAAACCTGAAGCTGGGCGTCTGTATAACATTTGTCTAGAAGACATATGACAAAAGGAACATGAATTTTATTCTATCAAACTGAATTATTGGGGTTCTTTTATGCTATTAATCTATTTTTCAAAATATTGTTCTTTCACTTACTTTTCTCTCCTCTAAAACCCAGATATATTGATTTAATACAGTAACTTTTCTTTGGAGTTTTTTTACTTGGAGACAATTGTCCTTTACTGATCTTTAATGAATAGTCAATGACATTTCAAAAGGCAATGGGAACATTTTAAAAGAAGAAAATCTTAATATATAGCATTCAGATTCTATTGTATTATCTATGATTGTAGTAGTATAGAATAAAATAATTTAACCTCAAGTTGTGGCTATTTTTAAATTTCTAAACTTTGAAAGGATATTTATATTTATCATGTATTACAAAATAAATGAATAGATTTTATTAAATTTACTCATTTCATTTTAAATTATTTTACACATCATTACCATATTTACTAAGTAAACAACAAGAAAAATGAAAGGAGTCCATCTCTTCATGGTGTGCCTGTATAGACAGTCTCTTGTAACTGAAGGTTGAAGTAGCAGAGATGTGGGACACATATAAAATCAGTACTATATTACTTCTCCAATCATGAATTGACTATCCAGATTTGTACATTGAAAGTAATTTTCTTTTCGTGACCTATTTAAGAGTAAGTCGTCTTACATGCCTATTAAAAATAACTTTATTATTGGACAATATGCCTGTAGTTTCCTGGCTATGAAGTACTTTAGAATTCCTGTAGAATATAATCCTGATATTATTATTTTTCACAGTTTATTGGTTTTACACTGTTAACTGATCTCTCCTTCAATAATTTATATCCTATATTTTGTAACATTGCTTGTTCCCTGTGTTCTGTTTTCAGTCTCAAATTTCCCGGTCCTCTCTTTTCAATTCTCTTCTTTCCCTTTGAGAAAAGTGTGTCCCTTTGGTCTCATATAGTTGATTGTTTTCAGGGACACTTTACCTACAGGTGTGATTATTTTATGGGACAATCTATTATTTGACAGAAAGGTGTCAAAGTATTGACAGAAAGCACTGTTAGGTGCTGTTGAGTCCATTCCAATTCACAGCAACCCTAAGAGCAACAGAACAGACAACTAGCAGGCCCTCACCATCCTACGAGTGTCCCTACCCAAGTCACTCTTGCAGCCATCGTATCACTTCTTCTCTTGAGGGCCCCCTCTTCTACACCATATCTCCACTTGACCAAACATGATGTCCTTCTGCAGGGTCTGGTCAACATGGAAGACAAAGTCTCATCATTCTTGCCTCTGAGGAACACTATGTATTTCTTCCAAGATAAATTAGTGTGTCCTTTTAACACTCTGTGGTTCTTTCAATATTCTTCTCTGGCACCACAATTCAAATGCATCAGTTCTTCTTCAATCTTCCTTATTCAATGTCTAACTTTCACATGCATATGAGGCAAAGGAAAATACCATGGCTTGTGTCAGACACGTGTTAGTTCTCAAAGTAACATCCTTGCTTTCAGTACTCTAAACAGGGACAGATAACAGAAATGTGAGTGAAGGGAGAACGGACAGTGTAGGATACGAAATAATAATAAGAACATATAATTGAACAAGAATTCACGACGGTGGGAGTGTGGGGGGTTTGGGGGGGAAAGGAGCCTATACCAAAGGCTCAAGTAGAAAATGTCTTGGAAATGATGATGACAACATATGTACAAATATGCTTGATGCAATGGATGTGTGCAATGTTATAGGAGCTGTAAGAGCCCCCAATAAGATGATTAAAAAAAGAGGTCTTGTGCAGCAGATTTACCCAATGTATCATTTGATCTTGACTACTGCTTCCGTGAGTATTGATCATGGATCCAAACAAGACAAAATCTTTGACAACTTCAGTGTTTCCTCTGTCTTGTTGGCTCACTTTCATTGACGTGTACAAATATGGATATCTTCCAGTTAGTTGTCCAAATATCAAATGTCTGTCTTCCAAATTTCATGCCATAGGTCAGCAAGTGCTTTCTTGGTTTGTTGAAACATTTCAGTGCTGTTACATCAGCTCCTGGAACTTTTTTTTGGGGGGGGGGCTTTCAATGCAGTTTGAACTTCTTCCCTCAACACCACTGGTTTGTGCTCATGTGGTACTACCTGTAATTGTGGAATGCCAACCATTTCTTTCTGGTACACTGCTTTGGGTATTCTTCATTTGATGCTTCCAGCATCAGTCGATCTTTTTCCCACAGACTCTTTCAATATCGTAACTAAGGCTAGGACTTGCTTCTACTTGAATTTGTTCACAGTTTGAGTTACATTGACTGTGTTCTTCCTTTTGGATTTTCACATTTCATTATCATATTTGACTTTCTCTTTCCACGCTTCTGTTGACATTTTCTACTCAGATCTTTGACTTCGTTTCTTTCATGTGCTTTACCTACCCTGTAAGAGCTAGTTTCAGTTTCAGAGTTTCTTCTGACATTCACTTTGGTTTTTCTATCCTTTTCTATCCATCTTTATAATGGCCTTTTACTTTCCTCATGAATGATTCTCTTTATGTCCTCCGCCAGCTTATCGGCTCTCCTTTCATTAGTGTTCAATGCAGCAAATCTGTTCTTGAGATGTTTTTGAAACTCAGATAGGATAGACTCTACATTGTATTTGGACTCTGTGGATACCTTTTCATTTTATTCAGCTGCAACTTGAACTTAACATATATATGAGGAATTGGTGCTCTGCTCCACAGTCAGCCCCTGGCCTAACTTTAGCTGCCTGTATTGAGCTTCTCCATTGTCTCTTCCCACAAATGTCGTCCATTTGATTTCTGTGTATTCCCTCTGGGGAAGTCCAGGTGCATAGTTGCTGTTTCTGCTGTTGAAAAGGATATTTGCTATGAACAAGTCATTGGTCTTGCAAAATTCTATCATGTGATCTCCAGTTTTGTTTCTATCACTAAATCCATAATTTCAACTATTATTCCTTCTTTGTTTCCAACTTTTGCAATCTAATCACAAATAACTATCAATGCATCCTGATTTCATGTTCGATCAATTTCTAACCAAAGTTATTTATAGAATTCTTTCATTGTTCTTGTTTCTTGCCACTTCTATTAGCTATTAGAAACTTTCTTTTGGAATCTTTCATATTTTCTTTCTATTTTAATCAAGTAATATTTGTCACATCATACAATTTGATGTTTCAATCATATAAAGGATTGTGCAATCGTCATCAAAATCAACTGTGGACCTCCCTCCTCCCGTCTGTTACACGTTGATGTTGATTCCCATAGCTCTTCTCCCTCTCTCTCCATGTCCCAAAGTAAAATTAATCCTATTAATATCTTAATCTTTCCTTCAACCTCATTTCCCTATACAGATAACTATAAAAGCCTAGGATAGACACCAAGCAAGGATCCATCAACAATTGCCATAGAAAATCAATAGAGAACTAAATCCAATAGAAAATATCAAATATTATAAGAGTAAAATAAATTTACATTGGATATGTAGCATGATCAAATTACAAGACATTACATTCCAACCTGAGTACAGTGGTTAAAATTCCCTTTACAACGACACTATCTGATTTTGGAGCTATTGTCTTAGCCAACATGCAATAGGGAGTCACCTGAAGCACATCCCATATAGTAACCCTGGAAATGGATTTTGAGCTACCATTATCATCTTCATGTATTCTCCACAATCCAGGTATTTAGGACTTTGGCATTGGCAACATTCCTTTCTCCAGGTTTGGATCCTACTATTAGCTATCTTTGGAGCATATAGGTTAGTGTGCTCCTTCCATTTGTACCTACCTGACTCCTCACTTAGAGATATTTTCTATATGTAGAATCAGTTAATCTGTGGAATAGGAAGAGCTTTACTTTTTCCTTACCGAATTGTATTCCATTTAACCACCTTTTGCCTATTAATGCTATCTGTCCAGTACAAGATTGCATAAGGGTCATTGGATTTCCTTTTCTTATTCTTATTCCCAAGAGAAAGTATGTATCTCTATTTCCATTGGCAATAATGTTAGCTATCCATTCTGTAAATATGCCATTGATTTTGCTGAAGAAATTCTTTTCTATTTCCGTTTTGCTGAGAACTTTTATTAGGAAAGAGTGTTGGACTTTAACAATTACATTTTCTGCATCAGTTATGAGGATTAGGTGTTTTTGTTTATTAAATAGTGAATTTTGTTGACTGATTTTTGATGGTTAACACACCTTTCATCCCTGATAGGTCTTTCTTCTGGTTACTGCAGATTCCCCCCTGCCCCATTTTCTATTGCTTGAGTTAAAGGGTTAAGCTATTGATTCTGGCTCATTTTATGCGTTCATTTATTGATTACAATGTAAATCGTCTCTGAGCTTTCGTTTTCCTGTGTCAAAAGTGTTTTGGCATGATGTGCCTTCATTATGGTTTTATCCTAATAATTTTTAACTTCATTTTTTATTTCATCTGTTTAATAGTAGATTTTAAATAAAGTGTGTTCAGTTTCCATACCAGCATTCATCTACTGCTTGAAATTATTGTAGTACTATCATTTCATGATTTTTAATCAATTGAGTCTGTCTGGCCTAAAATAACATTTATTGTGGAGAACAATCCATTTATCTTGGAGAGGAATGTGTTCTGTGCTGCCATTTGGTGGTGTGTTCTGTATATATCTAAGAAGTCAAGTTGTGTGCTTGTGTTATTTTAATTCTCTGTATATTTGTTGAATTAGTTTGTAGTTGTTCTATCTGGGGTGTTACACCTCTTACTATTACTATAGAACTATTTATTTCTCTTTTTAATTCTGTTAAATTTCATTTGATACATTTCAAAACTCTCTCATTATATCTATTTCAGTTATTATTTCTTTGTCGGTTGATCCTTTTGTCGTTACATCATGCCCTTCTTAGTCTTATATTTTTCTTTGTTTCTAAAGTGTGTTTCATTGGTCTGACTTCCTTTGTTGTTTTATTATTTGGCTTTACCTGGTTTTTGCACTTATTAATGTATCTGCATGTCCGTCTAGATCATTTGGAGATGAAAAGAACAGGACCAAAGGTTCTGTGGGGATATGAGAGAAAAGGAGGTGGGAGAAAATAAGGGGTGGCAGAACCAACCCAGGGACAAGGGAACAACAAGTGAATTAAATCAATGGAAAGAAGGGCATAGGATGCTAGGTGGGGCTTAATCAAGGGCAATGTAGCAATGAGGAATTACTAAATCTATAGAAGGCTGAACATGATGGCGGGACAAGAGGAAAGTAAAAGGAAATAGAGGAAAGAACCAGGAGGCAAAGGACATTTACAGAGGTCTAAATACAGGCATATACATATGTAAATATAGATATAACGAGAAGGGACTAGAACTATGTATGCACATCTATGTTTTAACAGTTAAGATTCCAGGTAAACATTGGGCCTCTACCCAAGTACTCCCTCAACACAAGAACAATCCGGCATTCTGTGATGCTCACCTTCCCAACATGATCACTGAAGAGAAAATGGGTGCATAAGTAAATATGGTGAATAAAGCTGATGGTGCCTGGCTATCAAAAGATATAGCATCTAGGGTCTTAAAGGCTTGAAGATAAGCAAGTGGCCCTCTAGCTAGAAGCAACAAAGCCCACATGGAAGAAGCACACCTGCCTGTGTGATCATGAGGTGTCAATGGGATCAGGTATCAGGCATCTAAGATCCAGAATAAAACATACCAAAGGTGAAGGCGGGAGGCGGGGCAGGGAGTGGAGACCCAATGCCCATCTGTAGACAATTGGACATGCCCTCACAGAGGGATCACAGGGAAGAGATGCGGCAGTCAGGGTGCAGTATAGCATCAATGAAACACATAACTTTCCTCTAGTTCTTTGGTGCTTCCTTCCCCCCACTATCATGACCTCAATTCTGCCTTACAAATAGGATTAGAACAGAGCATGCATACTGCTACACAGAACCCAGGATAGATAAAGCCCTCAGGCAAACAAGGAGAGTAGAGATACCAGGAGGATTAGGGGAGGGTGGGGGGAGAAAGGAGAAATCAATTACAAGGATCAATCTAGAACCACCACCCAGGGGGATGAATAACAGAAAAGTGGGTGAGGGGTGATGGAGGACAATGTAAGATATGAAAATAATCATCTACAACTTATCAAGGGTTCGTGAGGGAGGGTGGTTGGGGGATGGAGAGGGGGAAATTGGGGGCTGATATCAGGGGCTCAAGTGGAAAGAGAATGCTTTGAAAATGATGATGGCGGCATATGTGCAAATGTGCTTGACACACTGGATTGAATGTATGGAGTGTGATGAGATGTAAGAGCCCCCAATAAAAGAATAAAAAAGAAAACATATCAATATGTTCTGTTTTCATTATCATTTTAATTCACTTTGTTATTTTCTACTTCTTGACCTGAGTATACTATAGAGAGATAGGAACTTATTGCTACCAATGTTTAATGCTTTATGAGCATGTATGTGTGTGTGAGGTGTTAAGGTGATGGTTCCACTTCACATTCTGTTCAGTGTTCATTGTTATGGTTCCACTTAACATTCTATGCATAGTTCTTCCCTGCAATCCTGTGTTCCTCAATCACACCATGTCAAAATGGCACCCATCATCAAATCATGCAAATATCTTCCTTTTTAAATGTTCCTTTACTTTGGGAACAACAACAGCAAAAAAAAGTGGGTACAAGGCTAAAACTATGGGGCACAAAGTCAGGGTGCTATATAGCACCAATGAAATGTACAACTTTCCTCCAGTTCTGTAATGCTTCCTTCTCCCAAATATTGTGATCCCAATTCTACCTTACAAATCCAGTTAGACCAGAAGATATACACTGATACAGATAGGAACTGGAAACACAGGGAATCCACAACAGATTAAACCCTTCAGGACCAATAATTAGAGTAGCAATACCAGGAGCATAAGGGGAAGGTGGGGGAGAAAGGGGGAAACCATTCACAAGGATCTACATATAGCCCCTCCCTGGGGGATGGACAACAGAAAAGTGGGTGAAGGGAGAAATCAGGCAGTGTAAGACATGACAAAATAATAATGATTTATAAATTTCAAGAATTCGTGAGGGGGAGGGGCAGGGAGTGGAAAAATGAGGGGCTGATACCAAGGGCTCAAGCAGAAAGAAAATGTTTTGAGAATGATGATGGCAACAAATGTACAAATGTGCTTGACACAATGAACGTAGGTATTGATTGTGGTAAGAGTTGTACAAGCCCCCAATAAAATTATTTTTAAAAAGAAAAGAAAAAGAACTACAGGACAGATAGGGTAATATTTATCAATGAAATTATAATAGAAAATCCCTTGCTACTAATGAAGAATTAACAGGAGGAAAATAAATTCCTTGGCACAATTTCCTATTTATCTCATCCATGGAATTTTTAATTTCCCTAAATCATCTGTATCATAGTCCTCTATTATCATCTTGTGTCCTTTGAGAACATTTGTACATCTTTGGAATCTTTAAAACAGTCACCATAACTTTATGAACTTATCTCTGTCATGAATTTAGTGAGTCCAATTAGATTACCTTGAAAATCACCTTTTAAATTAGATTTTCAAGTCCTCATAAGGAGACTCATACTAGTATATTGCAGAGAGAACATTTGTGAAGCTTCCAACGATCAGAGACATGTTTACACAAGCCTTGTTTGGAATAAACCTGTGCATATCTGAATTAGAACCCTAGTATGATACTTTTTGACTGACCTGGTACATGCCATCACAGTGTTTTGCTGGTGTGGTTTCTGCTGAATCGCTGTGCTTAACCTTACTGCTCAGTGCCAGGTTAGGGCTCATGTGTCCCTGCAGGACAGAACTGCTCCTTTGGTTTCCCAGATGGTAACTCTTCCCAGACTCATCTTTCTTCCAGCTGGTGGTTTTGAACAGCTGACCTTGCAGTTTGCAGTCTAAATTGTCACCACTATGCCACTAGAGTGTATCTCTTTGATCACCTTTATTTGTGATAGGAGTTCTGGTGGCATGGTGGTTATGCTCTGGACTACTAACCTCAAGTTCAGCAATTCAAAACCATCAACTGCCCTGAGGGAAAAATAAGATCAATACTTGATGGCAGTGGACTTCTTATCCTATAAAGATTTAAAATTTGGGAAAGCCAGAGGGTCAGTTCTACTCTGTCCTCGAGGGTCACTCTGAGTTGCTATCGACTAATCGACAGGGAGGGAAATAATGTATTGCACATTTTATGAATGGTATATCCTGTCTACATTCTAGAAATTCAATGAATACTTAATAAGGTTTAATTTTGGAAACAAATGCCTATAAAAATGCCTATTGATATTCAATAATAACTGCAACAGAATGCATTTATAACACTGAAATTGATTCTGCCAATGTAAATAATTGACTCCTACTCCCAAATTATTAAAAAAAATTACTAGGTAAACAATAGTTTGTATACTGATTGCACAATAAAATGAAAAATAAGTCCTAGATTTTGAAATTTTTTCAATATTATATATATATTTATTTATTTATTTTAGTTGATATTAGAAAACTTCTAACATTTATGCTATTTGTGTATAATTCATATCTTCACAGTTTCCCTATTTCTTAAAAACGTATTTGGGGAAGCTTATAATAAAAGAGTAATACAAATAAAATCATTGTTAATGGACTATGGAAATCACAAGAGCAATACATTGTCTAGAGGGGGAGGCATGGAAATATTCATGAAAGCAGACAAATCAAGGTAAGACAGTTATTGAGTCTGGAAACAAAAACCTAACTGAGCTTCTAGAAACAAAATTAATCTTTAAAAGAAGTGTAGGAATATGATATTGTCAATGTAGGGAAAGAGAAAGGATCCGAATTTATCTAGACAGAGAAATGGGCAAACCTAAACTCAGAGGACTTTTTTTATTATAACGTAACAGTGATATTTTCAATAGAGTTCTTAAAGGTGCCACTATCTTTTTTAGAAAATTCTCTCATATTTGTAAAGGTCCATTAATTGCTAGCTTTAATTATCATAAAATATTTTAAAATAGAATCAAACCAATAAACTTTATTATGGTTCTGTCTTTAGAATCTATAACCAATCTCCTCAATTTTTCATATTACAAGCATTTTAAAAATTAATAGTGAAGAAAGATAGATGTTTCTCCTAGTTTTCTTCAGACTCTTCATCATTCTGCCTGACCAATTGTTCACCAGTATAAGCTTTAAAATATAGCCACAGACTACTCAGTGATCAAGATACAGGCTTGAGCTCATTTTGTCCTTTAGTTGAGAACTCCATAAAATTTAAAAGTCCCCTGTTATGTGTTCCCCAGAGGAAACAACAAATTTATAAAATATAAATCAATTAAATTCAAATCAGTAACCTTGTTTCTCTGAACTCCCTTGCAATGAATGATAGAGTCACAGGTATGTGACTCCGGTGACACCAGTCAACTTCCTAATGTTATAACTTGGGTTCAGGAGTAACTACGTAAAGGAGGAAATGAATGTGGAGCACACAATTTCTGAGTAACTGACAGGCGAAGACCTTAGAGTCTGTCATTTGCAATAATAGTAATAGAGATTTTGTCATTTAATTCACAGCCTTAAAGGCTCAGTGGTTTTGAAGTTTCTTCTAAGCAGTCATCAACCTGTAAATCCTTTCTACTTGGTTTCTATATAGAGCCTATTTGATATTGTTTGAATATTTTCTCCCTTAAGCCACACAGAGACAATGTTCATGTCTTACAAATAACTGTTCTGCTATCTCATGAATATTTGAACATGACATTTAACAGATTTGATCAGGATGCCATGTTGTAAATAAATCCCCCACCTCTTATAGACACGCTTGTGGGAAACTACACCATCTTAATCTTGAATTTATGCATTTGTGGATTTTGATGGCTCACATCCACACTCCCATCTATCCATTCAACTTTTTCTAGCTATGCCATCGTTTTTGTCTTGTTAAAATATTTTGAAGAGTGAATCTACTTTTTATCTTTGTTGGTTAAAACTCAGCCGTATATTAATCTATTTAACCAAATCACTAATAGTTTTTGTTTTCCTCCTTTTTTCTGTTTGAACACAAGGTTATGGTCATGAGAATTCACTTTGGATAGTTCACTACTTTGCATTACAATAAGTTGTTGACTTTTAGTTATGCCCCCTGTACAATATTCCAGTCACATAATTTTATACAGATTACATATGAGTCTCAAATTAAAATTTTAGCTTTTTGTTTTAAGGGCTCTGAGGATTTACCTGTTATGGTCCCTCATTCATTCAGCATCTTAGTACTCAGAGATCTTTGTGCTTGTAAGATTCTTCTCCCATGTAATTACCATCCCTGATGGTAGCTTTCTCCTTACCTGTGACGTCCTCAGTTCTTTTCCTATCAACCCAAATCAAATCAATTTATTCTCCCTAGTCTACTTTATTTCTTCTGAAGTCTTGTAAGAAAACCAGGGATTTATACTAGACTCTCTTACTTATTTTTAATGGAATTCAATAGTCAAATTTTACCTTTCTGAAAGAAAGCAGAGATGCCTTATTTTCTGTTCATTTTGATTCCAACTCCTTGCCCAAAAAGACAAACCAACTACAGCCACATCTGATACTTATTAGGCACAACAATTACCATTTACCTCTTCCTTGAATAATTTATTAACCTTCTACTTTAAATATACAGTGTTCAGCCTTTATATAATACAAGAAGTTAATGTTGAAATTATGAAAATTTTTCTGATTTTTTTTTGATGTAGGATTACTTTATTTTTCTCTGGTTATATGGCATCCTGCTAATTGACAATGTTTGGGACATTGTAACATGAAAATTATTTTTTCATTCTCTTACTAATGAATTTATTTTATGTATTTTTAAGCTCTATAATCTGATCGAGAATTCTTCATATTATTTTTCTTTCCTATTAGGGTACCTCATAAATAATGATTACTTGAGGAAGAAGTCTCTCATAGAGCACATTAAGACTTAGAAACAGACCCACAATGGAGAGCAATCACTTTTTGTAGCATTCTATCACTAAATAGATGACTGAATAAAAATAAAAATTTCATTTGTATCCATTTCTCATTTTCTTACTGTAACTTAGTTTTAATTAGATACTTGTGACCTCCTAACTTATTAAACAACTAGCTTTTAGAGGAATATTAGAAATTTCTGAGTAGGTTTCACTTTTCTAATCTCCAAATTACAATCTATTAATTAATCAACAAAATTTCCTTTCAATTATATGGTCTTTCCTCCCATGTCACCACCCAAGTAATCTACTACCACTGCGAAGTGCTCTCATTAGATTTTGATGCACTGTAACTTTCATGCAGGACCTACATTCTCTGGTTATATTAGGGAATTAGAGGCTGCTGGAACTTAATGGTAGTGACTGGACATCTTTTTAGGCTATGGAGCATTGGTGGCCTGGTGGTAGGCTATGATCTGCAGAGTCAGGTGTTCTGTGGGAGAAAGACCGGGCTTTTCATTGACATACACTATTAGAAACTCACAGGGACGTTTCTACCCTGTTCTATAGGGTCCCTAGATATCAGGATCAGTTTTTTGGCTGAGTTTGAGTTTTTTTGTGTTTTAAAGTTATACTCATAAATTCTTCCTTAAAAATCTGTATTTAAATATCTCTAAGTGTATGTTTTCTTTATACATCTATATGTGTTTGATTATTAGAAATTATTTTATTTAAATCATTAATCTTTTCTATTAACTAAAATTATATTAGATTGAATGGTCTTTAAAAATTTTTAAATGACAGAATAGTAAAGTTTTAAGGGTATTATTTACCCTTAAAATTAGAACTTTTAGCGAAGTGACATTTTGAGAAATATGTGATGAAATTATAATCTCTACTGTACTATAATGTATTGAAATATTGAGCTATCTGATATTTCATTAGAAGGCCCGATTATATCTGTATAAGCTGTTTTAGAATAAAATTAATAAAGTTACTTTTGAAAATTTTAGAATGGTTTTTTTATCAATTTCATATTACAAAAGAAATATGGTGGTTATTTAACTTTGATTAAATTTATTTTCCATCAAACCACTCTAATTAGAACTGATTTTCATAGTTAAAATTAGAAACATTTAAGGTAGTTATTAACATCCAATGAAGTGTTTCAGATGTGTTTTTACTATAATTAACACGTTTTTACATAGATAAGATGGCAGAATAAAGCATATTTCTTCTGACTGGAAGTTAGACTTTAAAATAAAGTTAGAAAAGTTGAAAATAGTGTCCTGAGCATGTGTACTATGTTATTTTCTTGTGTTCCAGAAAGATCAATCTCAATATAACTCTGTGAAAGCTTGCAGCTGCATGTATAAATGTGCATTTGAATGTGTAATCATTCTTGTATATGCTAGTATTTTATTTGAAATCCAAACTGAGACTGGGCTAGATATTTATGTTACATAGCATCAGAGATAAAACCACACATCTTATCCCCATTTACTACTTCTTAGACATTCTCCTTATAAAGAGATTAAGTTCGGGTAGAAAGCAAACAGGGGTGGCTGCTTCTTTTAAATGCCCATATCTACTTAACTGACTCAATAGACTTTATGGAGCCCTGGTGGCATAGAGGGCTATACAACCACCTGCTGACTACAACATCAGTAGTTCAAACCCACCAGCTGCTCCTGTATAAATATTCATTCTCAGAACTCTAAGTTGCAATTCTGCTCTGCACTCTCGGATCACTAAGAGTGGGAATTGACTCAACGGCAGTGAGTTTTCAGCTTTTAAAGATGCTACAGGAGAAAACTTCATCCTTCAAAAAATATAATTTCATAGAGAATGAAAACAAATAAGTATAATTTTACTCATCTATGTTAAATTTTCCAACAGACTGAATTAAAAAATTTAATTAGATAAAAGTAACTAAAAATATATTAGATTGAACGCATTTTTAAATGCAGGAATAGTAAAGTTTTAAAAAGAATGAAAAATAATTTAATTCTATGTGAGCAAATTATAAGAATGTTTCCATCTGTGATCTTTATTCAACTGATTAACTATAGGGAGCTTTGTCTCAGTCTATTTTTATTTCATAAGCATAGCAACTGTTCTATAATTTCTGGCACTAGATGAAATAATAAAAGTTTAGTATTAATAAATGGTGCCACAGATAGTACCAAAATAGTTCACTAGCAATGAATTAGCCTTGTTAATACTTCATTACCCTATTCGTGGAAGATTTTCATTAATGGCTAAATAGCACTTGTATGTTACTGATTCTTGGACTTATTTGTATAGTTAAATTAGTTGGTTTGGCTCATTTTTAAACCACTGAATTTCCCAGGATATACTATTGCACAGTGAATATTACTGTAGTTCCGTAAATGTCATTTATTTTATATTCTACATGTGTGAAGGTTCAACAGCATAGTATTTTGTCAAACTTTTGTTCATATTTTCTCCTTTTAATATCAATATTTTGTTCTCTTAATCTTAAAATTTGATCTACTCAAGAAAATTAATTGTTGTCAACTGCCTCTGTTATTTTTTATAATGAATCCTGTGCTCATATGAGCATTGTATTTATGGGGACTTGGTGGTGCTGTGAGCCCTGGTGACATTGTGGGTTATGCATTGGGTCAGTAGTTCAAAACAACCAGCTTCTCTTTAGTAGAAAGGTGAGGTTTTTCTGTTTTTGTAAAGATTTATAGCCTCAGAAACCCAAAGGGTAGTTTGACTCTGTCCTGTAGGGTCGCTATTTGTTTAAATTATCTCAACGGCAGTGTTTGGTTTTATTGATTGATTTATTGTTATTTAGTAGTGTGGATTAGGCATTGTGCTGCTAATGACAAGGTAGGCAGTTCAGACCCACCAGCCACTCAATTGGAGTAAGATGAGACCCTCTCTTCCCATAAAGATTTGGTTTAGGAAATCCTACATATCATAACTCATGACAGGGAGCATGCTCATGTTATCAAGTGTATGTTATGTAGTGTGTGTTAACCTGTAAGTGAAAGAGTGCATAAAAATCAATATAATGAAGCTTCAAAATTATTTTTTAGAAATTAAGTATATAAACAGTATCTGAAGATGAAAAATATTTTGTTCTGAAGAACTGACTATCAAATAAATAAGTTTTCTCTAGTAATAATGCTTTAGTAGGAATATAAAAGGACCTATTCTAAATTTTTTCTGTTCTTTTTTTCTCTAAATAGTTTACAGTGCATTATATAAAATTATAGGTATCATTTATAATTTGAAAAATAAAGTAAAATGTAGCATGTTTACTATATTATTTTTGCCATTCTAAAGGTAAATATGTTATAACTGTTAGTTTTATAATAATAATACCTTATTCATCTGTATAGTAACTGTACTTAAGACTAACAGTTTACGTGTTCATGATAATAATTCTTGTTTCTGTTATCAAAATTTTTTCTGATGATTATGTCATTAGTTTTCCAATAGTCTAGAATGTGATCTCAGGTGCAGCTTCTATCCCAAAAGGCAATATTTTTCCACTACAGATACTTCTCTCACATTCTAATCCAATAACTAACCATAAACTTAAAGAACATATTAATATCACCTTTATCCATCATCATAAAAATCATAAAAGCAAATTAAATAATCAAAACATCTAAAATCCATTTTCACACTATTGTGCCTCATTATTAAACCCCCAAACCACTCGTGTGCATTCAGACTCAGAGCCACCCTGGCAGAGAGAGTGGTGGTGCTCCTGAGACCTGAGGGAATGTCTCTCTGTCGCGTTAACTGTCTCAACTTTCTGCCACGGAGCCACCGGTGGAGTCAAGCTGCTGAGCCTTTGAATTATTAGTGCTACATACTCCGAATCGGTAACTCCTTTCGGAAGCCAATATCACATTTCACATGGATAGAATAAGTAGTCATCTTGCTATTTCCTTCCTTTCAACTGCTAGGCATAGATAAAAGATCTATATATAGTTATCTAGTTAATCCCACAAGAATGGAGAAAAAATACTTGAAACTATTCAAGTAAGTCATTAGTTAAATCATCATGAAAACACCCCTAATATATATATTTTTTACTTTCAAATTGAATACTTCTCTTGTAATATTATGGCTAATATGCTATATAAATAATAAAAACAGTTTTTTAGTTAATATGCAACAAATATAAGCCAAGCGAAAATTGTGTCCAGAGAAATCAATATATAAGTAGTTCCTTCTATTTCAGTTAAAGTGTACATTTCAAGGTGCAATTTTTAAATGTAATTCTTACCTCCAGAGTAGATGAATGCAGTACTGTGATCTTCACATAAACGTCCATTCTGGCATGGTGTATTCAAATGCTTGGTTATACCTTCACACTCTTCAAATGAAGGAAAGAAGAAATATCTAAGTATGTGCTCATATATTCTCTTATTCACTTCAATATGCACACAAGAAAAAAAAATAAAAGGAAGGATCTCAACAAGATGGGCTGACACAGTGGTGGCAACAATGGACTGAAACACAATCGTGAAGACGGCACCGGGCAGGGCAGTGTTTCATTTGTTGCACAGAGGGTCACCGTGAGTCCGAATTCCTTGGATGGAACCGACCACAAGGACATGAAAAACACATGTGGAGTCGAAGGTCACTGAGTTGAAACTGAGTGGATGACAATGGGGTTCATTTTTGTTTCCTAAATATATACAAAATATATAATATATACATACACGTAGGTGTACATATATACATACACACACATATATAGTGTTGTCTTTTTAATGTTTAATGTTTAAAGACATTAATCTTTTTAATGTCTTTATATATTTATTTAATACTGCATATCGATGTTGATTTCACAATTTCAAATTTTCACTTCTTATACAGGTTATACATTATATTTTAAACTTGAATATTTTTCTTTCATATCTTTTTTACTTATTTGTTTACATAATATCAGTTTATGTGCATTTCATTGTCTCTCTTATTTGTTAATTATATCTTTTTTGCATTCTACATACAGTCGATAGAAATCTTTCAGGTGTGTTGATCCCAAAAGCACTCACGTCTGTAATGCTAATGATGTTTCATTGCTTTTATTGAAGTGCTCATTTCTTTTACACAAGACTTTCTACTCCCATAAAGATTTACTCTCTCAGAAACCCACAGGGGCAGCTCTTCTGTCTCCTAAAAAAATATTCCCTGATTCATTCAGATACTTCTTTTTTCTTATTTCATTCAGACACTTGTCTTTATTTTTTTCTAACATCTCATAACTTTAAAAATAAAATGCATGCGTTTTTAAGAGAAGAAAATATCCCTGGTGCCAAACTATCTTCTTAAGCTCTGCTTTCTTAGTAGTGCACTTCCTACCCTCGTGTTGCAGGTTATCTTATGTTCCTCACGTCAGCTCTTTACATTAAATGAAGTAATAAGCTTGTGTAGCATTCAAGTAAACCTTGGCATTTTCTTACATATGTTAGTAATTAATTGTATTTTTCTCATATTGCAATTTCCTTGGTTACTATTAAAATCTGCTAACAAAAAGGTGCTTGAATGATACACATTTTGTAACAATTTAATATACCAACATCCTGAGAAAATGAAGTGATCTTTGGTTTTGAAATGAATGATTTAAATCACTCATTTTGCCATAAAATATAATTATACATCTCACATTTCCTGTGTGGCTGTGGACAACTTGGCCTGTTTTTATGCCAGGCTCATATATATTGTGGGCTGTCCCTTGCTGCAATGACATACTTTATGAATGATAAAAAACGTTCAGGTAATAGAGAATCCATATTGTCAAAGAGAAGTTTCTCATTCTGTTAATAATAACTTCTGGGGAAACCCTGGCTTATGACCTATGCCTTTTATAAGAATGTTTCTAACTCTCTTCACTTGCAATGGAAGAAATCTATTTTCCTTTTCTTGCAGTTGATAAAGTTAGTTGCTATATCTTAAATAGGATTACATGTACATGAGGCTATGGAAAAATGTATTGCTGAAAAATAAAAAATTTTTATTAAACAGAAATTCAAAAAATAATTTGAAGTGATTATGTCTTCACATATCATCCATCTACTTCTATACACTTCACGAGGTGTGGATTTTACGTCTCAAAACTTTCCCCAAAGGGTCCTGTGCTCTTCAATCTCTACATCAAAATGGCAGTTTTGGCTAAGTTGAGGAACTAGTCATGTTCCTTTTAAATGCTTTCTGAGTTTGGGGAAAAATGAAAAAATCTGAAGGGGCAAAAGTGGGGCTCTAAGGTGGATGAGGTAAGATTTTCCAATGAAACCCGCATCGGACACTTACTGTGATCTACGAAAAATGAGCAAGTCATTGTCATGATCAGAAAGAAAAAGTCCTTGGTATACTTTTCCTGGCCTTTTTCTCATCAAGGAAGTTTGTTCAATTTCTTACATTTTCCATTTATGCCTTTTGAGGGAATCTACAAAGATTAACTCTTTGAAATCCAAAATAAGTACTCCTTATAAACTTCTGAGCTGATCTTTCTTCTTTGAATTTCTTCCTGTTTTCCTTATTCAAAGGCTACTTTCACATGTATTTGAGGCCACTGAAAATACCATGGATATGTCAGGTCTACCTTAGTCCTCAAAGTAACATCCTGGTTTTCAACACTTTAAAGTAGGCTTGCGCAGTAGATTTACTCAATGCAAGGCATCATTTCATCTTTTGACTGCTGCTTCTATGAGTATTGATTGTGGATCCAAATAAGATGAAATTATTGACAACTTCAATCTTCTTTCCAATTATTATGAACTTCCCTACTGGTCTACTTGTAAGGATTTTTGTTTTCCTTACAATGAGTTCTAATCCTTACTGAAAATTATAACCTTTTATATCCATCAGCAAGTACTTCAAGTCCGTCTCTATCACAGTAAGCCAGGTTTGGCATCTGCATATCGCATAAAGATTTAGTCTCAAAACCCCCATAGAAGGGTACAATGCAATGGAGGGGACGCTATACCACAGTAAACTAAAAATTTAACTCTTGGGTTTATAGCTAATTGTAACCTAGTATTTATTTTAATTAGCACGATGAAATCGTGTGTAATGAAAACCAATCTTTGCTTCTTTGAAAATATCTGGGTTTATATATACCTAGTTTGCATATTCCTTTACATAAAGCCATTATTAATTCATCTTGATGTATAAATATGGATACCAATATATTAGCAACGAGTTTTAAATTTATAATTTCTTAGATCTCATTTTGATAGATATCTTTTTATAGATTAGTTCTATGAATACATGTATTGATGTAAAAGTTGACAAGTTGGTAAGTCAGATAGATAGTTTGTTAAGATGTATTTTAAAAATACCAAACTGACTGACAGATTAAGTCCAAATAAGTTTTTGATTGCTTTCCTGTTGTTTATTGTAAGATATTTGATTAATTCATACTTCTTTGTGGATGAAAGTTTTACCCTAGTTAAAAATTAAAAACAGTGAAATATTACCTAAACTTCTCTTATCTATTATGTCTGTACACAGTCCTACGAAGCAGCCCTAGGCTGTACACAGGAAGTTTCTCTGAATTACAGTCTCTCTGATATCAACTAGCAGCAATAACACACTCATTGTAGGTGACTTGTTATATTCAGTTTACATTTTAATACCAAGTTAGCTTTTCTGCCCGCTGTCATTTCTGTGTGACATAGATTATGATAGCTAACTTTTTAATTTGTTTTTATTTTTTTAATCTGTTCAAAATCTCATTTCCGTACACCTTTAAAAGAAAAATGTTTCAAAACCTGTTTGGGAAACTCCAACATTCTTATATAAATACTAAAAGCACTATTTATTTTTTAAATTACCACAGATCCTTAAATATCTTTTGCAAAAATACAAGATGCTTTTTAAAACAGCAAGTAGACAATTTGAGATTTGGATAGAAGGGTTTTCTTAATAAATTGTATGAATTATGAAATACCTTTTGAAGCAAATTTTACTGTGACCATTTTATATATAATTTGAAGCAAATTTAACTGTGAAATATATTTTGAAGCAAATTTTACTTGATTTTAAATTAAAACCATTAGTTGTTTGTTTGTAAGACCACATTAAGATTACATTTAGATTATATCCAAATAACAAAAGAGAAGTATGCACATCACTTTTTGAGGAACATAATAATTGCATCTTTTCATGTGTGACCTTTTTGGCTGCTGCTTTTATGGTACATTTTAGATTTAGTCAGCATTTCTGAAGCTTGTACAGATTAGAAATCTCTTAAGAAGTGCCTTGACAGCAAGAAAAGCCATGTTATCTTCTAGTCATTAAAAAACAATCATTTTAGAGAGGTACTTTCCCTTAGTAGCTTTTTGGAGACTGTTTATATTACATAGATGTGGAATAAAATTTTCAGAGTCATTAGGAAACTACAAAAATAGGTTGCCTAGTGTATAATCATAGAAAAATTTAGTAAATGATAGAAAATTCCCAAACATAAAAACCATGACATTGCCAGCAAAGCATGTTGCTGAGAAAGAAATGCTGACCCACCTCAAATACTCTTGCCCAACAGCTGAATATAGTGTTTGATTTTGCCTGTAAATAACTGAATTCTGACTAAAACAATGCTATTTATATACTAGTATCCATTTACTTTAATATCTATTCTTGTTTAATCTCATTTAGCTATTACTCAATTGCTTGATAGAAAATGATATGCTTATCACACTTTCAGGTTGAAGACATGGGGACATAAGAGTTCCTCCTTAATCTCCACAATGTACAGATAGGATCCGTTCTCATTCAGCACTTCTTACCTCTGGTACCCTGTACTTTGTGCAGTCTTTTTGGATGTAGTTTTATATTCTAGGAGTTAGACTCTAAGATTCCAGGAAATTTTTACATGATTTAATTTCAGTGTCAAAATTGACTACCCAATAGTGGCTTATTTATATTGTTTCTGCAATCTGGGTTATAAATGATGCTTAGGAGAATTTAAAAAGGACCGTGATACATTTTAAAGTTTCAATTCAATATACAGTAAACTATGGGACTATTCATTTTTGTATTCATAAAATATTATACGCATTCTTACAAAATGTACATGAAAATAAACAAAATATCCTATCTAATTAATAACAGTATTCTTTTTCTGAAAACAATAAAAATATTTTTGATGAGCATGGAAGAAATCTACTTTCAAAAAGTCATGACCCCTTCTGGACCAGTGGTGAGAGTGGCAATACTGGGAGGGTGGAGGGAAGGTGAGGTAGTAAGGGAGAACCAATCACGAGGCTCTACAGATAACCTCCTCCCTAGGGGATGGACAACAGAAAAGTGGGTGAAGGGAGACGTCAGAAAAGTGGGTGAAGGGAGACGTCAGACAGTGTAAGATATGACAAAATAATAATTTATGAATTATGAAGGGTTTGTGGGGGTGGGGGAGGGGCGAGGGAGGGGGGAAAATGAGAAGCTGATATTAAGGGCTCAAGTAGAAAGCAAATGTTTTGAGAATGATGATAGCAACAAATGTACAAATGTGCTTGACACAATGGATGTATGTATGGATTGTGATAAGAACTGTATGAGCCCCCAAATGATGATTTTTTAAAAAGTCATCTGAAATGCTGCTTATTTTTGCTGTGCAACATCATATTATATTTGAGGCCCACATTTTAACATCTTTGTATGCTTGAGTTGTTTAATATTTAATGTAAGCAAAAAGCAGATAATGGAGTTTTGTACTTTTGTGTCAGTTTATTTTTTTGGCTAGTTGGCTGGTTTGCTTGTTGATTTATGGTTGGTTTTTAACTTCAATGGGTAAATGCAAGAAAATGAAACTAAATAAAGCCTAGAACAGCAAAGCGAACCTTACTATCTGACAATATTAATATCTTACACTAATAAAGGCTACCTGTAGGGAAGCTCAGGCTCCTTTTGATATTTCTTCTAAGAGCCATTTGGGGCAAGTAAACAAAGGGGAAATAAAATGTCAACCTAAATGATGAGAAAATTGAAAAAGAAATAAGGTTCTTTAGAAATATCACTGATACACACACACACACAAACACACACACACACACAAAAGAAATGCCTTTGTCAATATCTTAGCTGAAAAGTCTCCTTTAGCAAATATCAAGTCTCCTTTAGCAAAACCAGCAAATGATATGTCATAGTCACAATTATACAAGAGGGCTTCAAAAAGTTCAGGAAAGCTTTACAATATGATTTAAATCATTTTGTTAATGAATTTTTGAAATAGTATTGTTTGTGTTGAGATAGTGTATGAAAGAGCTCGCATAAACTAAGAATAGAACTGTGCAAATATCTCATATGTAAAATGAATAATTTGGGTCATTTCTCTTGGAATGTTCATCTATATTACTTCTGATGAAAAGCTGCTCATCTTCCTTATTACAGGATAGTTATTTTACATCACTTTACTATAAATGCATGACCTTTAGAAATCGACCCCTTCTGGATAAGATCCCAGATGTGAATACAATTAAACCCAATGTTGAATATTTTGTGTTGCCAGATCACTAATTAAATTCCTGCACATAACCTTTTTCTTCCTGAAATGTAACATTTAGTAAATTATTTCATAATTATTTAAACAATGTTTTGTATAGCTTTTATGTTTTAATTAGGTTTCCAAAATTTGGATTTAAATGAGAATTTGAAAGGAAGACCTTTGTACTACAGATAAAGAAACATCATCCACTCACAAAACACACTCTATTTTCAATGAGGCTGCAATTTCCGTTTTTGTTTTTTTTTGCATTTTAAAATTCACATGGGTTCTATTTAATTATCTTTGGGAGGGCTGATTAAAATTCCTAAATTCACAAAAGATACATTAAAAAGTCCAGAATAAAGAATACCTTTTTTCCCAAATAATTTTCCTTTAATACTCCCTATAACATACATTTATTTCTCTTAGTTTGATTTTTCTACTTAGTTAGATGATCTTTCAATACATTTTAAGCTCTGGGAATTCAGAGATGATCGTTTTGCCCCAGTAATCTAAGACTCAGATGACCTCTGTGGTATTCAGTCTACTAAAGTAGTTTTGGTGAGATTAGAACCAATTTTATGTGAAATTGTTTTCAAGGAATATAACACTAGAAGTGGATACCACTGGTCCCTTGAACAGGTATCTAATCTGGCTGCATAATTTAAGAATCCCCTTGGAGGTGTGGCCTATTTCGTAAGTATAAGTAAACTGAAGAATTATGTCTCCATTTGTCCTGGGGTCATTCATCTAGTTCCTTAGGAATTGAGCTAGTGACTTATCATATGGCCGGCTAGCCCTGGAAGAACTTAGACTTGCCCTAGTGTTGTAGTGGATTACTTGTTCAGCGGCTAATCATAAGACCAGCAGTTCAAAACTACCAACCACTCTGTGAGAGAAAGATGAGATTTTTCTACTCCCATAGTTATCAACTGGGAAACCCTAGGAAACCCATAGAGACAGTTCTTCCTTGCCTCATAGGATTTCTTTAACATGGAATCAAACCAAAGGCCGTGAATACTTGAGATGTGATAACTGAATAAGGAGAAAATTTGATGACACAGAGCTTGAACTGATCTTCAGCATATCTCAAAAGTCTAAACCAAAACCAAACATGAACTTATTGTCATGAAGTGAATTCTGACTCATTGCAGCCTTAAAGGACAAAGTCGAATGACCCTCTTTGGGTTTCTCAAACATTCAGCTTTCACAGCCTCATCTTTCTTCCCTGGAGCCACTAGTGTGTTTAAACCGATGACTGGTGGTTAACAGATGAATTAGTATCCCAGTACCCTACATGGGTACCACAAAGACCAATGGGATTTTTAAAAAGAGGGATGATATATATGTAACTCCATAATAAACTAAACAAATAAATTGAGGATGCTAGGAAAGGAATGGTGGTTTATTTTCTCAGTGACACAATTAAAAATAAATGAATAACCATGCTTTATGGAGGAGTATTACTGGAACAGTGAAACTGGAAGAAAATCACTCCCTAGTTATTATACTGAAATCATTTTCTATAAAAGTACCTGTGAGGTCCTCACAGAACTGTTGATTATAAAGGTTAGGTTCATTCTATCTCTAGTCAAAATGGAGAGACAGGAATGTGAAAGGAAATATTTAAGAGTAAATTCTATCTAATGATCAGTTCTGTACATTCAATGTGACATGGCTGTGATCTTAAAGGGCCTGGGACAGCTTGGCTCTGTGGTCACTCAGTGCACATATTTCTCTGAGATATGTAGGGACTATACTTTTCTGTATAGAGTTGGAGAAAAAATACACTCAGGTGTATTTCTCTTTGTTGATCTTTGTTTCTTCTGTCTTTTATTGGCTCAGACACTGCTTTGGAGAGAATAAAAAGAAGACATGATTGAAAGGATGGTTGTTATAGTTAGGTGCCGTCGAGTCAGCTTCCACTCATAACAATCTCTTTGTACAACAATGAAATACTGTCTAGCCCCGGGCCATCCTCACAATTGTTATGTTGGGACTCCTTGTTGCAGCTAGGGGCAATGGAGTAATAAGATTACTTTCTTTACTTCTATCAGTTCTAGGTTTATTTCTGTTTTGTTTGTTTAAGTCAATAATGAAATGAGCTTCCCATGAAACCTCAATGCACCTATTTTTCCATAACACTGTGAGTCTATTAAGCAGATGTGTAAAGATGTATATCATCAGAATCCTTTGATATGAGTACAGTCATTCTACCTCATACTGGATATGACATCTGAGAAAGAAACTAATATATTAGAACAGTGGGAATGAGACACCAGCAATTCGAAGTGTATAAAGGGATCTGAGTTCCAACTGAAGTACAATCCTGGTTGAAATATACTATTGAAATTCTACAAGAGTAGGAGTTAAGGGATTAAAAAAAAGGTTTGTGAGAAAATTTAGATGCCTGGTATCTGAAATATGTTGTATTTTCCAAATACTCAGATCTTAAAAAGGACAGGGGAGAGTTGCCTAATTTAACCACACATGTGCACATGTGAAATTTACATATTTATAAGAAAATAAGAAAGTGTTTAGTTTTGACCAGGAGTCCTCCTTTAAAAATCAGTAGAAAATGAAGCGATGCATAATTCAAATTTTTATCATTTTGTTTCTGAAATGTCACATAATACCATTGGAAACAGACTCAAGCTATATAGGACAAACCAAAATATGTGACTTTTACATATAAAGGCCACCACTTGTTTGTCAGTTTATCACACTGTGGTGGCTTGTGTGTTAGTGTGATACTAAAAGCTATGTTACTGGTATTTTAAATACCAGCATCCTCACCCAAAGTGAATAGGCTTCAGCAGAGTTGCCAGATTAACACCAGAGTATAATGATGGAAAAGGCTGTCCACTTTTGAGGAATTAGTTACTGAAAACCGTATGAACAGCATAAAAAACTGTCATATACAGAAGACCTAATTTAAAGAAGTAGAAGATTGTCAGAAACTGTGCCAGAAGATGAGGCCTTAAGGTCAGAAGACACTTAAAATATAACTGAAGAAAGGCTGGATCCTCAAAGTAGGATCCACCATGATGAGGTGAGAGAGTGAAGCCCAGAGGAGCCAATCCTTGAGGACCTTAGCACACTGATGAGGCGCGACTCAAAATGAGAAGAAAAAAACACAGATGCAAAAAGATACTAGTCATCAGAATGTGGAAGGTACAAAGTATGAATGTAGGAAAATTGAGGCATCAAAAATGAAATGGAACTCATAAGGGTCCATAACCTGGGCATTAGTGAGCTGCACAGGACTGGTCCTGGGCCCTTTGAATCAGAAAGCCATATGGTTTTCTATGCTGAGAAGAGCACAACTGAGAGGAATGGCTTGAAATTATTGTCTCAAATGACATTTTAAGATTTGTATCTGTCTGCCTTCAAGGAAATCCTATCAATACAACTATTATTCAAAGTTATGCATCATCCTCTAAAACTAGTAATGAAACTGAAGAATACTACACATGTTTTTAACCTGGAATTGATCAAACATGCAATCAATCTACACTGATAATTTTTGAAGATTGGAATGTAAAAGCTAGAAACAAAGAGGAAGGGACAGTATTTGCATAAGATGGTCTTGGTGTAGAAATTAAGCAGGAGATCATGTGGTAGAATTTAGCAAAGACAATTTCTTGTTTTCAGCAAAACCTTTTTTCAACAATACTGAGATATACAGATGGACTTCCCCAGGTGGAAGAAACAGGACTCCAGTTGACTACATCTTTGGAAAACAATGGCAGAGAAGCTCAATTATGGCCTTAAGCATATTTCACATAAAGTTAATGGCTATTTAAAAAACAAATTTGATGCTTTGTACAACACCCCATATATAAAGAAAGCAAACACGTTTAAAAGACAGAAAAGAGAAAGTGTAAATCTGAGAAGACTCTGAAACTCACTCTTGAAAGTAAAGTAGCTTAACAGAAAATTTCAAAGAGGAGCTCGAAAAGACAACGTAATTTTTTATAATAGAAAGTGAAAAGATGTGGAATCAGAATACCAAAACAGAAGACCACAGCTGATTGCTCTCAGCCTGATAGAACTGAATAAAAAATTCAGGCCTAGTGCTCTAATACTGAAGGATTCAATGGTCAAAAAAAAATTAGTGAGGAAGCTTCAAAATAGGATTAAAGGAAATCAGTCACTGTACCAAAAAGAAGTGGCCAACATTCAACCATGTCAAGAAGTAGCAAATGATCAGGAGCCAACGGTATTGAAAGAAGTCCTCTACTCTAAAGGTACGGGTGGAAACACAGGTTTTCGTACAAAATGCCAATTGAAATGTTTCAGTTCAATGCTTTGAAACGAAATTTGGAAGCCCCTACTGGAAAACCTAACTGGAAGAAAATAATTTCTGTGCCCATTTCAAAGAAATGTGATCCAACAAAAGAAGAAAATGTAGAAAATATCTCCTGTATTGTTTCATCTTTATTCAATCTGTATGCTTAGCAAATAATCTAGTTGCTGAAGTTTATGAAGAAGAATGGAGCTTCAATGTTGGAGGAAGACTCATGAACAACCTGTGATACTCTAATGACAAACTCTTGCTTGCTTAAAATGAAGAGGTCTTGAAGCACTTAATAATGAGGATTAAAGGCTGCAATCTTTTTGATAGATTGCACCTCACCATAAAACAAAAATCCTCACAACTGGACTGATAAACTACATCATGATAAATGCAGAAAATATTACAATTTTCTAATATGTCATTTTACTTGAAGCCACAATTACACCCCTGGAAGCAGCAGTTAAAAAATGAAAGATATTGCATCAGGCTAATCTGCTACAAAAGAGTTATTTAAAGTGTCATAAAACAAAGATATCACATTGAGACCTGAGATGCATCTGGCCCAGGCCAGTCCTTTCTATTGCCTACTATACACAGGGAAGCTGGTCTATTGATAAGAAAGCTAGAAGCAAAACCAATGCATTCGCATTAAGGTATTGATGAAGAATGCATTTCATGAGCTACCAGAAGAATTAATGGATCTTTCTTGCAAGAAGTACAGCTGGAATTATTCTTAGAAGTTAGGATGGAGAAACTATATCTCATATTCTGGACACGTTTTCAGGAAGGACCAGCCTCTCTAGAAAGACGTGATGCTTGGTAAAGAAGCAGGTCAGTGAAAAAGATAAAGACCTTCCACGGTGGATTAACACATCAGGTACAGCAGGGCTCAAACACCGCAGTGATGGTGAGGATGGTGCAGGATAAGGAAGATAGGGTGACTAAGAGTCAGAACCACCCGAAGGCACTAAATAAGGACAGGAGATTTGACTCTAAGGCAATGTTTTCTGTAAAAGATGATGAGAGGAAGAAAAGGAAAAGGGGGTGTATGACTGGTATAAAATGGAAAGTAACACTTTCAATAATGTTTACAGATTTCCGTCGAAAACACTAACTCAGAAATAGTGGAGCGGGATTAAAAACAGACAAGGGGAGGAACTTGACGGAACACCCTGAGCGACCAACAAAGACAAAACCGACAAGGCATTTTGAACCCTGGACCTCTAAAACTGAAAAAATTAATTTCTGTTCTTTAAATGCATCTATTGGTAATATTTGTTGTACAAAAAGAGACTGTGGATCATATCAATATTATCCTAAATACATACCTCAAACGAAAAAAGTTACTGATGTTGACTCCACCCCACAGAGAGCCTACAGGACAGAGCACAAGTGTCCGGATGGGTTTCCCAAGGCTGTGCTGGTAACCAAAGCTGACCGCTACAACTTTTGCCAGCCGAGGCTGGTGAGTTCTCACAGCTGACCTTTAAGTTAAGCCAAGTGCTTAACAGCTACACTATCCACCCAAAGCCACTTTTCTCCAGTAGATTCTGAGTCACAGTGACCCTTAAATGGTTTCCAAGACGGTTAGTCTTTATGCAAGCAGACAGCTCATCTTTCTTCCACATATACTTCTTTGCCATTCCGGGTGGCTGAGGCTGGGATTTTGCAGGAGTGCTGTCTGTCTGATGAGGCACCTGATCAGATAGCTGGTCTCCTGGGAGCGGACCACTGGCCCCTTAGGGAAGTTTTAGTGAAACTGAAAGTACTATGTGTCCTAGGTAACCTGACTCAGAGACCTGAAAAACGTGTTCAGTTCCCAAACGCTTTAGGGTATCAGTATTATAAGGTTCCTCATATTTATAGTACATAGGACGACCACATGAAGCATGGCCATATAATATATACTTACTGATCATACAGATTACAAACAGTATGCATTCTTGATACAGAAGATGATAGTTTCTTTTTTGATTATTTGTATGTATGTGTATATCCATTCATCCACACAAGAGATTATGCACCAAAATATCCTGTGGCAATTTCTTTGGTAGTGATATTAATTAGATATTAAATTATATTTCCTATATGTTCAATTTTATGTATTATTCCTGGCTAATTTCATATTTCCTTATTTTAAAGAATATTTATATTATAATAAAAATCTGAATAAATAAATATATATATATTAAATACATCTGAGAAACCAAAAAACCTACTAACATTTATTTGACTCGGATTTATAAAGACCCTATAGGATAGAGTAGAAGTGTCCCCATAGAGTTTATGAAACTTTAATCTTTATGGAAGCAGACTGCTTCATCTTTCTCCTACTGTGAGGTGGCTGTTTGTTCTGAATATATATATATATATTAGATAAACAACTTGTTCCAGCATGTAATTTTAAAATCGCAAATAAAATTTATTATCATGCTAGTACACTTTATGCTATTTGATTTTTACTTGGGACCTATTTAAAATGTGAAATGTAAAGTAATGGGACAAAATTTTCGCAAGCTTAACAGAATTTATGCTTTCCAATATATTTTCACTTTTAAAACCCTAATCTGGATGACCATAAATTTATTCCAAAGATATTTCCATTTCCATATTTGGAACTTATCTTTTGAAAATGCCTCCCTTCATTTCATCACTTTATGTATCAAATAGAGGGAGTTTTTTATTCAGTTTAATAAGAAAATACAACTTTTAGAATTAGATCTTTTTAATAAAATAGACTATCAAACTACATAATTTTTTGTGTTTCACTTAAGTGTAGGTGTGCTTTGAAAGTGACAAAATCATATGCATCCTGTTTAGATATAAACTATTTTTATAAGGAATTTTTAATTAAAAAAAGGTTTGAAATGATTTTGAACAATCACTGCAACTGAAAACCCCAAGTAATACAAATAAGAATGTTTAAGTTCTGATAAACTTTGTTGTAGTAAACACTGCAAATTTGTTTTTATGTGATTTTACAGAAAATATAGTTCATTTGCAACTTTCCTTGATTGGCTAATCTTGTTAAAGAGCACCAACTGACCGAGAAACCACTGACACCAAGTGCTGTTCGAAAGTAAGGACACTGGGCAGTCACTGTGTTTGTGCAGCCAAAGCGAAGGTTGATGTGCAGAACTGACGCTGTTTAAGCAAAATTATTGCAAGGTTATTGCTGCCTGTTTTCTTTTCAGCCTTTTGACATCTACCATCATATTCTCAATAGTTCAGCCTGACCTTATTAGCTTCATTTGCATGAGCAAGGCTGTGTAGTCAGCAATGTAATTGCCTAAAGAAGCAATCATATTATTCCAAGTGAAGGTATTTTTACTTTGCTTAATGAGAAAGCAGGCTGCATTAGCAATCATTAGACATATTTGAGATATGTCAAATAAATATATTAACAATCTCAATCTCTAGAGAATTTGACTTCTCAGGAAATACATGCACTTGCCTATAAATTCTGGAATACACTTGCTGGAAAAAGTACTCACTTAAATATATCCTTCTTGTTCCATTTTTACAGGGCGTGGTTTCACAGTCTTCAGTATATATTCCACAGATGTTTCCTTCATTTCTTTTCAACCAGTTACAGCTGCAATTGTGCAAATAGATCAGGCCGAGGCCTTGCACCAATGGAGTCTGCTTTCCTAACTAGTATTTGACATTGAGAAGCCAAGGTCTGCTGCCATTGTCACCAAGAAGACAGCTGCATCTGAGATGTGCAAAAAAACAAACAAACCAAAACAATTAGCCATCGTGTCTAAGTACATATTTATTTTAATATATAAAAAGAATGTTTAATAATGAAGGGTTCAGGATATAGTTCCACATCTCTTAGAAAGTGAACACCCTTGACTAGCGTAAGCACTGCCCACTGAGTAGAATGATGAATGAAACCAGTTTGGAACAGATATCGTGGCTACTCCATGCTGAGAATTTTCACTTTCACTCCAGATACACTGAAACAGAACCAACTTTTAACAAAATCCCTACATCATCCTTACAGATACCTCAGGTGATTGTTTTTGTGTATGTAAGTTACATATTGGGGGCCTTTAATAAATCCACTTAAAATCTAATTGTAAAAATTTAAAAATGGAAAATAAAATCAAAAGTTAATGGGATTTTTCTACCCAACCTTTTAAAGCCAGCTTGTTTAAGAGGGTAAGTGCTACAAAATATAGATTTCATCAAAATAAATAAAGACACATAGAATACAAAACTATTATTACTTGGCAGATCCTCCATCTAGGTTTATATACTTTGAAGGCAGTGTTTCCATTTCCCAAAGCTTTCCCTATAGAATTCTCTACTCTGAGATTAATACCATGCAGAAACAGTCATTTTGTAATCATTGAGGGACTTAAACCACGTCCCTATTCAGTGTGCTTTGAATTTGAGAATCAAAAAGAAATCTGTGGACCAAGATTAGAGCTGTAGAATGAATAGAGTTAAGTTTTTCAGGGAAATTCTACTATGACAGCCCTTGGCAATCAGTAGAATGAGCTGGTGCAGTCCCTTAATGTAAACAAAACAAAACAAAGCTTGTTGTAACTTTTCTGGTCTTTGTCTCAAGAATGCAGTTTTTAATTTTCTTAAATTTATGCAAAAAAACCATGTCATCATCTTGTGTCCTTTGAGACAATCTATGAAGGTTAGCCTACTTTAGAACAATAATTAAAAAAAAAAACACTTTATAATCATCTGAGCTGAAGTCTCTCACACATAAGCATATTACCTAAATAATTTGTCTGCAGTGATCTATTGATAGCAGTCATGTTTAAAGATGTTTGTTTAGCATAAACTCATAAATGTATGACTTGGAATTCTAGAAGCAATAACTTTGTTTGGTTTCATATGTATACATTAAAATGAAACCAACTCTCATCAAATCAATTTTGACTCAGCAATCCTGTAGGACAGAATAGAATGGTTCTCTAGGATTTGAGGCTATGAATCTTTATGGGGAAGACAGTCCAACTGTTTCATCCATAGCATCTGGTAGGTTAGAATTGGTAAGCTTGTGGGCTATCCCAACATATAACCCACTCTTGTGGCCAGGACTCCCATTTATGCACAAGAATATACATGAGGGGGAATCGAAAAACCTGGAATTGCACTGGGTGGAGAGGAGTTTTCTTAGCATGCATTTTTTCCTGCTAGGCGAGCATCCATCAGCTTACTCTGAGTTAGTGCACCCAGTGGAGTCACCTGGGAAGGTTCTCTCTCGTCACAGTGGACTTTTTCATAAAAGCAGTTTCACTTGAACCTCATTTTCTGTGGAGGCCAATTTAAGAGAACAGCATGCGGCTGTGAAATTTTGTTTCCTGCTCAGGGAAAAATGCTGCAGAAACTGTTGATGTTAAACACAGCTTACATGGGCAGCGCTCTGGGAACAACTCATTTGTATGCGTGGTTTACTCATTTAAAAGAGGTGAATGATGACAAACCTCATTCTGGACATCTGTCAACTTCCAGAACAGACAACGATTCCAACTCATAATGCATTTGGAATTTGTTCCATCAGATCAGACTGTTAATCAAGCTTTCTATTTAGAGGTTCTGACAACATTATGTAAGTGTGTGACCAAAAAAGGGCCTGATTTGTGGCAGATTGGGGACTGGCTTTGCTACTGTGACAATGCACTTGCTCACAGAGCCATCTCAGTGTGCAATTTTTGGCAAAAAACAGAATGCCCCTCTCGTCCCATGCACCTTATTCATCTGACCTCACTCCATGCGACGTCTTTTTGTTTCTGCAAATGAGGAGGGACATGAAAGGACAAACATTTGAGGATGGAGAAGCGGTGAAGAAAAAAACAAGGAAGGTGCTGTCAGCCAACCAAAGAGATGAGTTTGAAAAATGTTTCCAAGAATGGAGTAGCAGATTTGACAAATGTATTAAGTGTAATGGAGAGTACTTTGAAGGTGATAAGGTTGTTTTGTTTAAAAAATACCCTCATATTTTAACAAGTCATTTACATAAGTCCCCTAGTGATTCTTACATATGCATGAAAATCACCTCAGAATCTTCTTAGAATCTAGAGTGTGATTCAGTGTATCTGGAGTGAAAATGAAAATCCTCATCATACACACACACACACACACACACACAGAAAAGAATCTGTTAAAAGTTCTGTGCACACTAAAAATAGTGACAACAAACAGCTAGGCATAAATGTTAAATACAAGTCTGACACTTATGTTCTATGCCACCTACAGTCATATCCTTAACTAGACAATGCAATATGGCAGGATGTGTGTGTATATAACTGTATAATATTTCAAGGTTTTTGTGAAAATATATTCAATAAAGTATATATATTAATATCCAATGACTGGCATCTTCCTCTACTAAAACCACATATTCAGTATCTCTGTCTTTTTAGAAGTCCAAAAGCTAATACATTCTATAGACAAGAAAAATGCTTTTTATTTTAATTTTGAAAGGAATATTGGTGGTGCTATATGGTGAGAGTTGTGCTACTAACTGAAAGGTTGGCCCCTTAACCCACCAACAGTTCTGTTGCAGAGAGATAAGCAGTCTACCTCCATAAAGGTTATAGCCTTGGAAATCCAATGGGATATTTCTACTATGTCCCTATTGAGGTTCCTAAGAGCTAGAATTGAGTTCCTGGCCTCTACAAACTAACAAAAAAGCCCTCACTGTCATAGAACTGACATAGACTGTCAAAGCCAACTTGTATCAGAATTCTGAGATTATGAATCTATAAGGGAGCCAGCACCCTCACATTTCTCCCAAGGTGCAGAAATTTTGAACTTCAGGATTTGCACTTAGCAACCCAGCGCTTAATCCAAGACACCATCGGATTTCCTTGAATTCCTGGAAATGGGTTTTATTCACTTTGAATCTACATCGCCCAACACAGTGTCTAGAATACAGAGAGAACACACCCCTCCAAAATGTGTTTAATACAAATTTTTGAATACATAAATGAAGTACTGAAAAGAGACCTAAAATTATGGGAGCAGTGGTGATGATAAGCAATAAAAATGTAATAATGTCTGCAATTCAAATAAGTACCAATCTTTCGAGAATTCTTAGGATGGAAAATGAGCCTTTTAGGGTGTGGTGGAAGGATCCTAACATTCTATATATATTAGATTAGTCAAACTCAACTTGTCAAACAATGCAATTATTATTCTAAGATATAGCTGAATTTTTATGCCAGGTAAGCTTTAAAATTATTAAAGAAAATATATAATCCATCTAGAAAACTTAGTGAGCCAAATGGCTCACTGCTTAAGATCTGCTGTTAAGCAAATGGTTGGTGTTTTATACCCACTAATGGTTCTGAGGGAGAAAAATCCTCCTAATTTTTTAACCCTTTCCTCCTGTTTAAAAAAAACAACCCAAAGTCACTGTCCGAGTCAATGACTGCTGGAGGTTTCTAAGGCTGTAATTTTTTAAAGGGGTAGAAAGTCTCATCTTTCTAAGCCTCAGATACTGGTAGATTCAAGCTTCTGACCTTGTGGTTGGCAATCCAATTTTCATGCCACTATCACTATGAGGGGTCCTATATGCCCCAGCCTCAGAAACCCTACGTGTTGTTCTCCTCTGTCATGCATAGGGTCACTATTGTTAAATTCTGGGCTGCTACCTGAAAAATTGCAATTTCAACCCATGGCTACTTCACAGGAGAAATGTTGGCAGTCTGATTTAACATGGATGACAGCCTTAGAAACCTTTAGAAGCACCTCCACTCAGCTCTGCAGGGTTCCTAAGGAGCCCTGGTGCTGTAGTGATTACAAGCTGGGCTGCTAACCTCAACATGAGCAGTTTGAACCACCAGCTGCTCTCCGAGAGATTGATCCTCATTCTACTTCTGTAAAGAGTGACAGTCTCAGAAACCCCCAGGGGTAGTTGCACCCTGTCCTAGATGTACTCAATGACAGTGAGTTGATATGGGATAGAGTTCTTATGCGTGACTTTTTTTGAGTTGGGAACTTCTCCACAGCATACATACAAACAGAGAGAAAATATAGAGTTATATATCCTTGATTACATGAATGCAATTCATTGAATAATTATTTTTTTCAAAATACATATTTCAGTAAATTTTAAAATCATAAGGAGGCTGAATACAAAATTAATGTCTTCATTAACTTCACTTTATCAAATACAGTTATAGTTTTGATATAATTTCATCATTACAAGATAATTAAGAAATAAATAGGAATATCAGAAAAATATATTTGAAATCTTTGAAAATTTAATATTGAAAGCCATGATGTTAACTATTAGCAAAGAACAAAATAAAAAGGCACGGTTTTGAACAGACATTTTCATCACTTCATATACTCACATATGTTTACTTCTGAGATGTTATGGTAATACAATTCTATATTAATAATTGATCCATGTGCTTCCTTAAATATTGCCTATATACACAAGAATAGACAAAGAAAGCATGCAGTGGGAGCCGAAAATATAAATCGTAGTGTTACTGTTCAGACCGGAGCATTTTTGTGACCTTCAAATATCCTTTGTCAAGTATTCAAAGGACACTTAAAATAATCACGAAGACATGTAAATGAGTTGAGAAGAGCAGTCATATCACTTTGCTTATTATTATTACCCAAAATTAACCTTGTGAACTTGTCATTACACCCATAAATTTATAGGAGAGTAGGAGTTTACTGCCAAAAAGAATGTTAAAGATCAATTAGTTTAAGTCTTTCATCTTAGAGTTTTGAAAAAATTAGCTATTTTATGCAATTTCCCACAGGTCACTGAGATTGTGAATGTCAGGCAGTACAGTTTATGCTTTGATGCAGTCAAAGCACTGGCCTTAAAGGAAGAGAGGGTTTGGATTTTGATACTTCTTCTCAAAGATATTGGTAAATATATTTCACTGTGCCCTGGTTTCTTCATCAGAATAGTTCTTAGTAGGAAATGTATTTAACGCATTCAGCACTGGAAAGTCTTTCTTAACTGGCCTCTCCTAACAAATAGCTTTGCAAAAAAATTTAAAAAGCTCAAAACAAAGCCATAGAACACAATTACTTCCTTTAAATATCTCCCCCTCAATACAACAAGCAAGCATACAGACAAAACCAAACATAAATAACTGTTGCATAGCATATACTTATCTATAGCTAGCCCCTGTGTATGGAGCGTGGCTGGCAGAGTGGGTTATGCATTAGCTAAATATCTGCTAATCACAAAGTCTGCCATTCTAAATCACCAGCTGCTCCACAGGAATAAGATGTGACCTTCGACACTCAAGCCTTAAAGGCTTGCTTCCAAACAAGCAGCCATCTAAGTGAGATGCCAACTACTCCACATGGAACAAGCACACCATCATCAGTCACCAAAAGATTGGAATCCAATGTCGAAGGAAGGAGACTAAATTGTGAGAATCTGGTTTGTAGAAGGCTATGGATGACAAGTGGGAACTCAAGATACATTTGTGGGATTTACATAGGAAATAAATCTCAGGTGATTTCCTTTAATCCATAATAGAGGGATGGGAGGAAAGTAGTTATGAAACAGAGTGTATTGGAGAGATGAGAAAATCAAAGGATAAAGCTGATTTGAATGGTTAAAACCTTGTAAATTGATCTCCCCTCTGATGCACATTAGGCCTGGTCGGTTTTCAACATTTTCTGTATTTTATGTTTATATCTTCATATCGGGGTTTAGCTCAGATGTGCTATATCACTGAGGTCACCCTCTTGAATTATTGTTATATGTTTCTCTGTTTTTCGGTATCTGAAACCCAAGATCGATGAACCTATAGGGACAGAAAGTAGGGCAAGGGTTTCTGGGTGAGTGCTGTGGAGGTGGTGGATGTGGGCAAGGTCAAAGAGAGTTGATGTTAAGGAGTTCCGGAAGGAAAAGAATGTTTTGAAACTGTGGTAGCAATTTTACAATACTACTTGATATGATTGAACTATGGGATGGTATGATATATGTATTAACTGACAAAAAATAGTTTTGAAACATTTCTTTCTAAATATCTAGTTTCAGAAACTCACAAGGACAGTTCTACCTGTCCTGGAAGATTGCAGTGAGTCAGAATCAACTCAAAGGGAACAAGTTAAGCCCCTGTTTGATTTGCTGTTGAAGGTGAGCTATCAACAGTGTTTTCTTCCACTCTCATAAATTTTCTTGTTATGATACAAAGTATAAGGTCCCCTAGAGAAAATGTCAATATAAATATGCAATTATGCACATCAACTAGAAAAGGCATAGTCGATGTTATTTTCAGTAGTGATGCCATATTGGATGAAACTCTATTACCTACAGTTCATCTAGAAAAATTTAACAGCATCTCTATTTTAATTCATCTCTATTTAATTCATTTATACCAAAATAAACCCCTAGACTTCATATGTTGGATCCAATATATATGTATTGTGATAAACCCATTGTTTTCCAAGGGGTTTTGACTGACAATCACCCTATCAGGAAAGGTACACCTGCTTAATAGAGTTTCAAAGACTCTAGTATTTATAGAAACAGACTGCTTCTATTTTCTCCTTTGGAGTGTTTGCTGGATCCCAACCTTTAACCTCCCAGTTATCAACCTCGTCCTTCATCACTATGTCCCTGGGACTAATTGTGATCAACCACTGGCATCAAGTCCATTCAGACTCATAGGGAGCCTATAGAGGGTTTCTGAAATGGTGGCAATTCAACTGCTAACACACACTGCCACAAGGGCTCCACCAACTGTAAGAGGGTAACATAAAGAGATGCCATGTGTGCAACTGAAAAGAAAAAGTATAGAAAATAAGGGTGCAGAATAATGCAATGAATATTCTGCAAGCTCACTTGAATAGGAAGAGGGAACTAAGCACCTCAGATAAATCATGGAACTGCTGTTCAATAGGTATAGAAATCTAAATGCCAAAATCGAAGAACATAAGAAGACAAGAGCAAATTTAACATCATTCAGAAGAGTGTGCATGAACTTCAGATAGATAGATTGATAGATAATCAGGATATGGGAAGGCTGTATTTGCCTTTTCAAAATAACTATAAAGGCATTTTCAAGTAATTTGGGTGTCTTCACCTCCCTGAGCACCAGTGTCAGCATGTTTCAAATAAAACATATAACATAACAGGAGACATATTCAGAAATGTGTAGTGTGACTTTAGTGAAATGTCACTTATCATTGATGTTTATAGCTGTCAGCATACATAGCTTCTAAATAATTACATTATTCCCTACAATCACAGAAGATAGCATCTTTTTTTACTGATGCATTCTCAGCACTCCTTGCAGGAGACAACTGTTTTCATATAACCATTTGTTGTAAGGATTAGTTACATAGTACCCATGTTTATATTGTCTCTGTGTTTGAGATGTCAAGGGGGGTTTCTTGAATTCATCTTAATGCTGAAAGACTTAGGAAAATAGAGTATATTTATTTGTTTAAATAGGGTTATGAAATAGTTTATATATTAATATATTTTAAATGTATATTTATATTTTAGGCCTCTGAAATACTAGTGGTAATAGTACCATAAACTGTATTTATGCTAGTTTATCAAAACTATATTGTATTCTAAATCAGAATAATTGGAAGTTAAAATTTACCAAGATGAATTTTGGATTTATTCAGAGAATGGTAGTTTTAGATAGAAAATAACCAGTTTCTAGAGTATATGAGCAATTAAAAAAATGCTCTTATGTAAAATTTGGGTTCTGTTTGCAAGCAAAGTGGAGTTATAATTAAGATTGGAAGCATGCTTATCTCTGGTGTAATTGATTTTTACTTTGTATCTAGGGAGATTATTTTCTTTGTCATTTAGTTTCCTTGTCAGTTACCTGTCAGTTGCAGTGCTGCATCAGAATAAGGGTATTCTTAGTATCTGAACATTAAGAACAACTCTAAATAAGGGCCTGTCTTAACTTGGGCAGGTGGTCAAAAATGAAAAAATGTCACTTGATCTAAACTTGGCTTGAGAAACAGTTATATTGCAGTGGCATAAGAAGAAGATAGGGAAAGATATCAAGAAAACAATATCCAGAAAGATAAGAATAAATGACCATGAGAAACGTGGAGCCCTGCAGGTCAAGAGGAGTGGTCATTTCAAGATACATCTCGGAAAAATAATCTATAGTATTTGCTACTGAAAGTAAAGGACAAGTGAGTAGGGCAGAAAATAAATGAATTCAGAATGGCTTCCTTCTTTTAAATCTATGAAGTTTGGGGACATTACCACTATAAAGATTTGGTGGAAGGAAATTGTGGATAGAAATGTTTACATTTTTTCATAACAAATGTGAGGAAAAAAGTAAATTCAGACATCCCCAAATCAATTGAGTATTTAAGTCAGTGTCAGGTAATAGCCCCAGAGTGGAGATGCACATTGAGATTTATTTGCAGATAGATAGTAATAGACTTGTTTCTTTTTTTGTTCACTTATTGACTTCTCTTTATTTCCCTGTATAAATCAAGAATTAGAAGAAAGTTTGGTTTTCTGAGCTTCAATGTCTTCAACAGATTAGGTATTTTTTTCTCAGGTACCCACTTTTTAAAAAAATTAATAAACTATAATCGCCCTCACACCATCTGGGTCCCTGCTGCTCACGGTCTGCATGGCTCCTGTCATGATGCCTGAGGGTGGATGGGGAGGAGAATGCACAGAGCACACTCGGGTCTTGGCCCTGCACAGGAAAGTGTTGCAACTCTTTAAGAACAGGTGAACCTTCAGCATGTAACTATCCAGTTCTCTTTTGGCTGGACCCACCAGGTTCCTACCTGTGTCTTCAGTGTTAAAGCTCTCTTGTCTGGGTCTCGTTTGCACTCGGAACAGGGACCCTATTTTCAAAGCAAACCCACCTCTCTAAATGTGTCTTGATCATAGTCAGCACTCCTTCCACTTCGGTGGGATTAGTCTTTATATAAATTCAGTAGGATGGCAAAATTGACCAGTCCCCTAGCAGCCCCATAATGAGCATAATCCCCTCCTCCCCATACTTTTCTGTCCATGTCCACAGTAAATGCTCATGGAAGCAGTAATCAGGAATTCAAAAAAATATGCTGCATTAGGCAAATCTGGTACAAAAGAATGTTTTCAAAACTCATGAAAATTTTCAAAGCTAAGATGTTACTTTGAGGACTAACGTTGCCTGATTATTTTCAAGTCATTGTATTTTCAGTCACCTTCAATGCAGGTGTAAGTTAGACAATAAGGAAGAGTGACGAGCACCTGACTCATCTGAATTCTAGCTTTGTCAAAGAATATTGAATTCTTGGGTAGTAGAAACAAAAAAACTATGTTGGAAGTAGTTCAACTGGAATGTTCCTAAAAGTGAGAATGGCTTGGTGTGCATGTTTTACAGCGGAAAGCAGGGCATGAAAATTAAATTGTATTTAAAATTAATTGAAAAATAAGTAACGTCTAATATAGAAGTAAGTTGGAAGCATATTCTGTAGAAGTATTGAGTTCAATGAAGTAAGAAACAACTCAATGATTTAAAGTATTTAAATGTGAGTAGCATATATTAAGCTGGAAATGTGAATCAAAAGATTCTTATGATGTACAAATATTTGTTGTATTTGATGTCAATAAAAAGAAATGAAAATTAAAATATACAAAGTGTTTAAAGACACAGAGTTTACAACTCAGAGAATTTGTTCACCTGCCTTTGGGTCAGAAGCCAGACCTCTACCCTAGAATCTTCCTAATGAGCTGGCAATTCTGTGGCTCTCAGAAGCCAGCGCGTGGCTATTCTTGTTTGGTGGGTTGATTTTTGTTAGGGGCAGGTGTTTGAATAGGATGATAGTAGGTGGTGCAAAGAAAAGGACAAAGTGCTCGGTAAAATAGAGCAGTGGTGAAAAGGGAGCAAACCTCAGCAAAGTGTACAGACACAGTGGCTGCAACAATAAGCTCAAACAGAACCACAACTGTAAGGATTCCGCAGGACCAGGCAGTATTTTCTTCTGGTGTGCATGAGTACACTCTGAGTCAAAGCCGACTCCACCACCCTTAGCAAAACCTACCCTTTAAAATGCAAAAATAAATCAGATAACTTCTCAGCCATTTTTATCTTTAGAGCGGTCTCTCCTGCAGGGGCAGATTCACTAGATTCACATCCCAGAGTCTTCTGGGATGTCTCTTCACTCTCCATCAGGTGATCTTCCTTGCATACCTTCTGTAATGGATCATCAATTTCCCAAAGCACTTATCTTTGTATGTACTGGCTTATTTCTGAGTTCAGGTGAAGTATATTAGTCTATTACCAAGAATGGCCTCCTGAGAAGTAAAAATTTTCAGATATTATAGATCTGAAAATAAACTTTTATACCTTTTCCTTATTCCTTTTGGGATGCTAATTTTAAATTGTAGAGGTTTTCAAATATTTTATGATGATTTTTTTCTCTTGCCTTTACTTCCTCTGAGATCTCTCCATCTCTGCTAGTTTTCATATCTGATAGTAAAGCAAGATGCTTCATTGCATATTCTCTTATCTTATATTCTCTACTCAGAGCTGGAGAAAAAAATGGTAACAAAATTTTTTGTTTAAATTCTATGCATTCATTTCTGAACAGAAATTTTTAGAGGCAGAATTTATTGCAACATGATTATATAGAGATTTGATTAATTTATTTAGGGACTTTCCACCTCCCAGCAATTGTAATTATTTTTCCTTGGTCCACTCAGGTAGAGTGATATATGAGAGTGGCCAGACACCACCTTTTTATAGATATATTATATTTTCATATAATCACATTATTTTAAAAATAGTAAATAGTAGATCATTAATTAATCAAACTTTAATCAAAATTTGAAACAGAATAATCCCTTTTCTACAATTGATTAGAAAAGTTATTTTTTACAATAAAATTTTACAGTGCTCTAATTCTGATTACTACATTTTACTTTATATTCAATTGATAAATGTATAAGGAGATTTCAAAAATGTTCATAAAATTCAATTGAAATATACAAATTAAAAGATATAAATTTTATTTCTAAATACAAACTCCACCAAGTTCAAGCCAATTTTGTCAGGGGTTACACCAGCCATTTAGTCCATTCCTAAAAAAGGGGCCCTAAGAATTTAACCACATCAATGCGGTCTGTTTCTGTATTAACTGAAGATAAGCATACAAAACAAAACAGGAATCCAAGTGCACTTTGAAGATTTTTTTTTTTTAAGATAATGAAACAAAAAGAACTCAGAAGGCATGAAATCAGAACTGTATGGGAGGTGCCTAATGATTTTTTATCAAAAAGCTGAAACAAGTACCCCTTGTTGTTTGAGAGGAATCAACAGGAACACTGACAGTAGAGAAGGGCTCGCTGGGGAAGCTTTCATAGGCATATTTCTGCTGAAATTTCTACAACTTTTCTAAAACACTCTTATCATAAACAGAAGCCAATGCCTGTCCATTTGACCATGACTACCCTATCTACAGTGTCTGAGGCTGTAAAACTTTACAAAAACGAACAACATCTTTCTCTTGTAAAACTTTACAAGAACAAACCCACAAGCAGCCAGTAGGCTTGAACTACTGACCTTGCAATTATCAGTCTAATGCTTAGCCTATAGCACCACCAGGGTTCCTATAATAAATGTCATTACTATTTGACTCTTCATAACCCAGGTGACAGATTAGACTCCACCCTTTCACTCTAAATCTTCTCAAGTCCCAAATTGACACCAGATTATGTAACTACCACACGTTTATATTCATATGTAATTCCACAAACCTGAATGATAGTAGGCCTCAATGAACTTAATGCAAATGCTGCCTGTGTTTAAAGCTTTATACACACTTTGACTTTTCTACCAGGATAGCCCACTAAGACTGTTTGCATCCCTGGTGGTGCAGTAGTCATGAGTTCAGCTGTAATTCACAGGATTGTCAGTTTGAAGCCAACAGAAAGACTGAGCTTTCTACTCCCTGAAAGAGTTACCATTTCAGAAACTCATCTGGAGTTGCTATGATTCGGTATTGACTCTGTGGTAGTAAGTGTTTTGTTTTTGATTGCCTTTTAGTTAGATATTGAAATATTCTTAAGGTTTTTCTCTTTTGATTTATTAATATTTGATACCTTACTAATAGGTTCCTAATATTGAAACTGTTATTTTCTCTATGGAAAAAAAACACCACTCAATCGCATTGGTATTCTATTAATATACAGCTAGATTTCATTTCTAATGTTTTATTTAAGATTTTAAATTTATCTCCTTAAGTGATTGACCTATGTATTTGCTATGTCTATCCTTTGTCAAATTTTCATACTGAGCTCATGCTGGCTTTGTGAAACAATATTAAAAGGGCTTTGGGGTGTCTTTCCCCTCCTCTCTCTGTCTCTGTCAGTCTCTTTTTCCTGCATGCTCTAGAGTAGCTTTATCAGAATATTTAAAGCTGGTCATTTTCAGGCTGAATCAGATTTATGTGACCCCAGGTTTAAAACATTTATCAACATTTGAAGCATTTTACAAAGATATGTAGGTTTATGCGTTTGCCTACAGAACTGATAAATGGGTCTCACATCTGGTAGAAATCTAGCTCACATCTCCAGTATTAATAAGCAGCCCTGTTTGAGTACCGGAGGTTCCTTTTAGAGACTCTGCTCTGATCTGCTCTCTGTCCAGCATGTCCTTGGACTAGAATATATTGTTTTGTAACATTGGTCAGTCTGATTTGCAATTACAAAGGATGAACTGAGATGAATGCTCACTTCAAGAACAGATTCATGGTCCACGCAGTCATGCCCCTCTCCTCGGAATGGATTCGTATTGTAAAGCCACTGTTTTAAATGGTACAGAAATTAACTGTGCAAAATCCATTTAATTAGAGTCGCTTTTGACACCTTTTTTAACTTCTGACATTTTTCCCACTGGTCACTTGAGCTGTCATTATCCCTTTTGTCAAGTTCATGAAAGCATATTTTTCTTTAAGAAAATGCGATGGTTCATAGAGATTTATAATTACTCTGACATTTTTAATATACTCTACTCATGGTTATTTTATTGCTTTCAAAATTAGGTTACCCATATCCTTTTACATTTCATCATATTTTCTTATAATTCTTTTTGCTGATGATTCCATTTAGTGATTAGTTTAAATCTGACGATTTGGGCTCAGATTCTAAAATACAGATGTTTGATTATCTGGATTATATCAAGTCTGTATGGCTTCTACATCTTCTATAAATTAAGCAATGTTTTGGAGCACTTATGGCCCTGTGCACTGAGCATCGGGCCGCTAAATGTAAGGTCAGTGGCTCAAAGACCACCAGCCACGCAGTGAGAGGAGAGTAAGGCAGTTTTGCTCCTGTAAAGATTATTGTCTTGGAAATACTTTCAGTGTCTCCAAAAGTGGATGATACTGATGCCCAGCATTTCTGGGATGATCTAAGACTGTAACCCTTTATGGGAATAGTAAGCCTCATCTTTCTTGCAGTTTCAAACAGCTAAATTTGAGGTTAGAAGCCCAACAGTTAACCATTATTCGATCACAGCTCCCAACAGTAACTGGTATATTTCTTCCTTTGTTCCTGTTGTAGTACGTGAATAACATAATCTTTTTGTTTTATAAATTAGTTTTCAATGTGATTGATTCCTTATAATTTGGAAAAAAAATGTGTATTTTATATATAGTTGTTTTTTAAATGTTACATAATCTATTCCTTGGTTTAGCAAATTTAAAGATTGTCTACTTTTGAAGAAAAGAGTAGAGACAAAGGGAAGAAGCCCAAATGACGATTGTAGGAACAGTTGCAGTTATCTGGCTTCAAGTTAAAGAATGGGTGAGGACTCCAGAAGATGGAAGAGACAAAAAAGAATCGTGATGTAGAGGCTTCTGATACATCACAGCCCAACCAGTATCCTGAACTTGGACTTTAGCTGTAACTGCAATAGAAGTAAAACATTGTGTTTTCTTTGGGGAGTTATCCATGGTACTGCAATTAGTTACAGCAGTTCCGAGGAAACCTATGCAGGATATAACCTTACTTTCAGAATTACTTATTTCATATCTCCATTAAACATAAATCGGTACTCTCTGATTGGTTTCAGAACCTGCCTCCTGAAGCTTTAGCAAAACTCTGTTGATGAGGTGTGTTTTGTTGTTTGTTTGTTTTTATTTCAAGAGAAGCTTATAACTGCTATTTACCCAAACTTTTCTAAAGTTTTTCAATGTCAGTTTATTACAAATAATGATTACATTGGGTGGAGATGATTGGCTAAATATTTTCCAATATATATTATCCCACTGTTTTCTGACAACTAAAGTATTCAGTTTATTTGAAATTTGGTTACTTTTCAGAATATACCTTGATCTAGATCTTTGTGCTGTTGTTTTTATCCCCTCTAAAATCAACTGGTTCTTGATTTAAACCTGGAAATTTATTATCTATTAGATATTAAGTATTTTCTGTTATCAAATAATTTTAATTATCTACTTTATCCTATATTTAAAATCAAATGATATAAGTATTTATAGATAATTCTTTTTCCCAATAAGAAATTCTCTCTATATATAGACTGCTGTCCAGTTGATTTCTACTCATCGGAACCCACTGTGTGCCATAGCAGGAATACATTCCATAATTGCAATCCAGCGAATTACTTGATATGGCCCTCTAGCCATAGTTTTTATAACTCCCACCAAATGAGTGGGTGGGGCTAGGAAAGTAATGTGTTTATGATCCACCCAGGGTATTAGACAGTCCGGTAACTATACGAATAAAGTATATAAACATTCTTGCAAGAGTGAAGCCATACAAATAAGGTGTATAGAGCACTAGTGAGTGAATTGGTCAGTTCAGCCATGCTTAAATGGGTAAGTACAAAAGCAGAAAGCACTTCACTACCATCAAAAGAATCAAGAACTAAGCATGTCCACTGGTTCTTGGGTCCTTGTCCTGAGAACACTTGACCCAACACTTGACCAAGAGGCAAAGGTGAGTTTTAACATGAGAGAAGCCAGGAACTGGTGAGAAGCAGTGGAAGGCATGGCATATATACCACGGCAACAGCAGAACCAGTGAAATGGCAGGAAATGATAAAGTGGGCATCCTGTCTATAGTAAGATGTGACTACAGCAGTTGTTCCAACCCACAGCAGCAAACTTGCTGGTGAAGTGGGCATCTCTGGGCACTTACTGGAAGAGGTCAGAGCCTTCAGACACTAGATTTGATAGGGCAGAATCTGAGAGAGGAAGCCTATCCTGAGAAGGGAGAGAAAAGCCTATCTTTCGAGGTCTGAAAAGACCTCAGAGAACCAACCAAGAGCCAGGCGTGGTGAAAAGGGCTGAGATTATTATCTTTCATTAGAGAAGGGACTTGGCCACATGTTTTCATCATTGGGATCGTGAAAGAACAGCTGTGATCAGAATTCTTAAAAAGGGGTCACAGAGAGGAGATATGTTTGACCTCAGCTTCAAAAGGATGCGTGTCACACTGATGGTGCTTGTTTGATTCGCTCTCCTCCTGCGAAATAGGGTCTGAAGCCACACCATTGTTATGAGCAATGCCAGTGGTAGAGTTTTTTGGAAGTAGCTCACCGTGCCTTTCTTCGGAAGTGCATCTGAATAAACTGGATGCTCTCACCTTGCAGTTACTAGTTAAGCTCATTAATATTTACAGTAACCTTGGGTTCCCCTGTTATGAGCATATCAAAAATCTCCAAATTTAATTTCTCATATTAGTTTTAATAGCAGCCACATATGGGAAAAAAATTTATTCAAGGATAAGAAACCATTAAATGCATTACTCTACCCAAAACCAAAAATGCTAAGATTATGATCAATATGATTGATATCTATCTAGCTATATACATATCAATATCTATCATAGATATAGATATAGACAGTGGTCTAGTAGTTATGAGTGAGCTATGATCCATCCACAATGTCAGCATTTCCAAACCACCAGCAGCTCCTCAGAAAAAAGACTGGGCTTTCTACTACTACAAAGAGTTATAGTGTTGGCAACCCACAGGGAGGTCTCTATGAATCAGGATTGACTCAATGGCACGAGTTAGATTAGGTTATAGTACATATTGCTATTAATTATCTGACTGAATAACCATTGAATAAGTGAGTTATCCTCAACTAGGAACTATCCTTGGCTGCTAAATAAAAGGTTGGTGATTCAAACCTCAGTCACTCCATGTGAGAAAGAAAGGGCAGTCTGCTTCTATAAACATCTACAGCTTGCATAACCTAGGGGGAAGTATACTCTCTCCCATCAGGTTCATGTGAGTTGCAATCAACTTGTTAGCAATGGGCTGTGCAATGTACTTGGATTTCCATGTTTGAGAACGTCTACTTCTGACACATTCTCGATAATTAAATTCAGGAAATTCCAAATTTTAGAAGATAATTTAAAAAGCAATATAAAAGGTTGGACCCATATATGAAGAATTTAGAGTTTATGAAAAAAACATTAAAATAGGGTTCACATAACAGAGAATCAGATAACATGCATGAACGTAATTTTAATGTCTGTATAAAATAAAACCATGAAGAGTAATCAAACCTGAACCCAAAATATTTCAAACCTTGACTTGAGGTTACATGTATTCTTGTGCTCATTTACATCCAGAAAAACAAAAGATACATGAAAGATCATTGGACATATAGGGGCTAAATTTCAACCCATATTATATATTATATTGTTATCTATTTTACAACTCCTTAAATGACTAAGCAAAAGGATCTCCAATTTTTGAGGATAGAATATGAATAAAAATTACCCGTGCATTCAAATGGAATACAGGAAAGTATGTAGCCAGTGATAAAATGTCATTTAGTGGTATCAAGAGTCATAAGAATAAATAAATAAATAGCCACTTTTCTATGTAACCCAGTTTTCTGGTTTGTATTTTTAAAAAACAAAAACAAAAATAAGCACATAGTTTATTCCTAGGATTCAGAAAATTTTGTGACTGGTACAGCCAAAATAAAGTCCATTTTTTAAATTCATTGATATCATGGAAGAAATTGCAAAATTATTTTGTAAAAATCATGAGATTTCATGGTTCAGAAACTATATTAATTTTGGTTAAAACATGCACATTCTATAGTAAATTCAAATAAAGCTATATTCATACAATCCTTTAGTCCACAAATATAAATTTTGAAACTTTACTTGGACTTTTAAATTTGGCACTGTCCCTTTGAGACAGAACTATACTTATAATGGAAAAACTCTGTTTTGGTCATATTTAGCATTACACCAAAAATATGAATTCCCTGAAATATTCTGTAGACAAAACAGTTTTAATTCAAAAGTCCCAGAAGGAAAGTCAATAAATAGATGACTGTAAAACAAACTGTCTATATGTTCAGAGTTAAAATAGTAATTATTTTAACTCTTTTAAAAGATATATATATATCTTTTATAATATATATATATCTTTTATAATATATATAAATATATATATATACATATATATATATTTATCTCCACAGGGAAAGAGGGACCAGACTTCAACCCGGTGCTCCAAGATGTGAATGCAATATATCGGCACAAGGCAGGGAACCAGTAGAGAGGTCTGAGGGGCCAGCCACAATCCTAACTATGTGGACAGCTGCCCTCCCTGCAGAAGAATTCACTTCAGAGGACAACACTGAAACTACAACTCAGGGAGAGGGACATGTCTGATCAGAGCACACGGGAGCAAATGAAGGGGGAGGAAGAGAGAGTAGAGCACGTACTAGCCCACCAATCCTTGAGGACGATATCCCTGCTCTGAGCAGCCAATCCACAGAGAAGACCATATGGTCAGCCCCACCACAACACAAGACATCCCTCACAGACCGATAGCCCTACAGGGGACAACACTGGAGACATAGTGTGGGGATTGTGCCCAATCTGACCCCACTACACAGAGGCAAACTTTAAGGGTGTGCAACAGAACAGCAAGGGGAGCAGAGCAAGGAAGTCCTGAGGGAGGACCAAAAATAGACTTTGGGGCCAGGGTGTGGCACCCCATCAGAGGCAACTGGAAAACACTCCTAAAAGTCAACAAACAGACCTTGAACTATTTACAGGCTTTTATTTTTGTTACCATTGGCTTTTTGTTGTTGTTTTGTTTTGTTGCTTTGTTTTGCTCTCTCTTGTTTTGTGCATATTGTTATCTATGCACGTCTATCTAGATAAGATAGGTGGGATAAACAATCTGGAGGAGAAAACAATGGGATCAAAGGTTCCAAGGGGACATGGGAGAGGGGGAGGAGGAGAGGAAGGAAGTGGTGTTAACAAATCCAGGGACAAGGGAACAACAAGTAATCCAAAATCAGTGGCTCCGAGGGTTAGAGGCCTGGTAAGGCTTGATCGAGGGCAATGTAACCAAGAGAAATTACTGAAACCCAAATGAAGGATGAGCATGATAGTGGGACAAGAGGAAAGTAAAAGGCAAGGGCTAGGAGGCAAAGGGTACTTATTGAGGTCTAAATACAGGCATGTACATATGTAAATATATTTATATATGATGATGGGGAGATAGATCTTTGTGCATATATTTATAGGTTAAGTATTAAGGTAGCAGATGGACATTGGGCCCCCACTCAAGTACTCCCTCAATGCAAGAACACTTTGTTCTATTAAACTGGCATTCTATGATGCTCACCTGCGATCACTGAAGAAAAAAACGGGTGCATTAGCAAATGTGGTGAAGAAAGCTGATGGTGCCCGGCTATCAAAAGATATAGCGTCTGGGGCCTCAAAGGCTTTAAGATAAACTAGCGGTCATCTAGCTGAGAATCAACAAAGTTCACATGGAAGAAGCACACCAGCCTGTGTGATCATGAGGTGTCAATGGGATGAGGTATCAGACATAAAGGACAAAAAAGCATTGTGAATGAGGGGGAGTGTGGAGTGGGGACCCAAAACCCATCTGTAAGCAACTGGACATCCCCTTACAGAAGATTCATGGGGAGTAGACAAGCCAATCAGGGTACAGTGTAGCAACGATGAAATATACAACTTTTCTCTAGTTTTAAAATGCTCCCCCAACCCCTGCCCCGCCACATACACACACTATCATGATCCCAATTCTACTTTACAAATCCAGCTAGACCAGAGGATGTACACTGCTACAGATAAGAGCTGGAAACACAAGGAATCCAGGACAGATAAAGTAGCAATACCAGGAGGGTAAGGGGAGGGTGGGGTAGAAAGGGAGAAAAGGAGAACTGATTACAAGGATCTACATAGAACCCCCACCCTGGGGGGCAGACAATACAGGAGTAGGTGAAGGGAGTTGTTGGGCAGTGTAAGACATGACAAAATAATAATTTATAAACTATCAAGGGTTTATGAGGGGGTTGGGGCCAGGGAGGGAGGGGAAAGAATGAGGAGCTGATACCAAGGGTTCAAGTAGAAAAAAAAATGTTTGGAGAATGATGATGGTAACAAAAGTACAAATGTGCTTGAAAAATTGGATAAATGGAGTGGTGGATTGCGATATGAGTTGTACGAACCCCCAATAAAATGATTTATATATATATATATATAAATAAGGAGTATTTATTCTTTCCCCTCCCTCCCTGGCCCCAACCCCCTCATAAACCCTTGATAGTTTATAAATTATTATTTTGTCATGTCTTACACTGCCCAACAACTCCCTTCACCTACTCCTTATTTATATATATATATATATTAAAAAGTGAAAGAGGATAATCACAAGACAATTCTCTTTAAATGTGCATTGAAGAGAATATGAATGTCTGTATTCTTCAATGGTTCATTGACTAGAGAAAGATATCAGATCTCATTTCCACAAAATTTTTCCTGACATCTTCCTATGACGGAATACTCAATAAACATTTGATAAATAAATGAATTACTATATTACATTTGGTTACTGTTTTCTGATGGCAAGGAAGAATTGGTAACTTGAATAAATATTTATATTTTTAAAGGAAGACTGTAGTCACGGACAGGGCACAATATAAACTTGGTGTTAAAAAAAAATCGATGACTTAAGATTCAAGAAAACTATACAGAACTATTAAATGATTGTGTGGTTGATAAGACTGTTTCCCCTGCTCTTCAGAGTTTACCAGATTTCTAGAGCATGTCCTTTGAAAATTTTAGTTCAAATTTTTGCTTCTATTAACATGTAGAAAAATGTATCACATGGATCATGGCCTTTACACTGTACACCTCATCAGTAGTATACTTCAAAGATAATATGTTGATGCATTATTACCAGTCTATTAATGTATTAAGCAAAGTTCTTTATCAGGAAGAAATCATCGGCTTACATTTTTATAACACTATGACTCATTTGCCTAATTAACTGAATTCTGTGTCTTTAGTTTTAAAGTTTCTCCATCTCAAAGCACAAAATCATTTTGGAAGTAGCTCACCGTGCCTTTCTTCTGAAGTGCATCTGAATAAACTGGATGCTCTCACCTTGCAGTTACTAGTTAAGCTCATTAATATTTACAGTAATTTTATCTTTTCCTTAAAGATCACCAAATGCATTTGGAGTCAGCTTTTATATATGGTATGAGGCTATTCAGATGTATTATTGAGCTCATAATCGATTATTTCTCAAATATTATATTTAAAAAGATTACTGTTTTCCCATAAAATTATGTCCAAGTTTCCCATAAATTAAGATTCCCTATGTACATGAGTATTCACAATGCTCTCTGGTGGGTCATTGTTCAAAGGTTTCCAGAGTTCCCATTGGGCTTTGTATTCACTAAGTGGTATGTTCTTTTTCAAAGATTACTTAGCTAATTTTTAACATTATTCTATTTGCTTGGCTCTGTATCTCTTTGTATTGCAGTAACCTTGTAGTTCACTGAGATTCTTGAATGTATAGGTGAGTATTTTTCATCAGCAGTAACTTTTTAGTCATTACTTTTCAAATAGTTTTTGCCTTTTCTCTTTCCTCTCCATGGGATTTCAATTTATATTTGCGAATGAGCTTAATGGGATTCCGCATATCTCTAAGGCAATGTTTCTTTCACGTTTTTTATCCTCTCTGTTCTTCAAATTATTTAATTTCTTTTGACATAGCTTCAAGTTTGCTGATAGTTTTTCAGCCAGTTCAAAATTACAATTGAGCCCCATGCTAGCTGGGGTGGTTTTTTTTGTGTGTGTTTTTTCACTTGGGCACTTTCTTTTTTATGGCTATGAGTCAGAATTGATTGAATGACCTTGAGAATGAGTTCTTTATTCATACTCAATTTGATGAGATGCCGTGTTCATTTTTCTTTAATTATTATTCATAGTTTCTGTTGATCTATGAATGTATTTATTATGAATGACTTAAAGTCTTGGTCTCTTTATTTTGACAGAAACGTGGTTGCTCTCAAAGACAGTTTCTTTTGTAGATTTATTCTCCTGTATGTTAGTCACGCTTTGCTGTGTCTTTAGTTTTATGTGGTTAAAAACTAAACATTTTAGTTAATATAATGTAGCAGCTCTGTACAGATCCCTCTCTGGGCTTTTTTATTCATGCTGTTCACATGTTTACCTGCTGAATGATTTGGCTGTACTATTTTGATAATGTTTATTTCTCACTTATCAAGAACTTTCTTGATCATTGTACTTCCCAGAGTTCGAGTCTTGGACACGTGTAGAGTAATTCTTGGATCTTTCTTCTCTTTGGATCTTTGTGGCCATCTCTCTCCTGATAAAATTGTAAATCTGTCTTCCTCTATCGTCATATCCAACTCTTAAGCGACTCTCAATATTCTTTTTCATTGTGTTCTAATGAAACAGAACTTCAATGCCAACTAAAAACAAAACTATATGTCTTCTTAGAGGGAGTTTTGGGGGGCAACTTTGAGATCTGTCCTGGAACCAGCAGGACTCTTCTTACATGTGTCTTCTCTCTGTTCTCTAGGATAAGCTCTCTCACCTGAACGTTAGCTTGTGACTTCACAGAGTACCAGCCTCCTCTTCATTGTTTACTGCCAAAATCTCTATTGCTTTTGAAAGCACACTTAAGTTTAAGTTGCTCCATGTCTGTTCCAACTGAAGCAAGTTACTTTGTGGTAAAGGATCAGAGAGTTGAGTCTTATCACTTGCACCTTCTCTGGGAAAAATAAACGAACCACTCCTCCTGGCTGGTGGAAGAGATGGTGCCCTAATGCTCTTGGGATTCTGTGTCTGCTCTCTGTGCAGGAGCAGTCAGTCACCCACAGCATCCTGGCTGTGCCTCTGGTGCTGTAAAACTTCAACTTAAGACGGAATTGCCAAGGGAAATTGATGCCCTAGTATTCTTGGGCAATTGAGCCAAAAATGAAAAATATGCACATGAAGTTGAGGTTGGCTATCAAAAAAGGAAAAAAAATGAGCTTCTGTCACTCTAGGGCAGCAGTTCCCAACCTGTGGGTCGCGACCCCTTTGGGAGTCAAATGACCCTTTCACAGGGGTCATCTGATTCATAAACTGTAGCAAAATTACAGTTATGAAGTAGCAACGAAAATAATTTGGTGGTTGGGGGCTCAGCACAACCTGAGGAACTGTATTAAAGGGCCATGGTACTAGGAAGGTTGAGAACCACTGCTCTAGGCTTTACTTGCTGGGATTTTATCTTCTCCAGCACAGCTCTGGGGGAGGTGACAAATCTGGTGACTTAATTTTCCTAGACCTAGACAGATGCTCAAGCCCTGGACTAGGAGTTGGAAAGACAGCACTATCTTATACGAACTCACTTGAAGAAGTTTTCATCACGTGAGCTGGGGCAGAGGAAGGGGTCAGAAAAGTGCTCAAGTGTTCAGCCTAAGTTCCTCCTCTTGGAAGTCTTAACCCTAAAGTTTTTCCTCTTAAGATCTTCACCTATTTGGATGAAGTCTACTCACATTAGGAAGGGTAATTCCTTTTGCTTAAAACCCAAACCATTGCTGCCCATCTGAAAGAGACCTGATAGAAAGAACAGAGTTGTCCTTCATGTTTCCAAGTCTGTAAAGGTTTACCAAAAATAGACTGGTACATCTTTCTTCTGCTGAGCTGCTGAGATGTCCTTACCACCCATCACTGGATCAGCAGCAGTCTCTTAACCACACCCTGCTCTTTCTTTGACTTCAGGAACTCTTTGAATACTAATCACTTCTACAAACACCTTTATAGCTACATCTAGATTAATGTTTGTCCAAGCAACTTGACACCACATCCTATCCAAGATGGTAAATAAAAAAAGCATTATCAGCAAAAACAGATGTTTATATAAACCTATGAAATCATACTCAATGGTATGCATAAAAACATACATAATCAAATTAATATTTAATTACTACAACTGTCACCAACAAAGAAAAATTATTCAAAAAGTTAGTTACATTAAAACTATGTCCATAAAAGTATTAGAGAAGAAGACACATATTAGTAAAAATTAGAGAGGAATTTGGTGATATATTTCCAAGTTTTAAAATTATTACATATTTTGACAAAATTATCCTATTTTGGGAATTGACTTTACAAATATATTCACTCAGATGTGAAATTATATATAGGCAAAATTTTAAAATAAACAATGTTATAATATTTTAACAGTGGGAAAAGCATACATACCAGTGATGGGCTATGCCGCTATTAATAAATTGAGGCTGTTTATAAGGAATAGTAAAAATTTTTCTCCAAAAATCTAAGAAACAGAACATTTTATTTTCCAAAATTAATTTTAAAACAGCCATATTGTATTATTAATTAAAGCTGAAACCCAAACCTACTGTCATCAAGTTGATTCTGACTCATAGAAATTCTACCCACGGTTTCTGAGACTGTGAGCATTTACGAGAGCAGAGAGCCTCATCCTTTTCCTGTGGCACTAGCAACACTACAATTAGCAGCACAGCAATTAACCCACAGTGCCACCAGGGTTTCTTGGTAGTATCAACAGAAACATATACAGTTAGTGAAAAAAATATTCAAGTTCTTTTCTTTGGAGATTTAAAGTAACTAGAGAAAAAACAGAAAATACACTTTCATTGTGTATTATTACATGTTTTAAATATCACCTAAAGTAGCCTTTTATATGTAAATATATATTATTGAATATACTTACATATATTTCAGTATACTTTCAGTATATATTCATACAAATACATTTTCAGTATATACATATCCCACATATGTTTACATATATACTCACTTTCTTTATATATAAATATATATACACATATATATAGGATATATAGCTTAGTGGTTTTTAAAACAGTTCATTGTGATTTATTAGTATAATTAAGACTTTTTGAAAACAATCTTATATTCTTAGTTCAAAAAGTGATTATTACCTGGGCTCATGACTTCCATCTTTACAAATTGTTTTATATTGATATCTGCTTTCTTGATAGTCAGTTATCTTTTCCTCATACAAGTTGCAAGTCCACCTGGGAACACATGGGCATTGATATGCCCCAATATCTTCATCAATGAAGCATCTGTGTGCATGTGTACACAGCTATAAAAATAAGATATAAGTATAATGTAATTTCCCATGAAATACAGTATTACCGTGTTTCTTTGGTTTACATGTCGTTTCCCTTTAGTTGATGCATGCATGTACCTCATACTTCCCATGTCATCTACAGCTATTCATCTGAGTCTTTATTTTTGTCAATGGGAAATATTGAGAATGGCTTATGATATTTAATCAAATGTGAATAGATGTTATAGAATTAGTATGAGTGGAATTACTTCAAAAGTACACAACAATTAAAACAATGTCTAGGGTTCAGTTATTTGATGGTGCAAATGGTTAACATACTCAGCTGTTAACGTAAACATTGAAAGTTTAAATACATCTAGAGGTGTCAAGGAAAAAATCTTGGTTATATATTTTTGAAAAGTTAGTCATTGAAAACCTTATGATGTACAACTCTACTTTAATAAGCATGGAGTTACTATGAATTCCAATAAAATATATAAAGCAACTATTTTTGTATACTTATTTCAATATTTTTAGTGCAAGTTCACTTTTACAAAAAGATAGTGCAAAAAGTATGGAAACTTCCTATATAACACACAACACCCTTAACACTGGATATCTTATTAATATCTTGACATGTTTATTATAATTGATAAATTTTACATTATCATTAACTAAAGGGTTCATAGTTGATTTTCAATTTTTCTTAGATTTCAGACAATATATTTCAAAAATACAAGCACTTTGTGTCATTATCTTATTATAAAATATTATATATTTCACACATGTCAATATTTTCATTTGTTTTGAGGATATTTTGAACTTTATTTTCAATTATGTTGTGTATATTTCTTATAATAGTGTTCTTCACTTTTTATTACAGTAACTTATTAAAATATGGAATATTTTGATACAATATTTTATTATCTCAACCTTATGGCACTGTTGGGCAAGCCTGAGAGGGCTGTCAAGTCATATATTCGACTCCACCAGCAGCTGCAGGGAAAAGTGAGACTGCCTGCTCCCATAGAGATCCGATCTCTATGATCAGAATCAAATAGATAGCAGTCTATTTTGAGTTTTAGATCTTACTCAACTTCTCCAAATAGTTTATTTTACATCAAAGGTCAAAAACTAAATATATGAAATTTCCAACTTTAACCTAACTAGAAACCAGAAAAAACTGAAATTTCAAGTGGTTTAAGTTGAAAATAAATGTGAGTACTTAGTTGTATTTTTTCATCTTTTTCCTAAACATTGTTTTGTAGAAGTTGTATGAAAAGGTTTAGATTTACATAGATGCCAATACTGGATTAACCCTATATTGATTGATCTATGTTAGCTCTGGCAACACCTTAATCATTTGTCTAAAATTTTATAAAATTCATGCCGTGTCATATATTTGATTTTTCTTTATGTACATTTTCATCATTTTCATTTTAATAATTTACTAATATTTTTATCACGCATTCCACATTAAACTCTATGTATAAAGTCTGCTTGTAGTGAGGCATTAGGGTTTTTACTTAATTAGAAGAGGGCCAGGCTGGTGTAGGAAGTGTAGTACTACAGTCAATAGCATTGTGGTGCAGAAGTCTTCTTCATGAAACTCAGATTTTGGTTCTGCATCTCTGACAACTCACATATTCACTGTTTCATCATAACACCTTTCTATTATTTTCTGTTCAACTATACAGTTTTGTTATGGAATTATAGTCAGTAGTGCATAGACCAGTGTTTCTCAACGTGTGGGTCACAACCCCTTTGGGGGTCAAACGACCCTTTCACACGGGTTGCCTAAGACCATCAGAAAACACATACTTCCGATGGTCTTAAGAACCGAGACACTGCTCCTCTACCAGTCTCCAGGTGGGTCCGCCCACATGCAGATGCACCCACATAAGAGTACCCTGCGTGAAGACCCATGCTACACCATGCTTCAAGACAAAATTTCAGTTATTTGTACTTAGAAATAAATATTTCACAATATATAATTACATAGTTTTTGTGATTAATCACTATGCTTTAATTATGTATGTTCAATTTGTAGCAATGAAAATACATCCTGCATATCAGATATTCACATTACAATTCATAACAGTAGACAAATGACAGTTATGAAGTAGCAATGAAAATAATGTTATGGTAGGGAGCACCACCACGAGGAACTGTATGAAGGGGTCGCGGCCTTAGGAAGGTTGAGAACCACTGGCATAGACTTCTCTATCTGCCCTCGGCAAGCTGTTGTAAAGAGAAATGCTTTCTAGATATTGAGTGCCACCACCGCCTTAGTGATTGTTTGTTTTCATCTTTCTGTGGAATCTAGAATGATTCAATGAAAACAGAGAGGGAAGTATCACACACCTTAACTGAAATCTGGGAAAACTCACATAGGTTTCAGTTTCTAGTTCTACTAAGAGTATATAGGAATACACATTTTGATAGAGTATACTGAACAGCAAACCATATCCTAAGTATATTGTATCATTATTAGTATATTATATTGTATATATTAGATTATTATATTGTTAATTCTTGTAAATCTAGGTTACCAAAAATGTTTGGTAAAATTTTTTTAAAAAAATAATGTTTTAACAATAAGAAAAATTTGCAGAATTTACACTATGATAAATTACTTTTTACACCTATGTACTTTTAAAATTTATTCTCAAAATAATTAAATGGGAGTTAAGAATATACAAAAGAACCTAAAGAAAAAGTGGCTAATGCATTTCCTTATATAATGTATATAGTAGAAGAAATCCTTTGGGTGTGTAATCTGAATGCTAACATTTTATATAAAGCTTTTATAAAATGGTATCATTATGTGGGAAAATTGATTAATCATTTATACACTGTGTGATATTGAAGTTTTATGTCAACTTGGCTGGCCAGGATTCTCAGTTTAGCAGTAAGGCCATCTGCATAAGGTGCTGGTGACAGCCTGATGACATCTACTTAAAGGTGTGGCCTGCCTCATATTTATAAGTAAACATTGTGGAGAACTCATTCCCTTTCTTCTGTTGGTAAGAATTCCACTTCTGTCATTTCAACCTCTAATTTTCAGGATTTGAGCCAATGGCTTGCCACATTGCTAGTGATCCCAGTTGCTATCAGCAGCCAACCCTAAGATGTGTCCTGCAGATCCACTCTGTGTTCGGCAGGCATGGTGCAATATCCTGAGACTCTTATACACTCCTACTATACGTAGGTGCCACTTTAGGGTTGAATTTCAGTTTGATTGCATCAAAATACTAATGGCTAATTTCATTTTGTCCTTTAGAAATAGGATAACATTTTAGGAATCCCTCAATTGTCCAATCCAATTTGAACACAGTCTATCAGCATTACTTCCTTTGGTTAATCTACAAGAAATTGTCGGAGACAAGCATAGACTACATGACTTCAAAAACATATGGCACTAAGAAGTGCATAAGTCAGAGGATTACATCAGTCAGGAGTCACCTTTGAAAGTGACTTTAGAGATTTTTGTCAGGTCCTAGTTGTGAAGGACTCATCTGTCATATTTTGAAGCCATGGCGTTGCCCAAGAACTGGCACAGTGTTTATGAAGTCGTCTCATTCTCCTCCATGCATACGATAATTCATAGGTAAAATTCTCTAATTGGCATAATTTCTCCAAGGACAATTTGAAATTGTAAAGGCCGCTTGAGAAACGTATGACATGAACAGAATTGTTCATTTGACAAATACACATTAAAGAAATTGAAAAACACTCATGAGGAAATTCTCTGTCCCATGTGTCTAATAGAGTGATTATTCTTTTTAATGCACAAGATACTCCCCTTTCAGTTCCATACTTCTGAGATTAATACACAGATTTTTAATTATATAGCTCTAGAGAATTGTCAAGGATATGAACTATTTCTAGTAACTTATATTACAATGCATATGTGTGCATGTGAAATGCAGTTTTTTGCACTTAGGCATCTATTCCTGAATAAAGTACTTAGCTCTTTGCAGCCATTATTTTATATGATATAAAAGCTAAGTGTTTCATTTCTTATTTTCCTTTTCTTTTCCTTCATTTTCTGTTTGGATTACTTTTTAAATCTAATGACCATAAGTAAGTATCCGAACATTCTGGAACTATTGATTATATAAATAGGCAAACATTTATAAAAAAAGAAAGCTGGATCAATTTTGTTTCATTTATGTTTTCCCCATGCAAAAATTTTAACAAGGTAGGGGAAAAATGTATCCTCAGATTACATAATCAAATTAGTCTCTTAAATAGAATAGACTTAGAGAGCTTTTGCCATATGCTAAAATATCATAGCTTTTAAAAATATGAAAATAGCAAAAAATTCAAATGTGCGTCTCAATCTCTGCTTTTGAGAAAATTCCAGTTGATGGTGTCCTCCTGTGCTACAGAGGAGATGTGCTGCTCAGGATTTCCTGGGCATTCATAGAGGCTACTTTCACTTGAAGCACTTTGTGTAATTTTATAATAAATAAATAGCTGTAGACAACTTAACATTATTTAATTTTTTAATCATTGGTGCCTAGGCCTCATTTCGTTACTATGTTTAAAACTTGAGTATATTTCTCATATAGAAAAATAATAAATTGTTCATACTTAACTTTAAGACTCCAGGAAATTGTTATTATTTTCTCATGTTATTTATGATAAAAAATGTAAATTATAAATAATTAAAATTTCAATATCAGATATATTTTAAACCAATTCCTTCTTGAAAATTTTTGTAATACTACAAATCATAGGTACTTATGATGATTTAAAATGAATTTTCAAATCTATAGTCAATAATAAAACCTGAAACTGCTCATAGATTGAATGAATTAATGAAACAGTCTTTTGAAAATATACAAAAATCTGCCTATAAACATGGTTTAAATTTATTTTTATAAACATAGAACAGCAATAGAATACACAAGTATCTTTCAATTATGTGTATTTATGTTGTTTTACTAATATAAAAGTTGTTAAACTGATATAAACTGTACTCACTAAAAATTTTTAGTCCTCACTAAAAATCAAAATAGATAAAAGTGTTTTGTGCTTTCTCATCATTGGAAAAAATATGAGTACTTTACTTAAGATGCTGCTAAAGAAAAAAAAGATGCTGGTTAATCTAAAAGTTACATAGAAACAGAAATATGCATTTAAGATAATAAATATGGTTTAGCTGATTGATAAAGGCTTAAAGTTATTCAATATGCAAATTTATACAATACACAACTTTATTTTATAGCCTGATTAATTTAGTTTTAAATTAAATGCCAAATTTAAAGTTTTAATAGAAGATAAATAAGCAGCCATCTAGCTCAGAAGCAACAAAGCCCACATGGAAGAAGCACACCAGCCAGCCTGTGTAACCATGAAGTGTCGATGGGATCAGGTATCAGGCATCAAAGAACAAAAAATCATATCATTGTGAATGAGTGGGAGTGCGGAGTAGGGACCCAAAGCCCATCTGTAGGCAACTGGACATCCCCTTATGGAAGGGTCATAGGTAGAACTGATAAGTAGAACTACTTTCTTCTACTACCCATTCTGTTACCTTTGCTCTCAGCAAGCACCTCAGCTGGCTGCGGTTTTTTGCTGGGTGGGGTGACCCAGACCTTCATTCCTGAGAGGTCTATGTCATTAGACGTCCTGTCAGGATTGGGTTGCTGTAATTTACCATTTACTTCAATCACAGGGCATGGTCACACTAAAAATCGGCCTATGGGATCTCCTGGATTCCAGACTTATTCTTCTTTACCTCCATTATATAGCACCAGAGCAATTTCTCCTTGTTAATCAGGATCAATCACACCACTCAGTACAGTGACAACCTTCCTGACCTGTTGATCCAAGGGCATGAGAAGCCCAAAGTGACCAGGGAGCATTCTCAGCTGCCAGTTCAGTGGAATCTGTGCTGTGTTTCCAGGTGGGAGAGTTCCTTCCTTTGGGACCAGGACCTCCAGGCCTGAGGAGCACAGAGTTGCTGCGACAGGAAGCAAAAATGCAGCAAGTGGATCACTAGAAGTAATAGTGAGTGGTGCCATGTGGTTCCTGGACCCATGAATTCTGGCTATTGGAAACACAGCACCATATATTGGTCACTGGTTTAGAGCATATACAGCTTCCTGGAGAACATTGCCCCAGCCCCGCAAGTTGTTGCCACCTAGTAATTGTGTCTTTAGGCGCCCATTCCATAGGTGTCTATGAACAAAGCGGTGCCCCCTCCATGACAGAAGAGGTCCTATGTAGTCAACCTGCTACCAAGTTGCCGGTTGATCTCCCTGATGAATGATCCCATATCTTGGACTTAATGTTGGTTTCTGTTGCTGGCAAATGGGGCACTCAGCAGTGGCAGCCTTGGTGAGTGGAAGTCCATGTTGCTGCACCCATGCATAACCTCCATCCCTGCCACCATGTCCACTTTGTTCATGTGCCCATTGGGCGATAACAGGAGTGGCAGAGGAAAGAGGAGGACCAGTCTCCACAGTATATGTCATCTTATCCACTTGATTGTTAAAGTCCTCCTTTTCAGAGGTAACCCTTTGGTAAGCATTCACACGATTACCTTTACTTTCTTGGCCCATTCAGAGAGGTCCATCCACACACCTCTTCCCCACACCTCCTTGTCACCAGTCTTCCAATGATATTCCTTCCAATTCCCTGAACATCCAGCCAAGCTATTAGCCACAGCCCATGAATCAGTATACAGTCTCACATCTGGCCATTTTTCCTTATATGCAAACTGAATGGCCAGGTGCACTGCTTGACGTTCTGCCCATTGGGAAGATTTCCCTTCACCACCATAAACCAAGCATGTTCTTCAGTTAAAGTATCATAAGGAACTCCCCAGGAGGCCATAGGAATCACCACCCCTGCATCTTTCAAGTCTTTGATGGTGGCACTGATCTCTGCAATCCCTCCAGGAATGTGGTATTGCTTTTGGTTTACTATTTTCCTAGGCAATGGCAGTTCTAATGGTGTCCACTTAGCCTTTCCTACCAAGTTAGACCTTATTCCACATTTCAGGGATCCAATATGGGGGTTCTGCCAGCTACTAAGTATGTCTATTCAAATGATGCATTCTGGAACTGGGGAAATAACCACAAGATGAGTTCGGGGACCCACTAGATCCACAGTAAGGCATACCTGAGCTAAAACCCCATTGAAAACTTGACCTCCATAAGCCCCCACTCAGACTGGTGGACCTTCAAATCACTTTGGGTTTCCTGGAATTAGTGTCAGGTCAGAGCCAGTGTCCAGTAATCCCCGGAAATTTTTATTATTTCCTTTCCTCTAGTGAACAGTCACTCTTGTGAAAGGCCCCTTTCACAAAAGCAGGTCCCTTTGGGGAAGGCTAGAAGAAAGACTAACAGAATAAACCTTCAGTGAGATAGCAGGGTCCTCCTTCAAAGGGACCCGGCCTTCCCTTCATTCAAGGGGTTGTTGGTCAGTAAATTGGCTCAGGTTTGGGAATTGATTGAGTGATCATGACTGTCTATTCTGCTGTTTACCTTCTGCCTATATAGATCAGGTAAATATTTAGTAGGTTTCCCATGTATTTCACTCCTAGGGACACCATGGCTAAGTAGCCAATGCCATAAGTCCACAGGAGACAGGTTGCTTTGATTACTACGGAAACCTTGTTGTCTATTATAACCATGTCCACCCTGTCTCTGTTGATTCAGTGCTGACACCTGGCCTCTACCATCACAGGGACCAATAAGCCCCATTGTGGGCAAATGTCGGAGTTTGCTCAGGGCAGTTCCCACTGTTAATCATGGTGCACATAAAATAGCAATTACAGGAGTCTTCAGAGATGCTGGGGCCCACTGCACAAACTTGTTCCTTATGGGTGTGGTGAAGGTTATGTCCTCAGGACACCCCGTTTGGGAATCTATGGGAATATCCTGATAGATCCATTCCAACATACCAATTTCCCTAAACTTTTGGCTGCCTTCTTCTACAGTGTACCAAGGTAGGTCAGGCGCCTCAAATTGGTCTAATCTAGGCCATCTGGCAGTCCATGCTTCAGCAAACCAACCAAATAAGGAATTAGACCCTCTCTTAGCCTCTCTCACTGAAACATTGAAAGAACCTGTGCTCAGGGGTCCCATATCCAGGAATTCAGACCAGTCTAATATTACATTTCGTGCACCAGTATCCCACACCTTTAGTAACCATTCCCAGGGATATTCCCCAGGTATGTAATCGAAAGCTCGAGCAGATCTTTGTGAGTACAGCGCACTTCATCTTGGGTAATCATCTCAACCTCACCTTTAGGAGCTTACTGAGCCTTAATTTTAGTGACAGGCCTAGCGGAAATAATGGGTGGTGAGGGTGTTTTCCGGGTGCTCTCAGCAATATCTTGTAAGGCATCTACCTCAGGCAATGCTACAGATGCAGCCCCACCTGGTATTTCAGCTTGAGCAGTTTGGTTAATCTGCTCAGGTGTGGCTTGTTCTATTGACAGTGGATTAATATCTTCAGCTGCGAGGAGTGGATCTATTGACTGGGGTGGCTCAATAATTTCTAGGGGCTCAATATCCTCCTGTTCTGGATCATCAGCCCATATATTCCCATCCGATGTTTCAGGATCCCAGCCTTTTCCTATCAATACCCTTACTTTGGTTTCAGACACTGCTCTAGATCTGCAATTCAGCTAATGTTGTAATTCAGCCACTCGCATGATGAGACTCTGGGCCTGGTTCTCAGCAATGTCAGCTCTTTTACTAGAGAAGAGAAGGCTCTCCTTTGTAGCACAGGTGAAGGCTTTTAAGACTAGAAATCAGCGCCAGAGGCATGCTTCTGAGGCCCTGAGACCATCTGTCTCCTTAATCACACTTTCCATTGTAAGGAAGACCAGCCAACCAGCTTCCCTATACTTGCCATTCTGACAAAAGTACTGGAAAATATCAAACATACGCTCATCCAGAGCCTCTCCTTTAACCAGCACCTCATCTATCGGTGGTGCTACTGTACATATTAGCTTTGCTATTTCACACCATGGATAAGAGTGGCAGACTTATCCAGGCCTTTAGGTGTAGAAATAGCATTATTAGTGCTGTTAAGAGTAATCAGGCTGGAGAGCCAATTTAAGAAGCCCATGTTTATGATTTTATTTCTCTAGAAGCACTCCTGGTACCAAATGTGTTAGACAAGGTTCTCTAGAGAAACAAAACCAGGACACTAATAATTTTATATATAGATATAGAGATAACATAAGAAATAAACAGTAATTTATAAAGCAGTAGAAAGGGCTCAGTGCAACTCACTCCATGAGACAGCTAGTACACCAGCAGTCCTTCAAGTCTTGAGGGCCGCCGGGTAGTCCTCTGTGGAGCAACTCAGGCTATCCGGGCACAGGCAGCAAACAGCAAGGCAGGTCACCAACAGTCAGCCAGATGACAGGGGCCGACAGTCCTCATCTCAAGAGCTGAACCTTCCAGTAGCATGGCGAAGCAGGTCTGGAAGGAACCTCAAGTTATGTTAGATTCGGGAAGGGAAGGCCAGCTCACCTCAGGTGCACGGAATGAATACAACCACGTGAGATGCAAAAGCGGCAAAAGGAGTTTATTTGCTAGCTCGAGCCAGGGCTTTCCTCCCTCCGCCCCCGAGTGCTTTGGTAGCCTAGCTCTTACAGGGTGAGGGAAACGGGGACGGTCCCATGCCGTGGTCCCTTGAATTCATTGGAGGAGCTTCTGGCGCCACGATGTCCAGCGGTGGTTGGTGAGTCATTTCGCGCCTGCCTCCCCGATTGGTCAATCAATCGGTGGCGGGCTGTTGCTTGAATTCCACTGGTTAGTCCGCAAGCAGGCGGTGCGTCCCATTGGTCAGTTTGGATCAGCCGATGTCTCCTCTGACAGAGTTGCCTCAGTGACCAGGAACCTGAAACTGAAACTTAGGCTTACCCCAGACTTTGGTTTTATACAGCCTGTCACGGTGCTGGTGCTGGCGGTTGTAAACCAGGACCCCCCAGTTACACCGACGCAGTCCACGGGTAGGCGTCCCACAGATAGTGTAGCTTGCACACGGAGGCACAGAACAAGCAAGGCAGCCACATACTGGTCCAGTGATCAGAGAGTGAGAGGGAGAGGTAGTCTTGATGAGCTATTTATCTCTCCACCCTTCAACCAATCTCACATGTGTTCATGGCCATGTTGGCACTACACACCTACCTACCACACTGCTCTCTAGCTAGTGGCTTTGCCATCCCTCCCTATCCTTCGACCCTTAGTAACTATCAAATTCGTTTCTTTTTCTATAAAAAGTGTTCCCTTCATTTTTTTCTTTTATAAGAATCTCATATAATTTTATCCCCTTGTGATTAACTAACTTTACTCAGTATAATGCTCTCCACATCTATTCATGCCACAATATGTTTCACAGTTTCTTCCTTTTTTTAATGATGTGTAGTATTCCATTGTATGCTTGTGTCATCCTTACCACCTGTCTGACATTTTCATTGTCTTCTGTTTGGTCTCCCAGCTGTGAAGCACAGGAGGTGTGGACGCATAATGATAATAACTTATACCAGGGGATAGAGGGAATACAGGGGTGGAGGGGGGTGATTGAGGGAGAAAGGGGATTTGTGGGGTGAACAATGAAGGTGGGAGGTGGAAGGCAGTATCAGAACTGATTGTGATTGCATAATATCTTAAAAAGGATGTTACCACGGGGGTGGGGGATGGCTATTGTAATGCTCTAAAATTGATGTGGTAGTGGTTGTACAATTCTCCTTAATATGATTGAACAATTGAACTATTGAGTGGTATAATATATAAACTATGTGCCAATAAAACTGTTAGGGGAAAAAAAAGTTTATCCTGTCTTCCACTGGTGTACATAGATTGTTCCTAACCCCTGAAACTGTGAATGGTGTTTCCAGTAACATATGAATATATTAATTTATGCTATCCGTCTTACTTCTTCAGAGACTGTACCAAGGAAGATGGTCACTGAGCAATATGATATACCTATCCTCAGTTGTTTGAGAACAAGCCATTCTACTTTCTACAATGATCAAATATTGTTACAATCCCACCAATAATGTATGAGAATCAAATATGTTTGTATCCTTTCCAGCACTTATTGTTTTGTTTTGGTGAACCTTGCTGTCAATATCTGTGTATCGATTTGCATCTCAGGAAGACAAGTGAGTGTGCGTATTTCTTCATATGCTTGTTGACCACCTCAGTGTCTTCCTCAGTGAACTTTCCAGGGCTGCAGCACCTTTTAAAATTGGATTATTCATGTTTCCCTCTTCTTGAGGTGTTTCAGATTTCTATAGGCTTTAGTCCCTTGTCTAATGTATTATTACCAAAGATGTTTCCCAATCTGATGGTTTTTGTTTTACTCTTTTAATGAAATATTTTGATACACAGGAGCATCTTATTTTTAGGAGGCCTCAGTCATTTATTCTGTCTCTTGGTGTGTGTGTGTTTGTGTGTGTGTGTGTGTGTGTGTATTTCATTGTTTGGAATTGTGTTTATACCGGTGTCAGAGACCTTACATTTGTTTTTATTTTCTCAGTGATGATCTTTATAGTTCTAGGATCTACATTTAAGTGTTGAATCAATCTTGAATTCATTTTATAAAAATATTATATCAGGGTTAGTTTCTATTTCTTTCTTCTGTAAATGGAAATCAATTTTGCCAACATCATTTTTTGAAGTCTTTTACCCATTTAATTTATTTTGGTCCTTTCTTGAAAATCATTTGTCTGTTGGTGGATGGATTTATTTCTGGGCTCTCTGTTTTGTTCCAAGTCTATGTATTTATCCTTGTAGCTATACAATCCTTGTGTTTGTCTTTGTAGCTATACAATCCTTGTGTTTGTCTTTGTAGCTATACAATCCTTGTGTTTGTCCTTGTAGCTATACAATCCTTGTGTTTGTCTTTGTAGCTATACAATCCTTGTGTTTGTCCTTGTAGCTATAATATCCTTGTGTTTGTACTTGTAGCTATACAATCCTTGTGTTTGTCCTTGTATCTAAAGTCTGTTTTGACTGTGTTGTAGGTTTTAAGGTCAGAAGTGAAATGCCTCCCACTTTGCTCTTCTTCATAAGTAGTGTTTTGCTTATCCTGTGTATTTTCCTTTACATATAAACTTGGTGATTAGTTTTATCTTTCTTAGAATTTATGCTAGAATCTGGCTTGGCATTGTATTATATTTATAATTTTTTGTGTTAAGCTGAGTTTTCTAGTGAAACAAAACCAGTTGCACTCATATATGTATAAAAATAAAATTTATATCAAGAAAGGTATTCATAACAATAGCCCAAAAGGGAACAAGCTCAAGCCAACTCCATTCTGTGGATCATCTGCTAGCTGGAGAGATTCCTTACTTACAGCTTCCAATTGATGAATGACGAAAAGGAAGCAAGAGGTAGGAGATCATGGGCCGGTGGATGCAGAGTCCATTGGATCCAAGGCAAGGAATATGGCGGGTGCCAAGACTACCTTGGTTAGCGGGCTTCATGGCAACTGCCAGCCCCGGAAACAGGATCCAAGTAAGCATGGGAAAAGCAACTAAGAGGGAGATCATTTATCATTAGCATCGTTTATAAATAGGCCACACCTCCAAGGAGACATTATCAGGTATGACCTGATTGAGAATTTGGACTTCATTCATACCTTCCGACAGGTACAGTCAGGTTGACATAAATCTTGATAAAATCGCTTTGCTCATATTAACATTTTCACAATAGTAACCCTTCCCATAGGAGCCCTGATAGCGTAGTGGTTACATGTTGGGCTGCCAACAACCAGGCCAGCAGTATGAAACCTCTGATGCTCTGGAGAAGAAAGATGAGGCTTTCTAAAGAGTTAGTTTTTGAAACCACAGGGGCAGGTCTACTCTGTTCTATAGTGTCACTAAGAGTGAATGGTGGTGACATTGACTCAATAGCAGTGAGTTTGGTTTTCTCTGTTTTGGATATACATGAGTAGAGATTGAGATACACCATTGAATGCCTCTCCATAGATAATATAACACAAGTAAATGTCCTTCTTGTAGTAGCTGCTTTCAACAAGATGCATGTGACATCAGCAATGATACTCCTTGTTCTATGTCCTCTTATTGACTACGCAAAGGGATTAGACTGTAGGGATCATAACAGACTATGGATAGCAGAACATGTTCACAGATCAAGAGGCAGAGGTGCAAACAGAACAAGGGACTGCATGGTTTAAAATCAAGGAAGATGTGCATTAAGATTGCATCCACTCACCATAAATACTTTATGTGCTGAGAAAATAATCAGAGAACAAAAGAAGAATGCACCATTAATATTGGAAAGGAGGCTTATTAAAAACAGGTGATATGCAAATTATATAACTTTTCTTGTTGAATGTGAGGAAGAATTGATGCACTTTCTGGTGAAGATCAAGGATTTCAGCCTTCAGTATGGATTATAACTCACTATAAAGAAAACTAAATCCTTATAACTAAACAAATAGATAACATTAAAATAAACAGAAATAGAGGGTCAAATATGACCTACTCTGGAATCCCTATTTCCATGAGACAGGGTCAGACAAGCCTCCAAATTCTTTACCTGTTCTAACACCAATCATTCTTCCCATGACACTCTACAATTCTGGAGTCCATTATTTATTGCAATTCCAATAGAGAACTAACAGACGATACTCACAATTAAGGTGGTTTATTAAGGAAGTTAAGGAGTCCTGGTAGTAGAGTGGCTATGCAGCAGGCTGTTAACTCTCAGTCAACAGTTCAAAACCTCCAGCCACCCCATGGGAGAAAGCTGATGTTTTCTACTCCCATAAAGAGTTATTGTTGTTTTTAAGTTCCATCAAGTTGGTTCCCACTCATAGCAACCTTATATATAATAGAAGGAAGCACTGGCTGCTCCTGGGCCATCCTTACAATGGTTTCTAAGCATGAACCCATTGCAGCAGCCATGGTATCAATCCATCACCTTAAGGGATCAGAAGTTTAAAAACAAGCAAACAAATTGACATGAAGAAGCATAGACATAGTGGAGACCCAAAAACCACCTGCAAGATAACTTGACAGTCAGTCCCTCACAGAAGGACCACACAGAACGGATGATATATCCAGGGTGAAGTACAGCACTGTGGAAACACATAACTTTCCTCTAGTTCTTTAATATTTCCAGTCCCTATTTATTACAGCCTTCGTTTTACCTCATTCCTGTTAGACCTGCATATGTTCATGTGTATAATTAAGATCTTTCAATGCATGAAATCCAAGATAGATAAACCCGTCAGGAATTGTAACTAGAGTAATGATTCCCTGAGGGTACAGAAAGAGAGGGGGGAAGGGGAGAAAGGGAACTGATAGCAAAACTATATAACCCCACTCAAGGGGAAGGAATCACAGACTGGCAAGTGAAAAGATACACTGGATGGTGTAAGACACTGGGAGAAAAAAGGAATTATAATAATAATATTTAATATAATAACAAGGTTTCTAATGTGATCAGGGGTGGGGAGGGGATAAAGGAGAGCTGATACTAAAGTGCAAGAAGAAACAAATTTTTTGAAAATGATGGTGGTAATGATTGTACAATCATGCTTGATCTAATTGAACTATGGATTATTATAATATCTGTAGAGCTCCCAATAAAATGGGGAAAAAAGAGGTTTATGCAGCTGATTTACCTAATACAATGTGTCTTTTCGGTCTCTTGATTGCTGTTTCCATGACTTTGATTGTGAATCCAAACAATGCAAAACCTTGACAACTTCCCATTTTTCTCCATTTTTATTATATTAATTATTTGTCCAGTTGAGAAGATTTTAATTTTCTTTATGTTGAGTTGTAATCTATACTTAAGGCTTCAATCTTTGATCTTCATCAGCAAATGTTTCAAGTACTCATTTTCAAAAAGCCAGGTTGTGCCATCTGCATCCTACAGGTTGTTCATAAGCTTTCCCACAATCTGATGAATTTTTTCTATATATAAGCTATCTTCCCTGATTATTTGTTCAACATACAGATTTAATACTCTGTTTCCCCAAAAGTAAGACATCCCCAGAAAATAAGACCTACTTACAGTTTTGCCTCTCATTTAAATATAGGTCTTCCCTCTGAAAATAAGACCTCCCCCAAAATAAGCCCCCCTAAAGCTACCATAACTCTGGACTCTGGACCGTAGTGGCAGGTCTGTTGGCCACAGCGCAGCCGGAGCAGACAGGAAGTACGAGGTCTCTTTTAATAAAACAATAAACAATAAATGTGTACCATATTCTTCTTCATGGAAAAATAAGACATCCCCTGAAAATAAGACCTAGTGCATCTTTGGGAGCAAAAATTAATATAAAACACTGTCTTATTTTGGGGGAAACAGGGTAAGTATGGTGAGAGTATAAAACCCTGTCACATCCCTTTCCTGAATTTATCCATGCGATATTCCCTTGTTCTATCCATATAACTGCTTCTGGATCCATGTACAAGTTCTGCGTGGGCACAATGAAGTGTTTTGGGGTTCCCATTCTTCTCAGGACCATCCATAGTTTGTTAATATCCACACAGTCAAATGCTTTTTTATAGTCAATAAGACACAAGCAAACTTCTTTCTTGTATTCTCTGCTTTGAGCCAAGAGCTAGCCTCAGAAACCCACAGGTGCAGTTATACTCTGTCATATAGCATTACTATTAGTCATAATCAACTCAAAGCTAATGAATTTGGCTTTCTTGGGCCTATGAACAGGCAAAATTCTTTCATTGATGTGGATCTGTTTTAGTTTCTTTTAATATTTTGTAGTTTCCTTTGTACAAGCCTATTTCTCTGGTTTCTAATTATTTTCTTTTGGGGTGGCTAATATAAATGGTATTGTTATTTGATTTCTTTGTATACCTCTTTTTCTTAGTATAAAAGAATCTAAATAAGTTTTGCATGCTGATCTTTTACCCTGCCACACCGCCGAATTTTCCCATCATTTCCAACCATTTTCTTGTTGCATCTTTGGAGTTTCCTACATATAGAATGCTATTGATCTTCTGATTTTCTGTTTTATTTCTCTCTGGTGTGGCTTCTAAATAGTCATTTATTTCTATTTTTGTGACTTTCTTGATCTCATTCTCAATCCACTGAAAGTACCTGTATGTCATCGTTCTGAACTTCTACTCTGGTATTTCCAATGCCTTTTCTTCCTCTGAAAGGTCTTTTGACTCTGTATATTGGTCACTTTTTGAAGCGGCCTCTCGCTTCTTCATTTGAACAAAGATCGTCCATTGTCTTCAAGGCACCATAATGAAACGAGTGAGCATGTGAAAGCAGCGGAGTCTTGTGGGAACAGCTGACGTTGAAGTAGTGTGAGGAAAAATATATATAACTGGAAAACAAATAAACAGAAACAATGATAATAACAACAGAAAGGAAACACTTTCAAAGAACCACATGGACAGGAGCCTCACACATATATGCTCAGCACACCTGGAACCAGCAGCTGCCTCCTCTATCTCAGTCCCCAGTGTGTGCTTATCAATTCCTGCCGTGAATTGACACCGTTAATATGTATTCACCAATGTGTGAGGTTGGAGTCTTGCATCTTTTCTGGACAACAGAGTCTTTGGGGTAGTTAGAGGTGCTCTCTAACCCCTTGTGTCTTGTGTCTCTCTGCTGATTATTTATCAAAACATCAGAAGAATAGAAACACAAAACAAAGAAAGGAAGAAAAACCTGCTACCCTATTTTTTTAAATTGTTTTTGTTTTGTTTTGCTTTCTAGACCTCCCAACCCATGGCTGACTTTTATGGATCACAGGGCTGTGGGTCTTAGAGTTAGTTTCTCCAATGTTGCAGCTGAAAGTATATCAATACAAATGAAAGAGAAAAGGGGGAAGGAAGGAAGGAAGGAAGGAAGGAAGGAAGGAAGGAAGGAAGGAAGGAAGGAAGGAAGGAAGGAAGGAAGCTTAAACCCAGTCATGCAGTTGATTGTTGTCCCAGGACAATCCAGGAGGTCAAAGCCTGGGCAGAGCTTGGCACTAGAGACATGCGGTTCCTCTCAATCTCTTCAGTCTGGAGAGTTCAACTGTTTGAGCCCTGGGAAGCCTGCTGTGGAGAATCCAGGATGTTGTGGTCCCCTTTGTTAGTTTGTCACACCTTCCAAGCTGCCAAGCATTTACACCTGCCACCCCCTTTATCAGCTGCCCTCGTTTCCTTTTGCATGCAAAGGGAAGGGCACAATAACCCAATAGGGGCACCATGTGCTCTGGTCACCTGGGGCGGTGGAAGCCAAGAGGGTTCAGACCTTGTTCTTGTAAGCTCTATGATGTGGGATTTGTTCTGGGGCAGTTGTCATGAGGCTTAATCACAGTTGTTCCTTTTGCTCATCGAACCAGGGCTTTTCCAGCAGTACAGGCAGAGGTTTTCATCTCCAGCAACAGAGTTAACGACGGGTTATGAACTCCTCCCACTAATATCCCCGTGAGGGTGTTCGGTCTGCTCAGAGAGCCTTTCTTCCGAGATCCATTGCTCCATGTTTCTCATCTGCCCACGCGTTCTGCCTTCTTTGTTGTAGAGAACAAGTAACATGTCTGTCTATGTCATTATCTTTTACCAAAGTAAAAAACTTATTTTAAAATAATATTTAAACTACTTTGGAATAATGAAGAATCTGTACTCTTAACATTTATAGCTTTTAAAATGAGACCGTTATGAGCTGAAGAAACAAATGGAAAACGACTTAATAAGTTTACCTCACCTCCATTAATCCTTCACATGGAAAACAACTCCCATAACCGAGGTCCTCTGCATTTTGCACATCAACAGCGCTTTCAGTGGAGTTCACAATGAGAAAGAGACCGACGTTGATAACCACCATACATTTTTTATCTTCAAATCCTTTCAAAAATATGAAGAATTCAATATTTTACACATATTCCTATTCATATTAAATTAATAATGACAGTTGGCAAAATAACTCGAAAAATCACCTACCATAAAAATATATTTCTATGTCTGTAAACAAAACAAAAAACTAAACAATTGCTGTAGTATTAAATTTAAAAAGTGATGCTGGGGGAGGGGGGTGCCGGCCCCCACCTGCTGCTACTCCTATTACTACTACTCGGATTCAGTAATACTACTTCTGGGTTCAGTAATGCACAATTGTACGGTTGAGATATATAAGTATTATATTAAAGTCATTGAGAGCATGAGAGATACTACAATAATACAGTCAGACACGTTACATGGCAACATTGCTCACCTCAGCCCAGCTTGGTGGTCCACGTGGAGAGAGGGGGAAGGGAAGGAGGGAAAGGGAACAAGGGAGAGGGGGAAGAGTCAGGGAGGTCAGAGTCTGAGGGGTCCAAGTCCGAGAGAGAAGTCCAAGTCTTCTATATTGCTGACTCATGCCTATATAACTTTTGGGGGCATGCCAGCCCACTAATTACAGGTAGTGACATACGTCACAGGGAGGGGTTACACTATAGGGTACCCAGTAATGAGAGGGTGGTCTAGGGGGTGGTCTCTGGGTCTCCATAGGAACCATTATCAGTATGGTGAGAGTATACAACCCTGTCACACCCCTTTCCTGATTTTATCCATGTGATATTATATATTAAAATATATAATAAATGGAGAAAAGGTTGAAATTGCCAAGGATTTTGTCTTTCTTGGAACTACAATCAAATTTCATGGAAGCATCTATCGAGAGATCAAACAACACATTGCTTTGGGTAAATCAGTTGCACAAGACCTCTGTAGAGAATTGAAAAGTAAGGGTGCCACTTTGAGGTCTAAGGTGTGGCTGGCCCAAGTCATGGTATTTTCAGTTGCCTCATATGCATATGAAAGTGGACACTGAAGAAGGAGGACAAAGAAGGCCAACACATTTGAATCCTGGTGCTACAGAAGACTATTGAAAGGTCCAAGGACAAGCTAAAAGGACAAGCCATCTGTCTTGGAAGAGCAATCAGAGCCCTTCTTCCAGACAAGGACAGAGAGTCGAGATACCATCTGACATACTTTGGACATCTTGTCAGGAGAGACCAGTCCCTGGAGAGGGGCATTACACTTGGTAAAGTAGAGGACAGTGAAAAGTAGGAAGGTCCTCAATGAGATGGATTGATACGATGGCTACAATGGGATCAAGCAGAGTAACAATTGTGCAATGGCACCCGTGTTTTCTTCTTTTGTGCTTAGGGTCGCTGTGGGTCAGAACTGGCTTGATGGTACTTAATAACGACAACACACAACTGTCTGAAATGTAAAATAATGAGTGTTCCCAAACGACAATCCCCTGGCTCTGTGAATACTCAGATTCACCTTGCTATTCTGCAGAATGCACTGGAATGTGGATTGCTGTCAGTGCAGTTAGGTTAAAACTTAGCACCTTATCATTTGGTCTTTCTTTTGTCCCATTTTCAATTTGTTCTACTTTTTAATATTTTCTCTCTTCAATTAAGGTTTATGTCTATTTTAGTTTGTTATTATTGTTAGTTGTTTTGGATGTCTTTCTGTAGATGAAATCCAGGAGAGGTAAATCTATAGAGGAAGTAATTGCATTAATGATTTCTAATGGGTATGGCAGAAGAGATTATGGAGAACTGGGGAACTCCTAGCATAAGACAGAAGAAAGCGTTCTAAAACTGATTGTGGTGATGATTATACAACTCTTTTTAATATGACTGAACTATTGAATTGTGAATTATATGGCCATAAAACTGTTTAGTGTTTTTTAAAAAAGAAAGAAAAATCTCACAAATGATTTTGGAAAAAGGGAAGTTGAGAATCCATGTAAAATATGGAGATGCCCCACCAGCCTCCAATGTGTAACATTCTAGGTTATCATGTCAAAAATACAGCAGGCAATCCGTCGATTGGGAATAAAATATGCACTGAGTGTGAGGAAGGAAAACGGCTCCAACACATTCATGAAAACCTCACATAATAAATTGATAAATTCTATTTTGTTATGGACATTAGTAATATTTGAGTTATTTCTTTCATGGATAGTTCTGCCATGGATATCATGGAAGTACTTGGATATAAAGCCATATATTTCCAGTATTTTTTCTTGAGAAAAAAATTAAACAATTAATTATTTTGCAATGGCAGTATTACTCAAATTTTCTTTATTTTTTAATCAGTTCCATAAGTGTTTTTTAAGCATTGGTTAATTTCATCCAAAATTTCTAATGAGCATAGAAGTTTCCATAATAACCTTAGTTCACAAAGACAGTGGAAGAAAATATAATTCTAATAAAAATTTAATACATTTTGTGGTAGATATATAATCATTTGTCAATTTGAGGATTAAGAGTGTAGGGGTGGAGTCTAGCTTGTCAATCAGATCAGAGCCAATGAGGCTTCTGTGTGGGCAGTCCTTCTAGTGAGACTTCTGGGAAATCGGTACTTCCTCCTTGGAGGTGGGAGACTCTGCTAACTCCCTGGGAGACTTTTCAGCTGACAAGCCACATGGACCTACAATGATGCAACCAGACCTCTGAAGCTGGAGAAGCCACATAGAGACCCCTGCCAGCTCTGAAGGTTTACAAGGCCACTGGATCCAGACTTTCTACCCACTGGCCTGTGATCTACATTAGGCATCATTGCATGTGTTTCTTGAGTCTGAAGAGGACTTTATAGCTTGGTATCAGACATATGGGCTAATATTGGACTTATGGACTTGATCTGGACTGGGCTGGTATGTTTTCTCAATGTTCAATTGCTCTTGTACATAAATCTCTTTCTTATACACATGTGTGTCCATGGATTTGTTTCTCTAGTCTACCTAGACTAACACACATTTTGAGAAACTAATCTGTCCTAGAGTTTAGTTCTGAGGGATTCAAGAGCAATGAGTTATGGTATTTTGCTAATTTTCCTCAAGTTCATCCCAACTCATATTCGTAGCTGCACTGTAGGACAGAGTAGAATTGCCCAGTAGTTACCAGTGCTGAACTCTGTACAAAAGTGGAATGCCACATATTTCTCCAGCAAAGCAGATAATAGATTCTAATTACCAGCCTTGGGTTATAGGTAAGTGCTTAACCATTGTGCCACCAGGATGTTTCAAATTAGCTGAATGTCATTGTTATTGTCAATTTTCAATTAAATCGGTTCTAACTAATAAGGACCATATCTATAAACAATAGTGCAAAATACTGCCCAGTCTTGTACCATCTGTTGTACATTTGAGCCCAATGGGGGAGTCTCAGTATCATTCCATCTCTTTGAGGGTCTGTCTCTTTTTCCTGACCCTTTGTTTCATCAAGCCTGATGTCCTTCTCCAAGGATTGATTCCTCTTCATAATACATAAAAAGCAGATGAGACAAAGTCTCACCATCCTCCATTCGAAAACGCATTCTGGCTATATTTCTTCCAAGGAAAATGTGTTCTTTCTTCTGGAGTCCAAGGCATATTCAATATTCTCTGCCTGTACCATAATCCAAAAATATAATTTAAATTCTTCTCTAGACTTCTTTGTTCATGAACAGCTTTTGCATGCATAGGGTGAGATTGAAAACACCACGGCTAGAGTCAAGGGAACCTTAGTCTTCAAAGCGACATTTTCACTGTTTTAACCTTTTAAAGTGGTATTTTGTAGCAGATTTGACCAGTATAATACATTGTTTGGTTTCTTGACTGCTGCTTCCATGGGCATTGTTTGTAAATTCAAGGAAGATGTATTCTTGATCATTTCAATCATTTCTCTGTTTATCATAAAGTTACTCATTGTTCCAGTTTTAAGGGCTCATACAGTGGAAAACTGAACTGATATAGTTCCAAAATAGGAATGCCTCACTTTGGAAGACACTCAAATGTGACTGGGGAAGGAAGGGCTGTCTCCTCAAAGTATAACTGATTAACGGCATGGATGGAACAAAGCTTTCCGGCTCTCCATTTGCTTGTGTGACACAATTCAAAAGGGGAGAAACAATGGCAAACATCCATCAATAATCAGGACATGGAATACACCAAGTATGAGTCTAAAAGAAATAAAACCTGTCAAAAATTAAATGGAATGCTTAAAGTTCAGTATCCTGGACACTAATGAATTGAAATTGACCAGTATTCGCCATTTAGGACAAATTGAGAGGAACAACATCACAATCTTTCTCAAATTATCAGAATAACAGTAGTCAAAACAAGTGTACTGAAAGAGCATCATTATAAAGAGAAAAGTAATTTACCTAGCAAAATCCTTGAAATACTTAAGACATAAAGTAATGAGAATGTGGTACTGATGTGGTTTTTTAGAAATGTGTGCACTAATTGCCATTCAGAGCTTCCTCCAACACACAAATGCAGTTAGTTTTTTTTTTTTTTTTTTTTGCTTCATTGTTTACTGACTCGCTTTCCAACCATAAATCATTAACCATCTTTCTTCTCAGGAGAAAGCGAATCTCAGAAACGTCTGCCTCAAAAACACTAAGCTTCTTCCAGGCAGCTAACTGTGTCCTCTGTAGCAGGGATCACTAGTCGGATAAATTCCTTCACCTGTTACATACCCAATTCTCTTCTTAGTTCTTGCCCATTACATATAATTATAAACCATTTGGTAGAAATATTCCAAATGAGAAAAGACCAAACCAACATAACAAGGGTTTTAGAAAATAAAGACCCTGACAGAAATAAGAAAATAATAAAACAAACTCAAAGTACACTATTCAAATAGACGTAAGAAAAAAAGAGTATGTTATCCATTTTAAAGAACAGGATACCATGAAATGTAATATTGCGAGAACAGAAAAACAGCCTGGAAAATTACAAACATAGTAAAAATAATTTTTAAAAATCAACACAGATTTTGAGATATTTAATTGGAGAAATGAGACAGAATGCTAAAAAGATATTAAAAATAAATGGAAATGGACACTAAAACAGATGAGAAAATCAAGGACCAATCAAGAGGATTCAATGTCCAACACGTTGAGTAAAGTCTACAGAAAAGAAGAATCATTCATAAAATAGTACAAACATTAAACATGAAAAGACACATGCTTATGAGTAAAAGAGTGACTCACAATGAATGAACAGCAATTCATTTCACAAAATGCCAATATTGTGACATTTCAGAACTCAGGAGAAGATGCTTTTAAAAAAAAAAGACTGTCAAGACATTTTTAATTCAGAGATTCACTGATAGATGAATATTTTTAATTTTAACTTAATTTTTAATTAAGAGATTCACCGATAGATTGCTATGCATGCAAGGCAACATACTTACACCACTTGCTTCCATTTAATTCCACTTTCTATCTCATAGTTTTTATTATATGAGCACTGGCAGTTTTCCAAATTTATTTCTAAGACCGAGATCATCCTTTTGCTGTAATAAATGATGACTCCATTTTTTAAAAGTTGCATACTTATTACTTAGAATGTGATGAGAAGTCCAGGTCAAAGAATATATGCATATATAATATTTATGGAAATTAAAAATTATGCTGCTTGGATACTTTAGTGATTTCACATTATTGCCAGTAAGAAATGAAAACACAATTTGTCAAAGGTTCAAATTCTTGCAAGTCAATAGATATATAAATGAACACACACACACACACCACATGGAGCTTCGAGAACTTTATAGAAAAACTCCATTATCTTTCAATGTTCCCATGAACTTTGCAAAGCCCTCCTGTGTGTGTGTTTGTTTCATTTTCCTTTCACTATGACTAAATTTGAAGATTATTCATATATTTATAAATGTTTTCTTTTCTCATGTAAATGCTTATAAGATACTCTTCTTTAAGTATAAGATTTTTCCTCATTTGTTTCTTTCTAAGTTTTATTTTTATATTGGGGAGACTAACCCTTCTGTGACTTATTTATTTATTTAATAAGCAGAAACACTGGTATAGATATGAAAAAACTTCAGAAACTTCATGGAAAGTTAACTTAAAAGCTAATGAACTTGTTCCATGAACTTTCTGAACGCCCTCCATGTTTGTCTGTGTGTATGTCTTTTCCACGTAGCTCATTTATCAGTTTTTTCTTTCTAAAATTTGATTGATAACTGTAAAGCCCCCTTCTAAAGTTACAAGGCAATGATCCTAAATGGTTTCTATTATTTCATGGTTATATTAAAATGTTTTGTCTATTTTAATTTACACAATAAAGTACATTGTGAAGGAGCCCTGGTGGTATCGTGGTTGGAAACTACGATCCCCTGGGGGGATCATTGTGAGTCAGTATCGCTTGATGGCAGTGAGTTTGTTTTGGTTTTGGGGTTTGGGGTTTTTTGTTAGAGTATATTATAAGATAAAACTGTATTTTTCTTCACTTGACTCTGGTATTATTAACATTAATAAAACTGTCTATCTGCCCTGATGATTTCATGGAAATTTTATTATGTGACAATATTTCATGGCATCTTAATATACTACATTATTTAATAGCTTAGATACACTTTTGATAACATTGTTTTATTTTGTGATTATTGATACAATTGTATCATGGGTTTCATTATTAAAGCTAAATGTTTTAATAACTGGCAGTGAATTCATTAACTAACAGCATAATCATCTTCTTCAGTGATGGTTAAAATTATGTTTCAACTTGGCTAGGCCATAATTTTCAATATTGAGGCAAATTTAATTTTTCTTCACATTATGATTTTATGTGACATTTCCTTGGGGTGTGGCCTCCATCCAACATGTATGAAAACTCTGGCAAACTTGCTGTTTCTCAGTCCTGCATCAGACTCATCATGCGCGAACATCTTGTTTCTGGGGCATCTGCAGCAGTCTGCCCCTGGGCTTGCAGCTTTGAGGGCAATCATTCAGTGCTACCACATATGATTCAGGAGAAGCCTCCCATCTCCAGTTTTCTGACAGATTTGTGACTGGCCAGTCTCACACATTGCAGGTGTCATTTTCCTGAAGTAGGAGAGTGCTTTGGACTACAAGGTCTGCAGTTGGAATCCACCAACAACTCTGAGGGACAGAGAGGAGGCTTTCTACTCTCATAAAGACTTATAGTCTGAAGACCCAAAGGGGCAGTTCTCCTCCGAGTTATAGGATCACTATGAGTCAGAATTGATTCAATGGCTATAAGTTGGTGTTTTGATTTGATATATATATATTTCACTAGTTTTTCTCCTCTAGAGAACCCATCCTAAAGACCATGACTTTATTTTTTCATGTGAGCTTTAAAAAGGAAATGTCATTAATTTCATGAGAATTGACACTTTCATATTTTGAATCTCTTTCCTACAGCAAGATACAGATTGAGAAATTTATATTTTCAAGTGTGTGCGTGCGCTTCTACTACAGCAATAATTGCCGTTTTCAATTCCAGTTTGTATGATTTTTATTCATTGTACTTGTAGGTATTCTAATAATATATAGTTGTTTATGTGAATTATTTTTCATTATCTCATCTGAAATTATTGTTTCATTTTAGTGTATTAATTAATTTATTGAATTATCTTACTCTTAAAATAGTTTAAAAATTAATATTAAATTTAAGTGAAATGCCATAAATTTATATTTTAAAACTCAATACAATGTTTTATTTATTAATCTTGAGCTGGGACCTAAACCTATAGGGACATATGTATACAAGTAGTAATCTAATGCAAGATATTTGGAAGGTAAAATAATAAGATAAGAAAAAGTGAAATTTAATAAATAATTGCTTTGTAGATAAGATTTTCTAATTTTTCATGAATAATAAGATTTCAAAAGAAATAATAATGAATAAGTTATAAAAATTGAAAATAAACTATAAATTATAGCCACCAACTTACAAAAATGGAGTATTTAAAGTAAATATTTTAATATCCATTCACAAATGCATCGATTGCTATAAATTTTGAAAAGGAATACAGCCACATATTAACCTTATTAAACTTATAAGCTTTCTATAACAAAACTAACCATACGCCTTAAAAAGATAAAAGCAATCAAAAATTTTTTCTTTGCTCTTATTTTTTCTTTTTAAAATTTTAAAGTATAATGCATACTGTCTTATTTCACTTCACAACTAATTATACAGTCTGTCAGTAGCTCTTTTCCTCAAACCTAATAATACATATAATGAACACAGATGATGACATTGAAAAGAAATCGTGCATGTCAGCTCTTTCTCAAGTTGTGCACTGTAGACCATTTGTCCTTGAAGGGATTTCATATAATTAATTACTATCTCCTCTTTTGTAGAGCAATCATATTGGCAAGAATTGATTGGGCGTGTAAGATGCTTCATTTAGTTGGAAGAAAAATCCCATAATTAAAATTATTTTACTACTGGTAAAATTAATACACCCTATGCAAATTTACCAGCTTGATTTGAAAAATCCTCTTCAACGGAATTATATGAGTTAAAAAAGAAGTGAGGGCTTAATTGCAAAAATGAAAAGAATCTGGCATTGTATCAAATACAATCTTCTACTTATATTTTTTTGTTATTCTAAATCATATTCTGTTTGGAAAACTTTACTGGCAGACATTGTATTGCTGTTTCTTTATATTGGCATCCAATGGGAATTTGGCCTGTTCTATTAAAGTGTTTACTTTCTATTGACTATTATCATCTGGCTTATTTCCCTTGAACAGACCAAGTCATTAAGAATCTCATTAGGTGGGGGTTCCAATAATTCTTGTTTTCAACAGCTGTGTTGATGAGCTATTTTCAGTAAACTCTGACCATAGATTCGTGAAGTGTTGATCAAATATATTCATCTTACTTTGATGACTGAGAGGTGTACAGTCACACTGCAGAGGGCCCTGTGACCTTGTGTCGTGGTTCCTGAGATCTAAACCAACACCTGAAGGGTCCCCCTGGGGGCCCAATTATGACTTAGTGTGAGAAGACATGACATAACTAACTTATCACAGCCATCTGGTAAGGCAAATAAAGACTGGAAAATTAAGGCTGCAGGACAGAGGTGCTCACACTCTTTCAGCATGTGAGCTACTTATAAAATGATCAAGTCAAAATGATCTACCAACTACAAAAAATGCAAAACATATATTTTAATTTATTACATTTATTCATAAATTCACTGAGAATTCTTTATATGTCCAATGTATGTTTATGTACCTTGTATAACAACCGCATGAGTCCATATTGCAGAACATAACACAATTAACTATGCATATTTTTTGTCATTACCCGACTTGCACTGAATGGAATGAGCCAGGGATGCATAGTCCAGACAGAAGCTGCTGCCAGTCAGCCTCAAGCACACTTCCAAATGCTCATCCATCATGGTGGAACGGCACTTGGACTTAATGGTCTTTTTGTGGGAAAAGGCTGACTCACATCAATAAGTAGAGCCAAACAATTCAGTCAAGGAGGTAGCACATGTTCTCATGTTTGGGTACTTTCCCTCTGTAAGTTCCAGAACTGTTCATGCGCTCTGGACTTCAGCTGAATGTCTGCTTGTAGTGTCAGAATCTCCCATTCTGTATGAAAGTGATACGTTTTTGTCTTCTTACTTGGTCCACTCCCCCACTCATTTTAATGCCCTCTCTTACATTTAAGAGGGAAAAAAAAACAAGGTCTAAAAATAGGCAATAACTTAGTTTGCATCTGATTGGCTGTGCTGTATATCAATTAAGTGATGGGATTGATGATAGGCTTACATCTATTCTTTTAATACCATGCGATGTACCAACACTACATTTGCGATCGACTAGTAGATTGCGATGGACGTATTGAGCGCCCCTGCTCTAGGAACTGCATGGATTTTGACTATGCACAGGATTGGATAAAGCATTCCTTTTTAGGACACGAAAGATTCATTTTTCTGGCTCCTTCCAGACCTTATCTGTATGTTTTCACCTGTATCTTTTTATATTAATGCTATTATTTCAATTATCCTGTCTCCCTTTAGCATTGTGAGTCATTCTAGAAAACTGTCAGACACAAAGAGCAGAGAGAACTGACTGGCCGAAAGTGGGGAGAATCATATGGACTTGTAATATTGAAGCCGGCACCCACTGACCCATCCTCGGTGGCTAAAAATAAGAGATATAGATTACATACATGGGCAGTTGGAGTTTGAACTGAGTAGGGGTAAGAAGCTGGGATTGCAATAGGATGAAACTTCTGTGTGGAATAAAATTTGTGGTCTACCACATGATATGGTATTAGAACTGAGTAGACTAAACCTCCTTAGAGTGCTTTGCTCAATTATTGAAGTGAGCACAATTAGCTGGAGAGACCCAGAGAGCAAAAGAGCATTTTATTTATGAGTAATTTAACTTAGTATTCCCATTATATTTCCTAAAATACATTTGCTTATATATTGTTGTTAATATATTTCACAATTTTCTGCAGTTTTCAGTTGCCAAAATAAGCTATGCCAGTTTTAAAAAACTATAATGTACTACTGTATTTTGTTACTGTTAAATGCTGTACAAATGTTAAATGATGACCCTATGTCCAACAGAAACACTGCAACTCCCTGCATTGTTCTCACCATTCTTTAGAGTTGTGGTAGCCACTGTGTCGATGCATCTCCCTGAGGCTCTTCCTCTCTACAATTGATCCGCTATTTCATCAAGCATGATAGCCTTTTCCAGGAAATGTTCTTTCCCGACAACATACCCAATATGAAATCTCACCCCTCTTGCTTCTAAGAAGCATTCTTGCGCAACCTCTTAAAAACAGATTTATTTATTCCTCTGGAACTATGTGATATATTAAATAAAATTTGCCAATAGCATAATTCAAATACATTAATTCTTCATGTTCTTTCTTACTGTCAGGCTGCTACATGCATATAAGGCAATTGAAAATGCCATGGATTGAGTCAGGCACAACTTGCTCCTTAAAGTGATATTGTTAGAATTCCTGGGTAGGAAATACCTTGGATTGGCTTCGCACCACATGCTGAAGCCTGGTTTGTGATCCAAGTGGGTCTTTATAAAGGATGGAAGAAGCTTCATGTTTTACAGTCTCAAAGAGTACATGCTATTTCGAGAGGCCTGTCAAACCAAGAATAGCCACGCTGGGCCTCACTACTGAGCACAGCGGCAATCCCATGGGACTGCGTACCCACCCATGGCACTCTGAGAGGGCACAGGGGCAGAAGCTGAAGGGCAAAGAAAAAAATGGTCAGCCCTTCCTGCAGTCAAGGTGTTTGAGGCCTGTAGCTGGGAGGTGTGGTCAAAGGTATTGGTTGGCCCCGTTGGCTGAACTAAGCTCACCTGGGCCTAGTCTGGGCCACCAAGTGAGTCTTTATGGCTGGCTAAGGCTTGCCTGATTCTCTTCCAACCTCCGATAGGGGATATTCAGGCATGGAGAGAGACAACCCTCCTGTTCCTATCTCTTGATATCTAATAATATCTTTGCTCTTTAACTAGTCCAACTTTCCCCCTAATTTTCCCAATGCAATATATCAATTTATTTTGCTTCCATGAGCATAGATTGTGGACCCCAGCAAAATAACATCCTTGATTAAAGAAAACTTTGATCTTTACTCAGTATATTATATGTTGTCTAATGGTCCGGTTGTGGGAAATTTTTGTTTTCTTTACACTAAACAGTCATACATAACGGAAGCTGGAGCCTTTGGTTACTAACAGTAAATGCTTTAACATCCCTTCTTTAAGCAAGCAAGAAAGTGTCACAGGCCTATTTCCCTCCAATACTTATGCTGTGTTCTTTCTCATCCAGTCCAGGTTCTCAGATTATTTGCTCAATATTGAGATTTGATAAGGATGGTAAAAGGATCCAACTCTGACACAACTTTTCTGGCTTTTTCAGCATGACTTGTCGGTTTGTCATACTGTGGTAACTTGGGAGCTGCTGTGATGCTAGAAACTATGTCATGGCGATTCAACTATAAGCAGGTCACACTCAGTGAACAGATTTCAGCTGAGCTTCCAGACTAAGAAGGGACTATGAGGAAGGACTCAGATCCCAAATTTGAAGGAAGGAGCCACTGAAAACATTATGCATAGTTTCAAAACATTGTCAGATACTGTAAGCCTAGCAAATGGAAGTGGCACATTGTTGCAGATAGTGCAGAAGTTGGGCCACACAGGTCTGGGGGCATTTAAATTGATATTGAAGAAGAGCTGATTTTTCAAGTGGAGTTGACTATGATGACATGAACATGTAAAGCCTTTGGACATAGAGCCTTTGGAATCTTCATTTGCTGATGGGGCATGACTCAAGGAGAAACAGTGTCAAAATTCTGCTAATGACTGGAACTTGTAATGTGTGAAATATGAATCTAGAAAAATTAGATGTCACTTTAAAAATGGAATGCATAAAGATCAACATCCTAGGCATTAGAGAGCTGAAATAGACCGGTACCCAACATTTTGAATCAGAAAATCCTATGGATTGCTATGTCAGGAATACCACAGTCAAGAGGAAAGGCATAGCACTCACTGTGAAACTTAAGTTTCAAAAACATCTTAAGAACGGATTTGATGCATTGAACACTAGTTACACAAGACTTGATAAGCTGTGGAAAGACATCAATACCATCATTCATGAAGAAAGCAAAAGGTCATTAAAAAGACAGGGAAGAAAGAAAAGATCAATATGGATGTCAGAAGAGACTTTGAAATTTGCTCTTAGTTTTAACATAGCTAAAGCAAATGGAGGAAAGATTGAAGTCAAAGGACTACATAGGAATTTTCAAAGGGCAGCTTAAGAAGACAAAGCCAAATATCATAACAAAATGTGAGAAGACCCAGAATTAGAAGACCAAAAGAGTTAACATATCCGAAACTGAAAGAAATCAATAAAATATGTACACCTCTAGTTTCAATCTTAAAAGATTCTATGGGCAAAATATGGCATAATACATGAAGCATCAAGAGAAGATGGAAAGAATACATTGAGTCATTGTGCCAGAAAGAACTAGGCAACGCAACGGTCTACCATTACAAGAGGCAGAATACGAGCAAAAATCAATGGCGCTGAAGGACTGAATGAAATAGGAAAAATCAAAGCTCTCAGAATTGATGAAGTACCAAGTGAAATGATTCAGCAAGCTAATGAAGTGCTGGAAGCACTCTCAGCTGTGCAAGGGAATTTGTAAGATAGCTATTTGGGGACCTGACTGAAAGAGACCCCTATTTGTGCCTATTTCAAAGAAAGTGACACAACCGAATGCTCAAACTACAGAATAATATAATTGATATTGCATTCGAATAAAATTTAGCTGAAGATAATACAACAGCATTTGAAGCAGTACATTGATAGAACTACTGTAAACTCAGGTCAGATACAGAAGCAGACATGGAACAAAGGTTATCATTGGTGATATGGATACAGCAGACAATACCGGAGAGATGTTTGGCTTGTTTTTCCTCGACTAAGTGGCCATCTAGCTGAGAAGCAACAAGGCCCACATGGAAGAATCACCCCAGTCTGTGTGATCATGAGGTGTCAAAGAGATCACGTATCAGTCATCTAAGACCCAGAACAAAACCATACCCAAGAAGAATGGGGGAGGCATGGAGTGGAGACCCAATGCCCATCTGTAGACAGTTGGACTTCCCCTCAGAGAGGAGTCACAGGGAAGAGATGAGCCAGTCAGGGTGCAATATAGCACCGATGAAAGACACAACTTTTCTCTGGCTCTTTGGTGCTTCCTATCATGGCCTTAATTCTACCTTACAAATCAACTTAGACCAGAGCATGCACACTGCTACAGATAAGATCCCATAACACAGGGAATCCAGGCTAACTAAACCCCTCAGGGCCAACGAGAATAGAAATACTAGTAGGATTAGTGGATGGTAGGGGGAGAAAGGGGGAATTGATCAGAAGGATCAACCTAGAATCTCCGTTCCAGGGGGACGAATAATGGAAACATGGATGAGGAGCAATGGAGGATGATGTAAGATATGGAAATAATAATCTATAACTTATCATGGGTTCATGAGGGAGGGGGAAGAAATGGGGAGCTGATATCAGGGGCTCAAGTAGGAAGAGAATGCTTTGAAAATGATGATGGCAGCATATGTGCAAATGTGCTCGACACTGGGGATGAATGTATGGATTGTGACGAGAGATGTCAGATCCCCCAATAAAAGTATTTTTAAAGAAAGAGCTGTAAGAGCCCCCAATAAATGATCTTGTAATAATAATTTCTTTTATAAAAAGAACAATGTGTCAGCAAGATTGGAGAAAGACATTAACACCCTGTGATATGCAGATGACACAAACCTGCTTGCTGGAAGTGAGGAGGACTTGAAGTTCTTGTTGACGAAGACCAAGCATTGTGGCCTTTAGTATGGATTGGGACTCACATAAAAAAACTAAAATCCTCACAATTGAACCAATAGGTAATATCATGCTATATGGAGAAAAGGTTGAAGTAGTCTAGGATTTTGTCTTGCTTGCATCCTAAATTAATGCTCATGGAATCAACATTCAAAAGATCAAAAGACATTGCATTAGACAAATCTGCTGCTGCATAAGACCTCTCTAGAGTGCTGAAAAGCAAGGAAGTTACTGTGAGGACTAGATTATGCCTGACGCAAGCCATCATACTTTCTATTGTCTCATATGCATATGATAGTTGGATAATAAATAAAGGAAGACTGAATAATAATGGATTCATTTGAACTATGGCGCTGTAGAAGAATGTTGAAAGTATCATGGTCTGCCAAAAGGACAAACTGATCTGTCTTGGAAGAAGTATAGTCTGAAAGCTTTTTAGAGGCTCGGATGTCAAGACTTCACCTCACATACTTTGGACATCTTACCAGGAGAGACTAGTCCCTGAAGAAGTTCATCATTCTTGGTAAAGTGGAGAGGCAGAAAAAAGAGAAAGGCCCTCAGACATGGATTGACACTATGGCTGCAATGATGGGCTCAGGCATGGAAGCAATTGTTATGATGGCACAGAACTGTGTAGCATGTTGTTCTGTTATTCATAGAGCTACTAGGACTGGAACAAACTGGTGGCACTGAACAACAACATCTGTTAGCTCTGTCCAAACAGCTGTCTTTTGATCTATGCACTGTTTCTCAATGAGCACAACTACATGTTCTAGAATTTTCATTGTTGACCATATTTTTAATACTCCACATAGTTGAATGTCCTTGCATAATCAATAAAACACAAGCAAGCCTCTTTCTGGTACTGTTTGCTTTCAGCCAAAGTTCATCTCACATTAGCAGCTATAGCCCTTTTTATCATCATCTTAAGAATGGGTCTTGTCTGTCTGAAAGCTCTCAGTTGATATAATGCTGCAATAATTTTTTTATATTATCCCCAGTAAAATTTTTCTGCATTCTTTAATAACTCTGTATTCTGCTAAGTCACCATTCTTAGGAGTGGGCACAGGTAAAGGTTATGACCAATTGTTTGGCCATGTAACTGTTTTCCAAATTTTTAGCATAGATCAGTGAGTGCTCTGAGCACTGCCCTAATTTGCTGAAATGTTTCCACATATTCCTGGAGACTTGATTTTTATCAATGCCTTCAGTGGTGCAGCTTGGACTTTTTTTTTAATAGCATCTGTTCTTGATCATATGTATATTAGGCCAGGTTGATTATTAGAGAAACAAATCCAGAAACAAAACAAATATGAATAAGAAAGAGCTTTATATCAGAGTAATTATATATTAAGAAAACATCCCAGCCCAGTTCAGATCAAGTCCACAAGTCTGATAATAGCCCATAAATCTGATGCGAGTCCATAAATCCCTTTTCAGACTTATGCAGCAACATGCAACGATGAAAATTGCAGGAAGATCACAGGTGGGTGGGAGCAGAGTCTTGTGGATCCAATGGTGGAAACCTCCCAAGGCTCTGGTAGGTCAGCCAAGTGACTAGCCAACAAGAGGGAGAGGGGGAGGGGGAGGGGAGGGAGAGGGAGAGGCAGCCTGCCTCCAGGGAGAAAGAGAGAGGGAAGCCATTTCAGCAAGCCATTTATCTCGGTAATATATCAATCTGTGACCTGATTGACAGACTAACTTCCTCCCACATGTTCCTACGGGAGCCAGGTTGACACAGAAAACCTAACTATCAAAATATGCTACATCTTGAAATGGTTGAATGTTAACTAATTCTTTTTGGCACAATATCTCTCTGTATTTTATAATATTTTAATGCTTTCTGAATCATTTAAAATCTTTTGCTCAAACAACATTATAACTGAAGGCTTGAGTGTTTTCTTCACTTCTTTTATCTTGAGAAATATCATTAAAATTAAAATACTCCACTTTCTTTTCTTTTGGTAATGCACTTAAATTTTTTTCTGTGTAGCTCATTTATTTTATTTCTCCCAATATCTTTAGCCAGCTAACATTCAGGAGCAAGTTTCAGAGGAGTCTCTTCTGATGCTCATTTTGATTCTCTTTCTCTCCTTATCTTTTTAATGACGTTTTGCTTTGTGTATGATGCTGTTGACATCATTCCACAACTCATTTGGTCTTTTGGCATTAGTGTTCAATGCATCAAATCTGTTCTTGAAATGGTTTCTAAATGTAGGGGGTATATGCACAAGGTTGTTTTTCACCTGAGTTTAGTTCTCATGAACTTGTTTTCATTTTCTTTCTTCATCTTTAATCAGCACTTGCTGATTAAAGGAACAAAGGATAATATTTGCCTACTCCTATAAATATTTTGAGTCATGAAACCTTAACAGGGTCATTATGAGTTGGAGTTAATTTCATGGCAGTAGATTTTTATATGCATATTATTCCCTCTTTGAGACAAAGAAAATTAAGTATAAAAGTCATGTGCTAAAGTTGATGAACTGATGTGGCTTATAAAAGTTGATCCTGTTTCTCAAGCTGCTCATTAGAAGCATTTGAAAAGCCTTTAATTATCTATTTTGCTCACCACCGCTAGCTTTGGTGGAGTAGTGATTTTAGCACTCAGCTAATAAGTGGTCAGTAGTTGATGGTACTTAACTAATTTCCTAAACAGTACTGAGATAGCTGAACCTCTTTACTCTTTAGAACTGTTTTTATTGTTTGTTTGTTTTATTCAGTTGTGGTATTTGTAAAATAATAAGTATTCATAGCACAGTTTCTGGATTTCCTTTTAGCACTAAAATAGTATAATCAACAAGTCATTGCTCTCATCTACCACTTTGATCTTGAGTGTGATTTGCTTAATTGACTGATAACTATTTATGTCATTAGGAGTTGTTAACTCTCCAGACTACCATCTTATGCACATGATGAAATAAATTATCATGTCTTCTGTTTAAAAGGCTAATTGTTAGTTTATTTCAACGCTGCTTTAATGAAATAGCAGTCTTATAACTTCACTTGCTGTCAGTTAAATAAAATAAGCTATTAGATTTTTAACAGGCATATCAAATATACTAATTTGCTGAACGTTGATCAACTTTACTGTAAAATACCATTGACTGAGAAAGCCTATTTTAAAGGAACTAATGAAAGCAGGATAAAGCCTGAAAAATGTGAGTTGTTTTGTATAAACTATGCCAAATATTCAGTCAAGCTGCATTGATAATTATTGGTGATTACATCAAAAAGGTGGAAACAAAATCAGTAGTATGAAATTATGGCTTTAGTAACAGATACGAAGATTGAGAACTCATTATAAAATTTTCCAAGATCAATGACTTTTAAAGGAGTCCTAGTAGCATAGTGGTTATGCATTGGGCTGCTAACCGCAAGGTTAGCAGTTTGAAACCTCCAACCAGGTCCTTAGGAGAAAAATGGAGCTTTCTACTCCCATAAAGAGTTATAATCTTGAAAACTGACAAGAGCAGTTTGACCTGACCTACCAGGTCTCTGTGAGTCAGCATTGACTCAATGGCAGTGAATTTAGTTTTGATTTTTTAAAAATTATTTCTCACTACCATCAAGTCAATGCCAACTCACAGAGACCCTCCTGTGGGTTTCTTAGCTGCCAACCATGCAGATTGTAGCCCAAGGTGTAACCACTAGGCCTCCTACCACCAGGGCTCCTATTTTAATGACATGGATTATAAGGCATACCACCAGTGCTCCTATTTTAGTGATTTATTGATTATAAATATTGTTTTTCAATAACATAAACAGTAACTAGCCATATGGACTTCAACCCCATAAGGCAGAGTAGAACTGCCCCTGTGGGTTTTGAAGGCTATAAGTCTTTATGGGAGCAAAATGCCTTGTCTTTCTCTCATGGAGTAATTAATGGGTTTGGATCCTGAACCTCTCACTTAGGAGCCCAGTGTGGAACCCACTTTGCCACCAAGTCAGAATTGACTTGACATTGAGTTTGCCTTTTAAGTATATACAGGTGGGGCTCAACAAATGGAATACACAAGGAACAAATCAATTACTCCTCCAATAAGAAGATCAATATCAATAGCCAAAATAAGCCCAGGTTCCAAGTGTTCAACATATCATCAATTGTTCATATGCATGTCCAGATGGAAGCTGAATAAAATTAAAATAATTCCACCAGAGCAAAATATTGGTCTTGAGTATATCCCATATGAATTTAGAGATCATCTCAAGAATAAAATAGACTGATTGATCCCTAATTACGGAAGATCAGATGTGTTGTGATATTATGTTAAGAACCTCATACATTAAGAGAGCAAAAGGTCATTTGGAAGACAATAAAGAATGAAAAACCAAGCTAGACATCAGAGACTCTTGAACCACATTGTTTGCATAAAAAGTGTCTATTCACTTAAGTTTTTGATCTGTACAGGTTAACAATCTATTGATTTTGGTCTAGAAAACTGTCCTATATACATATACTTTTCTTTTCTAAACAGTATTTGAAAATGTTTAACATTGGCTAAATTAATGATACTATCAATAGATTTACCATAAGCTTCATGGAGATGATTTAGAGTTATCCCCAATAAAGGATACTCTCTCTAGATAGGGACATATATAAACCAGAGATATAGGGATAGATTTTGAGCTCACACGTAATCATGCCCCAAATCTAAGAACAGTTAATTCTATTACATAGCTCTGCTCCATACTTGCCCTCATGAAGAGAACCTTAAACATTGTTGTGCTATAGCATAGAGTGGTGAAGAAACCTGATAATGCCTGCCTAGCAAAAGAATTGTGTCTGGGGTCATAGATTCTTGTTTTAAAATAAGCAGCCACCTAAGTGAGGTGACAGCTAAATTGACATGGAAGAAGACCAACCAGTGTGACCCAAAGATTGTAAAGAATAAAATACGAGGTCCAAGAAGGGAACTGTATTAGGATTTAAATTCTGAAAACCCAGTTTTTGCAGAAGGCTATGGATGATGATGAACTCACAAAATCCATTTGCCAGGTTAGCACATGGATTAAGCCTCCAGGAATGCCCTCTGACCTTTGACTGACCAAGTATGTGAATATCCTTGCTATAAGACAAACGCACTGGAAAGTGGACTGATGCAAATGTTATTAGGTTAAAATTTAACACCTGATCATTTCTCTCCATTTTGATCCATTTTAAATGTGTTCTAGTTTTTTATTGCTTTCTATTATCTTTTCTATTGTGAGTTTTCCCTGTTTTATTTTGTTATTGTTGCTGGTTTTTTGTTTTATTTTGCTATTTATTTTTGTGTGGTTTTCTTTATATGAAATCCAGGACAGATAAATCTACAGAAATAGTAACTGTATTAATAGTTTATTTGGGTCATGGCATGGGAAGTTGAGGTGATGTTGAGAAACTAATAATAATAAAGAGCACAAGAAAGAAGAAACTTCTAAAATTGGTTGGGATGATGATTGCACAATTCTTTTAAATATGTTTAAATTATCAAATTATGTGATATGTGAATTATATATCAACAAAATTATTAAAATTAAATTTTAAAAAAGAAAGTAGAGTAACTACATGGAATGAAAGCTATGATGAAGTGAAAGAACATAAATATATTTTTGAGTATGTTTCCTTTTACAAAACTCCGTTGCTATATCCATGTTAAAGATTTCCTCACTTCACACGATGAATATGAAACTATCCAGCCTAGATTATATTTCCCCATTTCTAATCTATTTTTTCAATTGACCTTTCTGGTATTCATTTTTGCTTATGTTGTTATTTTCATCATTTTTAACATATAAAATCTGAGATAATTTTCTATTGCTTTTAGGGAAAACAGTTTTTTTTAATCTGGCTCTCTAGTTTGGGTATAGTTCAACCTCCCATCACCTACTCTTACTTTCATTCCTAATCTTAGAGTCATGCTAAATTCAGGGCTCCAGCCTAACCTTCAAAGGACTCGCCTCTTCTAATAATGGCTCTTCATATATACAAAGCTAGGTCAAAAAGGAAGCAATTGTGTTTGACTTCATATATGCACAGATCTACTCAAAACAAACCACATTAAACGATGCCTCAGAAGTCCATGTACAGCTGGAGACACATTTCCTGAGTAATATACTTGTCTTAGTCTCTTTTGTGTACCTTCCAAAAAAGGTCTAATAAAAACTATGGCTTCTGAGGGGAACTATTAATCAGTCAAATTTAAGGCAAAGAGGGGAGGTCAGAAAGTTAGGGTTTGTACCATAATGTTTTATACCAATTCCAAAGGGGAAATCATTTTGATTTTTACGTATCAAAAGTCACAGGTTGATCACGGGGTTTCATTATGAAGACTTATAAAGAAAATTGAAAGGTGCACTGGTGAGGAGAAAAAGGCTAGAACATTTTCATCAAGTTATTATTTTTTCCCCAACACAGAGTCAGAACTGTTTTCTTTTTAAAGGGCAACTCCTTCAAGGACTGTCCTATGAGAATTTCACTGTGAAACTTCACCCCATCCATCCTACATACTTGATCTTTCCCTTTGGACTTCTTTTATTCCCTAAACTCAAAGAACATTGAAAAGAAAGACAATTTGAGTGCCTCACAGGTGCCCAAACAACCATTTTTTATGTGTATAAATGGAAGAGTGCAGAATTTTTCAGGGAAGGGCTCGAGAGATGGAAGTTCTACCTTCAGAAGTGCACAGACCAAATAGAGGATATGTTAGGAAGCTCCAGCTTCATATTTCAAAATCGTTAACCATGAATTGTATGGATTTGCAGCAGTATTTTTGAACATTCCTCTTACGTGACCTCCTCAGAATGCTCTATTTTCCAGATTCTCTTGCATGGCCTCGTTCTCCACACTTCAAGAATAAGTTCTCACTGAACCCTTTACTGAACACCCTACTTGCTCTTCCAATTATGCGCGCTTACATGTACTGACTTTTTAAAACATACCATTTGTTTTTAAGTTTTTATTGAGAATTTTGCTTAGGGACTGAACTAGACAAGCTCATATGGCCACACCAGGCAGACGTGTCAAGAGAACCCTTTTCTTTGGGGGTGTCCTCTCCCCCACCTCTGACCAGCCTCTGCTTGGCCCGAGGCAATCAGTCTTCATAGCACAATGGAAGGCAGGCTTGTAAGTGTCCTTCGGGCAATTCTTGTTTAAACTACCCCTCTCTCCTTATCAAGAGTAGCCTTTCTCCCAGGGATAAGAGTGTCATTTTCCATGCCTGCCAGGGGGACAAGCTGGAGAATCGATCTAGGCATGGGATCATAAAACAAGGTGCCTGAAGCTTGACCTACATATACCTTTGTTTTACCTCTGTCAATGCTGCTTACTTAGTGATACATGAATTTTAACTTGCTTTTTCTACTGCTTTCTGTATTCTGCCCTCCCCCAATAACGTAAAAGAGGCTTGGGCAGGGAAGACGGGCACTGCAGTGTGGTGGATGGGTCCTTTGAACATCCCCCCGGCAGTCTGGGCTAGCCTGATAAACAATAAAGACTTCACTTAATTATAATTGGACATTGTAGTGGTCTTCTTTTACGCGAACCACAACACACAATTTGTTCTAATTAGTAAATGTATATTTTATATATGTTATTACAAAATATATAATTACAATATAGAATACAATTATATTATATATATTATATATATTATTATAGTTCAATTTCCCCTGCCACAGACATAAGAAACAGATTAATGAAACTAAAAATAGCTCTAATTTTCTGCACCCTTCTATATCATGCACCAACATAATTCCTAGGATATAATAGGCCAAATATATATCTTTTAAAGTAACCAAGAACGTCTACAACTATTCATTTTATCTTTATTTTACCTTCTGTAGTAAAATGAAGACAATTTTTTGAAGTGATTCAGTTATATTAAGAACTTTCTTTTAAAAAGAAAAATATTACCTGTGAATCTTCTTTGCCACACATATTCAAATTGATAGTGACCTTCACTGTGGCAAATATCGTGGCAGGTGGTTCCATTGTAACAGAAATTTCCACAAATTAAATGAACATTCTCTTCAAATCGACATGAATTCCCTGTGTACCCTAAAGTGCATACACACTGGAAGAAATAAATGAAGAAAAATGACATGCATTTTGTTAAAATATGTATCAAAATTTTTTTCTGATAAAAAATATAAGAGATTTTTGCATATGAACAGTTTGTTTTTTTAATAATTCTAAACTTACCAATTTAGGTAACTTTATGAGATACATCTTTTCCCCTCTCTTTGCTAATTTCCTCTTTGTCTTTATATTCTAGTTCTTAATTTTCTTCATGTTCAGATTTCTATGTACTAGTTGTGTGTTTTGACTAATTGATCTACAGATTCATCTACATTGTCCCTCACATTTTACAATCTGAAATATGAGGAAGATATTTTTATACAAATTAAAATATTATTGAATAAATGAATAGATATTCCAGTTATAATTCTTGCAATTCAGCAGAATTAATGTAGAGAATGCCAAGGTACTTTTGAAATTTATTTTTTACATATTGGAATATATTATTAATAATTAAAGTGTATTTTCTAATAATTTAATGTGCATATGGCAATTTCCAACATCTTTAAAGACAGAAATCATATCTACCTATGTCCACATTGAAACTGTCTTTGTTGTTAGGTACCAATGAGTCAGCTCCAAGCCATAACAACCCAATGCGCAAGAGAACAAAACCCTGTAGATCCTGGGCCATCCTCACAATTGTTCCTGTGCCTGAACCCATTGATGGAGCCGCTGCGTCAATCCATCTTATGAGGGCCTTCCTCTTTTGTGTGGCTCCTCCCTTTTACCAGGCCTGATGTCCTTCTCCAGGAACTGGTCTCTCCTGACAATGTCCAAAGTATGTAATACAAAATCTTGCCATCCTTGTCTCTAAGGAGCACTCTAGCCTTACTTCTAACACGGATCAGTTTGTCCTTTTAGAAATCCATGGTACTTTCAATATTTTCCTCCAACACAACAATTCAAATGCATCGATTCTTCTAAAGCCTTCTTTATTCAACATCCACCTTTCGCATGGATATGATGCGATGGAGAATACAATGGCTTGCGTCAGGCAGCCCTTAGTCTTCCAAGTAACATCTTTGGTCTTCAATACTCCAAAGAGGTCTTGTGCAGCATATTTTCCCAAGGCAACATGTCTTTTGACCTCTTGACGGCTGTTTCCATTAGATTGATGGTGGATATAAACAAGACAAAATCCTTGACAACTTTAACCTCTTCTCCATTTAGCATGATGTTACCTATGGTCCAGTTATGAGAATTTTGGTCTTTTTTATGTTGAATTGTACTCCATATTGAAGCCTACAATCCCTGAACTTCATCAGCAAGTGCTTCAATTCCTCCTCATTTTCAGCAAGCAAGATTGTGTCAACTCTGTACCACAGGTTGTTAATAAGCCTTCCTCCACTTTTGATCCTACATTCTCCTTCATATAAGCCAGCTTTTCCGATAATTTGCTCACCATACAAATTGAACAAATATGGTGAGAGTAGACAGCTTTTTCTGATATCAGACCATACAGTATTCCCTTGTTCGGTTTGCACAATTGCCTCTTGATCAGAAGCACAATGAAGTATTCTGGAAATCCCATTATTCTCAAGGTTATCCACAATTTACTATGGTCCACACAATCGGCATTGTCTACTTTGGGCTATGTTCCATCTGACATCAGCAATAATTATCCCTTGTTCCATTTCCACTTCTGAATCCAATGTGAACTTCTGGCAGCTCCCTGTCAATGTATTGCTGTTAACATTTCTAGGTAATCTTAAGCAAAATTTTATTTACATGTGCTATCAATGATATTTTTATCTACATGTGATATTGTTGATTTACAATGATTTTTTTACATGTTATATCAATGATATTGTTCTATAGTTTGAGCTTTCTGTTGGGTCTTCTTTCTTTGGAATGAGCACAATATGGATCTCTTCCAGTCAGTTGGCCAAATTGCTGTCTTTCCAAATTTCCTGCCATTTAGGAAAGAGGTCTAGTGTTTCTTCAGCTTGCTCAAACATTCCAGTTCCTGGAGTTTTGTTTTTGGCTATTGCATTCTACGCAGGTTAAACTTCTTCCTTCAGCATCATTGGTTCTTACTCATATCCTACCTCCTGAAATGGTAGAATATTAACTAGTTCAATGCTTGCTGCATCAGTCAATGTGTTGTCTGCAGAAGCTTTCAATTGAAACTCTAGGCTTGAGTTTTTCAGTTTCAGCTATGTTGAGTGTTTTCTTCCCATTTGTTTTTCTAATTCTAGGCCCCTGAACATTTCCTTACAATATTTATCTCCTCTTCAGACAGTGAAGAAGAACAGAAAACGAAGAAGGGCTTGCCTGTCCCCTTTATAGGATCAAACTACTGTAAGCCCTATTCATAACTGGGAAGAATTGTCAGATACTGAAAGTCTCAACAAAGAAAGCAGAACGTTGTCAGATATACTGCTGCCAGATGCACCCTTCATGTCCGGGGCATTAGAAAGATGACGGAAAAGGAGCTAATTTCTTGGAGGGCAGTTGACCCTGGTGACAGAAGTAGGACAAAGCCTGTGGGGTTGAATCCCTCAAGATCATCATTTGCTGATGGGACACCCCTACATGTAGAGAAAAACAGTGTCAAACAATGTTTTAACTATCAGAACTTGCTCTGTAGGAAGTATGGATTTAAGAAAACTGGAAGTGATCATAAATGAAACGAAACACATGAAGATTGAAATTCTGGGCTGAAATCGGCTAGTATTGGCCACTTTGAATCGGAAATTAATTTGATTTACTATGCCTGAAATAACTGACTAAAAATAAATGACAATGCATTCATTGTCAGAAAGGAATGACAATCTATTCATTGATAATGCATTCATTGCTAAATCCATCATGCAGTACAAAGCAGTCTGTGACGGGATTATATCTATCTGCCTTCAGGGAAATTCAATCAATACAATTATTATTCACATTTATTCACCAACCACAAAAGCTAGTGATGAAGAAATTGAAGAATTCTACCACTGAATTCAGTCAGAAATTCATCAAACATGCAGTCAAGGTACATTGATAGTCCTTGGTGATTGGAATGCAAAAGTTGGAAATAAAGTTAAAGAAAAATAACAAAAATATGGATTCAGTTATAGAATTTAAGCTGGAGATCACATGATAGAATTTTGCAAAAACAATGGCTTGTTCATAGAAAATACCTTTTTATAACAAAACAAAAGATGACACATCAAGTTCCAATTCCCCAGATGGAATATATAGAAATCAAATTGACATCTGTGCAAAGCCACGATGGAGAAGCTCCATATCAGCAGCTCAAACCAAACCAGGGCCAACTGTGGAACAGACCATCAATTGCTTATATATAAGTCCAAGATAACACTACAGAAAATTTAAACAGTCCACAAGAGCCAACATATGACCTTTAGTCTATCTCGCCTGAATTTTGAGAACATCTCAAGGACACATTTGAAACATTAGACACTAGTGACAGAAGGTCTGAGGAACTGTGGGAGGACATCAAGATCATCACTCACGAAGAAAACAAAAGGTCTTTAAAAAGACAGGACAGAAAGAAAAGATCAGTGTGAATATAAAAAAAAGACTGAATCCAGCTCTGAATTGTAGAGTAGCTAAAGCAAACGGAAGAAAGGTTGACGTCAAGGAATTGAATAAACTATTTCAAAGGAGAGCTGAGGAAGACAAAGCCAAATATTGTAATGTGGAAACTGAGTACATTTAGGTAATTTTAAATCAGTATTAATTTTATGGCAGTAAATTTGGTTTGCTTATTTCATCATTAATCTTTGATACTTTATATCCCTTTTAAAAAAATTAATTTGGACTAATACATATATCAAATCATTCCATAATTCAATCACATCCACCAGACTTGTCCATTTGCACAATCAGTTTCCAAATATACTTTTGCTATATGGATTCCTTGACATCATTACCCCATCACCCTGCCACCACCTCTGCAGCCCCCTGCCCTCCCAAACCATTATTCCACTTGCTGATACTCTAGGCTTATCAGTCCTGGTTTTCATACCCTCCAAAATGAAAAAACATATCCTGTAAGTTACAGAAAACTTAGGAATACAAAAACCAGTAAGATGAATTTAGACAATGAAGTGCTCTGTTCAGAGAACAGCCTAAAGTTCTCTCTGCTGTAATCTCCCTATAAACAATTCCTCCTATAATTTCCTGAGGTTATGAAAGGGGAGGAGAGGGAAAATGGGAAGTGAACAACAATGGGTACAAGAAAGTTGATCCTGGTGATGATTTCACCACCCTTCTTAATATATATGATTGAACTATTGAATTGTATGATATGTTGATTAGAGCTTAATAAAACTCATTTTCAAAAATTATCCTATATTAGAGCAGAGTAAGTACAGCTCAGTCTTTGTATATAAGGAATTATTAATATTAGTGCATCCTTTAGTACAATTACATTAAGTGAGCTCTGTGCACATTGTTTCCCAGTCAAGAGGTCCTCTACCTACAATCTCAACTACAATTTCCTAATGACAACAAACCTCCACAGACATTAAAGTATCTACCCTTTTACTAATTAATAAACTACCATTAACTACATTTAATCATATCAGGAAATGAGAAATAATCTGAAAAATAACCATCCTATTATTGTATTGAATAAGTAGCAACTGCTCTGATGTGTCCAGAGTCTCTTGGTGGCGTTGGGTCATGGACCACAAATCAGCAAACAGAGAGCAAAGTTTATCTGGAAAATAAAGAAAAGCAGCCGATACAGCAACTGTGGACTCAGGTGAGTTACCACTAAATGCACTGTGTCTAGGGATTTTCAATCGGGTGTGGGGTACTTGGTCTGTCTAGGTTATGAACAGGTCAATCCCAGAACCGGTCCTATTTCTCAGGTCCAATCATAAACCTGGCCATGCTCTCCCCATGGCTGGGTCTTGCCTGGGCATGGACAGGTAAGTAAGCTTGCAATGATCAGCAAAAACAATCTCATGTTTCATAACTAGTCGTTGAGAATCAGCCTAGGTTTCTGATGCCTGAGCATCTAAGATTTAAATTGTCCTAGGCTGTTGAGATCTGCACTTCTAGAAATCCTGCCACTCACTCCCAGCACTTCCCTCCTGGCCTCTTTCCCTCACTTTGCCCGGGGGATCTCTATTTCCTATCTTTTGAATGCATACCTCTATGCTCTAATATTATGATCTCTTTCTAAATCTTAAGATCACCGAAAATGTTAACCTATCTTTTTTATAAAAATATAGAGAACTTTAAATACTAGAAAAGACATTTGTCAATCTTCACATTCTGAATTGTGATAGAAAACTTGAGGGTAATTAAATGCAAATTCTGTGAGTGTAAATATTAAACCAAAACTTGACTAAGTACTAGTTTTTCTATTTTGATAGAATTTTGTAGCATATATTTTCACCGAAAGAAGAAAAGATATTAAATTAAGCAATCTCCTCGTAGTTTTTGTTTTCTTCGGTTTTGTTTCATAAACTAGCTGGACTAAAGATACACAATCCCCATTTCCATCTGGTAAACTCGGGGGTGGAGATGACGTTTAGAAATAAGGATTCATTGCGCTTTTTTTTTTTTTTTTAACTCGAGATTAAACCAATCAGGACCAGTTAACAACCAATAAAGAGATTCCAATTAAAATGCCGAGTGGCATGACTCCTTAACCACAGTGCGGGAGAGAAAAGGTACGGCGCTCCCTCCAGCTGGATTTGTTAGGTGCCGGATGGTCTACCTTGGTTCTTCTTTCATAAGGCTGAAAGAATTCACGCAGCAGAAGCACTTTTGTAAATCCAAATGACTTTCATGAGGGAAAAGCAAAGTCTCAGGTATTGCAGTCTCAAAAAGCAGACAGTGCTTTAAGGAAAGCATACAAGGCGCTCACGAGTGAAGACGGACAGACACCTCAGAAGAACGTGAGAAGCCATGTGAAAAGATGTCTGCAGCACGAGTGTGAAACCACTTGTTTGGAACCAAGAATACGAAATCCCCAGAGGCCAAGAGAGTGAGCAGGCCAAGAAAGGACACGCAGGCGTGTGTTGCTTGCACGCGAGAGGAAATGAACCCCCATACCTGCAGCGTGCACTGGACAAGAGAAGAAAGAAACGGGCTCGGTCTTCCTGTGGCCGGGTTTTATCCCTCCTGGCTGGGGAGGCGTGGTTGAGGGTATTGGCTGATCTTATTGGCTGAGTTTAGGTGCACCTGTGTGATGTCATATTGCTGGTACCTAATATTGTGTGGGGCCTAGGTTGGATTTTCTCATAGGTGTCTAATTAGTGCGCTTGATTTGTTTGCAACCCCTTTATTGTGGCATGGAAAACTAATTTTCGTTTAGCATAGGCATTTAGTGGAGAGAACTCCCTTTTCCCCTAATCTAGTGATGGGCCAGTGCCAATGTTAATTAACTGAGTAAGAAACCAAAGCCCTCTATTGTAATTTTCAAGGGAAGTCACACCCATTTCACCATTATTGGTCCCTTTCATCCTGAACAAGCACACTGGGTAGTGTGCTAGGGCCTAAAAGCAAAGACACCCCTCACAGAGGCCTGGTTTCACCCGAAGCCTTAAAGTTAGTCCACATGCCATCTTGATCCCCACACATTGACTTTCTCACCGCCAAACTGCCAAAGTCGTCGTCCAAAGCAACAGGAAAGGTCAGGAAGTCTGAGCAACCTCCTGGAAAGGCAGAAGCAGCAGGTACTGTTCGAGAAAGGTAGATGAAAGAGGAACACATTCATTGGCTAGACTGGAAGGTAGACAAATAATAGATAGGTAGAGGAGGAAGATACACAGAGGAGAAGGGTAGCATAGGAAGTCCCCTCTCAAGACCTGGATAGGCAACTAGGCGAGAGCCATATCCCTTGTCCTCCCCATTTCTGACCCGATGGATCAACAAAAGACTCCTTGTGAGTGTCTCAACATAAAGTCTTTGACGCAGGTTTTGCCAAAGTTACTGTTTGTTTTTATCTCATCTGTGAGGATCAAACTGTGAAGGCCTCTCCTAAGCTTGACCGTGTGACTCCATTGCAGGATTTTTAAATGCTGTCTACCCCTCTCCCACCCCTAAGCATGTAACTTCTTTCTCCTCCATGCTCAGCTTTATTACTGAAATGTGCCATGCAGTTCATTGTTACCAGAGTTAACACCTCCTGCTCATGAAATGTACCCTTTGTCCCTTGCCCTACTTTACCCTGACTCATAAAGTTAAGCAAAGATTAATGCTTATCTTAGCTTCTGTAAACTGCTTGCTGAAAGGAATGTAAAGCCCTCAACCCCCCCCCCCAGCTTGCCTCAATGGCTGCTGTTTTTGTCTTCATAACCCCCACCTAACTGTCGTTTTGAGAGACTGAGTCCTCCCGTTGGCAGCCAGCTCAAAAAAGACTCCCAATTTGGACATAAATGGCATTATAGTGGTTATTTATTTCTTGTAACATGCAACAAAACCACTATCAACTCTGTATAAAAAGAACAGATGGGACATGGATCTTTGTAGGTCATACATAGCCTTGAGGGTGTATAAATCTGTTTCACATCCTATTTTCTTTATGACATATATGCCATATTAACATTGTGTTTTTGCCTCACTATTATAATATTGTGAAGAATTCCATCTGTTTTAAGGAACAGGCTCCAAAAAGAGGAACATAAACTAGTCAGTTGGGTTTAAGGCAAGTCGTGATCATTAATCTGGTTTCCCAAGCAGTTTTAGGAGTCTGTATAATGCTTATAAGCTTTATCACTTTCTTAGTTATGCATTGTAAAAACCCATTCCTCAGAGTAGGCCTCACCTCACCTACTGTCAAGTTTTCATTTTGAGAAAGAATAGAAGGCCAAAGAGTTGCTGCGTTATAGCATTGTTCCACATTCACCTTATCTTACAGATGCTGCTACTGTGGTGCTCAGTGAATGTCTATGGAAGTTCATAACCTGAGTAGCGTGGGTACATGTCTCTCTAAGACGATGATTTCACTTCTATTTATGGGTAAACTAGGGAAGAGCAATATGATAGTCTGGGTAGACTAGAGAAATAAACCCATTGACACACCTATGTGTATAAGAAAGAGATTTATATACAAGAGCAATTGAACATTGTGAAAACATCCCAGCCCAGTCCAGATAAGGTCCATAAATCCGATATTAGCCCATATATCCAATACCAATCAATAAAGTTCTCTTCAGACTCACGAAAAACATGCACTGAAGCCAAATACAGGATAATCACAAGCCAGTGGGTAGAAAGTCTTTGGGTCCAGTGGCGTTGTAAGCATTCCAGTGCTGGCAGGGGTCTCTCTGTGGCTTCTCCAGTTTCAGAGGTCTGGTTGCATCCATGTGGTTTGTCTTCTGCAAATGTCTCCCAGGGAGTGGAAGAGAGAGAAAAGTGTCTTCCGCCCCCAAGGAGGAAGTACCCGCTTTCCCAGAATTCTTAGAAGGTCATGCCCACACAGAAGTCTCATTAGCTATCTCCCTAATGACAGCCTAGATTCCAGCCCTATACTCTTAATCCTTAAATTGACACCAGATTGGGTGACTACCACATGTCCCTAGAGTTCACACCGTATGTTACTAATCATAAATACTTAAAAAAAAATGTTTTCTGCCTTTGGAGATTCTGGATTGTTGGGCTTTTTCTTTCAAAATGCACAGCATTCTTCATAGGTCCTATGAGAAGGACTTGATTTGGAAAACCCAGTAAGGAAATTGGAATTGACCTTAAAAACCTGTTGAATTTAATTCTATTTCTTGGTATCACCTGTGTGAAACTTGGAACTATGAGTTAGTACTCAATATCAGACTAAATATACCATTACAATCAATAGTGTGGTTCTTGAAATTCAAGTCCTAATGGCAGCTGCTTTGATCCAACAAGGAAAGTCCACAATTTTAAATGGATGACAAATATGTCTAAAACGTGACTCATTAAAAGCAACAATGAGGAGGACGCAGAGATCCTAGTGGGGTTGGAGCAACAGCAATCTAGCTGGGAGGAAGTACTAAGAGGCAGAAGAAGGGCAAACATGATGGTGAGGAAGGAGGATGGTAAAAGGAAACAGAAGAAAGAGCTAGAAAGTAAAGCTATGGATAGAAGTATAAACATAGGTGTGCACTTTTGTAAATATATTAATTCACAAAAATAGAGGTATTGGCCTATATATACATTTTTTTTTTATATGGCAACACACTGAGGAAGTGGGCAGCATAGGCTGGTGAGTTCAAACCACTGACCTTGAGGTAACCCACTATACCACTAGGGCTGCGTTAGGGAAGAAGGGATGGAAACAGGAAACACGGGGTAAAAGTAGGTTAAGTGTTTATATCCTACATTGATGATATTGTGATGGATGAACTGGATCAAAATATGTGTGAATGATGGAATGTAAAACTGATGAACTTCTCTGCAAACCTTTACGTAATTCACAAGAAAGAGTTTTGAAAGTATGTATCATATACCAAAACCAACCAAACCTACCACCATCAAGTCAATTCCCATTCATAGCAACCCTCCAAGACAGAATGGAATCTGCTGAAATTTTTATCATTTCATTTTGAATACTGGTAATCAGGGAGCTACTTTATTATACACTTGTTTTAATATTCTCTTTTTTTCACGCAAATTCTTGAAGGAGAAATTTTACTTTGTCACAGCCATTATCTTTATGATATGTGGTTTATTGTATTTGTCCTTGGCCTTTCTACATTATGAAGCATTTCTTCAGTGTCTTTGACTTTATATTGTGACTGTCTCCGATGTCTGCCGTGACGATGCCTTCTCTAGATTACCTCAGTAGGCAGCACCGGTAACTTGACTGATCATTTGCCATCCCCAAATCTGAATCTCTTCATTAAGTTTAACTACAACTCTGCACATGATTTAATTGCACATAATACTATTTTTTTTAAATAGGCTACACATGTTAGGTTGTGGTTTATTTAAGAATTATTAGTAAATCCCTAGGTGCCAAGTTTCAATTTGACTCAACGTTCTTGAGTCAATGATACAGAACAAACAAAACAAAAAACTTCATAAACTAAACCCCCAAATACAAAGATTTACCCGTGTACTGACTTGCTACTTAGATAGCCAGTTATTCCCATGTATCATCAACTTTTCATGCAAAGCCCTTGTAACCACATTAAAGGAACATCAATCACTCTTTCACAATAGCATTTACCATGCTAAATAGCAGCCATTATCTTTGTATTAACTCTGAAGAAACAACACAAGTCCACTACCCTGTCTTCAGAAAATGACACTGGAAATAGGATCTGCCCTCCTCAGGGATAGGCACTTTCATTTCAAAACGGAAACCCCAGCCCACTTCCATTGACTCCATTCTGATTCAGAACACCTCACAGAGAGTAGACCCACCACTGTGGGTTCCCAGGTTCAGTTTCATTGTTGTAGAAAGTCTCAGCTTTCTCCTGCAGAGTGACTGCATGATTTCAAGTGCGGACCTTGTGGCTAGTAGTCCAACTCATAACTCAGTACCCCACGAGGGTCCTCAGTTTTATTTAAGGATCAAAATTCCGTACTTAAAAAAAGAAGTTAAAATCCAAATAACAACCATTGTCCTTAGGTGTTTCAATGCCTCTATGTTTTTAAAATCATAAATCAATGTACATTTGGTTTCTTAGACAATCCCGTCTCCTCTCTGAAAATTAAAGTCTGCACAGGACCAATGATCAGAAATTACACAAAAGAAATGATGAAAACCCTAGAATAGGCAGGTCCAGAAATAGGTGGGCACTTCTCTGGGGCCTTATTCCACTTGCAATTTCAAACAAATTTATATTAACCAATGAATGGAGAGTTCATTCTTTCTGAAACACAAAATAGACTGATCATCTTGAGATGAACTGATCCTCTTTTTGTTTTTGTTATTTTAGTTATTCGCACTAAAAAATTATTTACTTGTGAGAATTAGTTTAGATCCCCCCAAGTCAAATTAATCTAAATAAAACTGTAATATAAATAATATACCTAAATGACTTTCCTTAGGTTTTTCATGTTCATCTTGAATGGTAATAGAATCTGTCACTATTTAAATGTATTATGTGCTTATCAATGAGATAAATTTTCTAACCATTTTCAGCTACTAAGTTTATCTCTCTGTTCCGTTAAATGTATTTTATTACAAATTTTCTATACTAGTTTCTATATTGGTTTTGTAACTAATAAGCTTCAAAACAAACAACTCACTCTAATCAAGCTAATGACGACTCAGAATGAACTATAGAGCAGTGGAGAACTTCCCCTTCAATCTTTATTTTTTATTTTTTTTTTCTCTTTTTTAACATTTTATTAGGGGCTCATACAACTGTTATCCCAATCCATACACACATCAATTGTGTAAAGCGCATTTGTACATCATTTCTCAAAACATTTTCTCTCCATTTAAACCCCCGACATTAGGTCCTCATTTTTCCCCTCCCTCCCCGCTCCCCCCTCCCGCATGAGCCCTTGATAGTTTATAAATGGGTATTTTGTCATATCTTGCCCTGTCCGACGTCTCCCTTCATCCACTTTTTGGTTGTCTGTCCCCCAGGGAGGAGGTCACACACAGTTCCATGTAATCAAGCAGAAAGTCTCATTCTTCTCCCTCAGAGCAGTTTGTGGGTTCAAGCTGCTGACCTTGTGATTAACAGCCCAACACATAACTGACTATCCCACCAGTTAAACGATTATAAAAAATATGTAGCAATAGGATCTGATCGCTCAGGATAAAGTGCTCCAAATCAGTTTATACTCCAATGAGGTTGACAGCACCTTACAACATTCTTTATCCAATCTGACATCAGTCATTAGTTGCATGGCACTTTCTAACCTCTGTGCTGAGTTTGATAATCATTGTGTTTATTAGGGATACAAACAAGTTACCAGCTGGAATCAGACATGTTCAAGATACAGCTATGGTCAGGACAGCCTCTTCTAAGCCATGACCACAGGCGGATCTCTGTCTGTCTTTGGTCTTTCAGTCACATGTTTCCTTGACTTATTCCATACTCAGGCAATGTTACAAAACACTTTTAGCACTGCATATAAATTCCCCAAAGACAACCCATTCTGAAATCAATCTCACTCTGAAGGCTCCTGGTTCTAGCTCTGTGGAATCAATGAACTTAACTCTTCTAATTATGTGTATAAGGGCATCTGAAATGAAATGACATTATTTAGTATAACTCTTATAGCCATAATCTTTGTGAGTCCCACCAAACAACTGAATGGAAACATGCAAAAATGTTGTATAGAGAGTTTGGTCGGTTTTGTCATTATGTTGGGTATATGCTGACTCATTTCAGAAGCAGAAGAAAATAATCATATGACTACCAAGAATGATGAGCCAGGAGTGAAGTGTGTCTGAGGTCCAGGTGGATAAGTGGCACTCCTGACATAGTAAGACAGGGGACATAAGTTTTCTAGCCCATGGAACAAGTAAAGCTGAGTGCTTTCAAGTTAGCAGTTTTCTCGAATAGTGTGATGCTTCAGTGCTAAATAAGCTTTGTTACACTTGCGTACACAAGACAGAAGCCAGTGGGCCACATGGCTGAGACTAAAGACCAGGGAGGAATGCACCTGTTGACATAGCTAAAATGTACTGTGTGCAAAAGAATTGTTGCTTTAATATTTCTGATCCTGACTTGTAACATGTTAACTTCCCTAATAAGCTATAATTGTGACAATAGAGTTGTTTGAGTTTTGCATGGCTTTAGTGCTCAAATAGGGTCAAGGAATTTGGAGAGTGGAGGCATATTTGACCTTTGTGGGAATTTGGTTTTGATAGTATGGGGTGGGAGTTTCCTTCTCCCTACTGTAGCCTGAGGAGGTAGGCATGATTTCCTTACATCCCATTCTGCAAGTGAGCATCCTACCACTCTTTTGTCACTCTTCCATAATTTTGGGTCTTGGATCCAGAACATGCACCTGGATCTCGGGGTCCAAAAGACATTCCATACCTGGCTCATTTTTAAACTCAACAGAATTACAACATTGACAAACCTCATTAGATTTCTAAATTTTTAAAAAATTATTTTACTGGGGCTTGTACAATACTTATCACAATCCATACATATATCCATTGTGTCAAGCACATTTGTACATTTGTTGCCATCACCATTCTCAGATTTCTAAATTTTTCCAATAAAAATCAATCCTGTTAACAGCCACTCACAACTGAATAACATAATCCTTTCTTGTACAGTCCTCCACGTTCCCTTACCCAGATCTATCAGGAAGCAGTCATTTAGTGGGAGTTTCGAAGACTACAGCTGGAGAGCCATAAACAATTCATTGACTGCAGTGATGTCAAATAACACACATTTACCTTCCCATAGTTCTAGATATAAAATGTTTAAATCAACACATGACCTTTTCTGACTTTAAATCTTCCAGTGTTTCCTTCTTATAAGGATCATTGTAATTACACTAGGCCCACATGAATAACACAGTATAATCTCCCCATCTCAAGATAGTTAACTCAGTCGCACAAATAAGATGATCTTTGTTGTGTAAAGTAACATTCACAGTTTCTGGGCTTAGGACATGTATATAAATGGTCAACTGCTATTAGGTTGAATCTGACTCAGAGAGACTGGAAAGCAGAGAGAGCTGTTCCTTAGAGTTCATGAGACTATAAATCTTTACGGGAGCAGGCAGCCTCGTTGTTGTTGTTGATAAGCAGCTGGTGGGTTTGAACTGTAGCCCTTAGAGTTGGCAGTCAACCAACAGTACTATGGATCTCAGGATGCCCACACTTCAGTTCCTCATAAATTGCTCACGAAGGCTTAAGTTTTCAGCTGTTCTCCCACATCTTGTTGTGAAAAATCTTTTTAGATACGTTGCTTTAGCAAATTTACTGGTATTATGATTCTAATCTCTGTTACGGAAAGTATTTTTGAAGCATTTTGAAAACTTTTCTTTTTTTTTCTTTTTTCTCTTTTTAACATTTTATTAGGGGCTCATACAACTGTTATCACAATCCATACACACATCAATTGTGTAAAGCACATTTGTACATCATTTCTCAAAACATTTTCTCTCCATTTAAACCCCCGACATTAGGTCCTCATTTTTCCCCTCCCTCCCCGCTCCCCCCTCCCTCATGAGCCCTTGATAGTTTATAAATGGGTATTTTGTCATATCTTGCCCTGTCCGACGTCTCCCTTCATCCACTTTTCGGTTGTCTGTCCCTAGAAAATAGTATTAATACCTATAAACAAGACTAATTAAAAAAAATCATCAGACACTTCTCTCTAATTGTAAAAGTTAGATTTTTAAAATTGCTAAAACTTCTTACAGCAAGATTTTTAAAGATCCAGTGCCGTTATCTGTTTCCTCGCTGATGAGGATGGATTGGACTGGGAGGTTAGCCATTCATGTGGACTACTCTCATCTGGATGGATGGAACTGTTACGTCTATATTTAATCTACTTTATCACAAAACATTGAACTCAGCTGGAAACAATCTAGAGAAATGAGAAAAAAACATGCTTGTGAATCCTGTGATATTTGTCTTTGTAAATAGATTGAGTATAAAATAATCAAGTTAAAAGTGTAAAATAAGGTATGAATATATTCAAAATTAAAAATCACTATTACATAACTTGGGCTATCCATGGTAGGAATGGATTCTATATCAACTCTTCCACTTTAAAAATAATTACTACATGTCCATCAATAAAAACATGGAATTATAAATTATGTATTGTATTGGTTAAATCTGCTGCACAAAAGGTCTTTATTTTTCTGGTTTTCAAAGTTTTGTTTGAGCAGTTTATTGCCATCATCATGTTTGATCCTGAGAGGCAAGCAAGGGAGAGAAATCTCTTGGACTCATTTTAGAGTTGGGGACAGTGAAGCCACAGCGGGCTATTGGCTAGCCCCAGGTCACAGCCAGGAGAGAAGAGCATGAGGCTGGGTCCCAGGCAACAGCACCCACCCACCCCTCAAACTGACACCCCCCCCCTCATAGCCATGCACCGGAGGTGGTCCTGCCCAGGTTGGGGGAACACAGGCCGACCCCCACTCAACAGGCCTGAGCCATTGTAGTTGCACAAAACTTTAGAGTGTTGAAGTACAAGGATATCATTTTGATGACTTAAAGCACCCCTGACCCATGCCATGGAATTTTAAACTACCTCATATGCATGTCAACAGTAGGCAATGAGTAAGAAAGACTACAGAAGAACTGATGTATTTGCATAATACTGTTCACCAAAAATACTGGAAGTACTATGGACTGCCCCAAGATCAAACACATTTGCCATGGGAAAAACAGAGCCAGAATGCTCTTTCAAAGCAAGGATGGTGAGAGAGGGTCTGGAGTACCTTAAACGTGCTATCTGAGAAGTGGGAGCCTGCAAAAGTACATCATTCTTGATAAAGTGCAAGTTCAGTGAGAAGGAGGAAGACCTTTATTGAGATGTATTGACTCAGAGGCTGAAACATGTGGTTCAAATGTAATAATTGTGAGAGTGGTACAGGACCAGACATAGCAGTACTGTATCCTAGTATCCTAGTGTACACAGGGTTGCTATGAGTCAGAAATGGATTGGTGGAACCTAATAAAAACAACAATTTACAACTCATTAAAACCACTGAACTTACATATTCTGCATGGAAAAGTGATATTGACCTAAGCACAAATTCCTGAGTAATTCTACCTCTGTCCTATTTCTCCTACTAAGATGTCAACTTTCTGTACAGAAACTCCCTAACAAAAAATGGAAGCTGTGTAGTAAATTGAACTCCATAAATCCTTCTTTGATTGGGCATCAGTTGATATATATAGTTTGTTTCATTTTATATATATATATATATATAGTTATAGTTATATAGTTATATATATATAGGGCATCAGTTGATATATATAGTTTGTTTCATTTTATATATATATATATAATGAAACAAACTATATATATATATATATATATATATATATAGTTAGTTGATATATGCATGTGTGTGCAGGTATAGTTTGTTTATTATATATATAGTTAGTTGATATATGTAGTTGATATATGCATGTGTGTGTGTGTGTGCAGGTATAGTTTGTTTCCTAGGAAGGCAAAGTCAAGAGAATCAAAATAATACTACGATATGATGTGAGTTTTACCATTAAGTAAAAGTACTGCCATGGCCGTAACTATCACTTTCAGGGCAACAAGCAGAGCAAGATATTTTAGAATTGATTGAACATGAGTCTAACGAAAGATTTTGGTTTATATTTTTGTTTGTTCTTTGAAACATTCTTTCCAAATTAAAAAAACCCACGTTATTTGCCTAGTTGAAAACTGGTGTGAATAAAAGTGATTACAATACCTTGAAGAGCTAGGACAAAGAAGTGCCATACCTACAGAGAAAACAGAAGTCAGCGTGAAAAGCCAGTGTGAAGTGTTGCTCTTTTCAATCACTTTAGGGACAAGTCACTGTTCCTAACAAGAATGTGAACAAGAGAAAGAAATGACCAATTAAAGAAGTACATTTAGAAAGTCATTGAGAAATAATTTCATGCAAAAAGAGAGAGAAATAGGATTAACTGTTACTGAGATGTAGCATTTAGATTGAGATTTTTGAATTGAATGCTGATTTTATATTACTAAGCTATTTCAAAGCAGCACAATAACTCTTTGAATGGCTATTTTATTTGTAATAAAGCTGGGGACTCACTCTTGCCTCCTCTCTCTTTAAACATAAAGAAAACAAGAATAGCTGCATGGGGTCAGACTTTATTAAAGAACTTTTTAAAAAAAATCAGAAATCCCATAGAATTATCCTGATCAAAACAGAAAAAGCAGAACAGAATCTCAAATTCTCATAGACTTCCAGATTTTCTGGAGCCCTGAAGGCTGAAAGAACCCAGCAACCATTTCCCTGAGATAGTCCTTAACCTTCTACCTAAATATTCCCTGAAGTTTTCTTCAAACCAAGCTTAACCGGTAGCAAATGTTCCTTGAAAAATGTTGCTCTTTCCAGACTTGTCCCTATGGGATCAAAATAGGCAACGGTGACTTAAAAGATCAGATGGAAAAACAAGGGTCAGCAAATGTATGTGAATGAGAAAAAAACAACTCAGAAAAGGAAGAGAAGAATCTTACAACTGTCACACTGAACTGTACATAGAAAAACTGGAACTGGTCTATATTTTCTTTTGTATAATATCACCAACAACAATCAATATGTTTTTAATTGAAGAAGAGAGAGCTTTATTATTCTTATGTCAAATTCATTCTCTTTAAGTAAATTCCTCAAAGAAGTTTAGTCTAAGCGAGCAGTTCAGAGGGAAAGACTGAAAGAAGATTTTGTGACAATATATACTTCTGTTTTCATATTGGATATGTTTTACGAGCCTGTTGCCACCTTGGGAAATGTGTTGGACTGCAAATAATTTCCTATTTTGACATTCTTTCCCCCACACTGTTCCTTAAAGATTTGACATGTGGGAAAAAATCAAATCAATCCATGCTCTATAATATTCAATATTTTCTACTGAATTTGGCCTTCAGACTATCTAATATTTAGTTTGCAGTGATATTTCTATATTTTCAAATATAATTTTTAATTAATAGTATTTTAAAGAAAAGTTAGGGGGAAAGTGCAGACATTATGGTAAAAAAACACCAAAAATAAATGTATGTATATTCTAATATGTTTAGTATGCATAGCACATTTAGCTTAACTAATGCCCTTTTGGAAACAGGAACATGCCTTGGTTATTGCAAGAACTTCACGGGAACCACTTTGCTACTGAATTGTTTACATTGATCTTGATGATATTGTGCTGCTGAATAAAAGCATACATTGTCTGGCTTCTACAAAGTTCAGTTATATGAGCCTTCGGATTCTTGGGTGTCTGAGAGAGAGAGAGACAGAGAGAGAGAGACAGAGATACTGAATCTGTTTGGATTATCTATTGTGCAACTAAAAATTTTTAAACTCTCAAACCTTCCAAAACTCAAATTTGACTTATATGGATTTCAAAGTTGAGCTTTACTTTTTTCAACATGAGTTTACAGAAGTCACTCTTGTTGGAGGTAATTGCTTAAAAAATAAAAAAGATATCTAATCAGAGGATGGAAATAGAAGATAAAATAAAGGAGATGTGAATGTTGAAGTAGATGAGTATAAATATTTGTTGTTGGTTTTCCAATGAAGCATTGTAAATAACTTAAAAGGATAATATAAAAAAGTGAATCTTTGTCTCTAAGTCAGTGGTTAAAGAAGAAACCAAAGGCATTATGTAAAAAGCTGTAATAAATTTTCTTTGGTGATATGAAAAGCAACAGTCAATTATTCTAAGCCATGACATCAGGAAGTTATAGGAAATTTGCATAAAAATTTAAAAATAGGTATTGTGGTTCACTCTAAGAGTATTGTCTATAAACAATATAAAGATATTTATTAACAAATCAGTGAAACTCTAAGGCAAATCAGTAATAAAAAAGAAAACAGTGTAAATTAAACTGACTGCCATTGAGTCAATTCTGACTCAGAGCGACCCTGTTGGACAGAGTAGAACCACCCCTGTACTCTTACCAGAGCAGAACATTCCATCTTTCTCCTCAGGAGTGGTTGGGGGTTCCCAACTGCTGACCTCTGGTCAACAGTCCCATACACAACTACTACCCCACCAGGACTCTTATAGTGCATCATAAGTAGTACTTAATTTTATAATATCTGTACCTTAAACTTTATCTTGTATGTGGTATTAATCATATTTTTTAGATTTAGTAGTTTCATTTATTTTATAACTATGGATGTAATAATAAGGGTAATTTTCATCATGATCTCTTAATTTAATCAATTGCTTATTCTTATGTGGCGATTATTAGAAATCTAATTCAACTAGAAAGCAACAATTATGTTATTGTAGTGACCGTTTCTGTTATTAATATTGAGAATACAATTGACATTGTGGAAGTGCTTGATTAGATATTCCTCATCATAATTTCAGTGAAAAAGTTCAGCATACTTACAACACTTGAATTATAAAGAAGATGAGTTGGAAATAGAGACATTTAACTCATGATGAAGAACGTGGCTTAGAATTAATAAGGTTCTGACCTACATGCCTTTTTCCCCCCATACTATTGTCCAACCCACTGTATTTATTATAAACTTCCTATTACTAATGTCACTGTGGGTCATGCTTTATTCTTTATATAACCTGAATTATATTCATACTCAAAGAAAATAAATACTTTTTTTCTGATGACAATTTTAATCTAATCCTATTCATGTAAGTAAACCAGTGTCAAATTGCTTCTTTATACCCATTTCATCAGGAGCCTGGGGGTGTAATTGCCTACGCATTGGGCTGCTAAGTGCAAAGTTAACAGTTTGAAACCACCAGCCACTTCTCTGGAGAAAGACAGCACTTTCTACTCCTGAACAAAGCGACAGTCTTGGAAACCCAGAGGTCCAATTTGACCCTGTCCTATAGGGTCGATGTGAGTTTGCATCAATTGCATCACTGTGAGTTTTCTGAGAGCCTATTTTACATACCACTGTACATAACGATTAATATCGACCAGGTTCTACTGGCCACTAAAAGTTGATTAAATATGGTCTGGCATTAGATTTCACCACTAACTCATAGTCTCCATATGGTTTCCATAGCCATTTCCTCCTATAACTATTTGCCGAACCCATGAATTTTTCTGAATCTGTGTCCTTATTTGTATTAAACTGCGCCTGGCTCTGCTGTGTCATTGACCTCAGATGTTTCGTTGTTTCTATAAAGTGAACTCAATTATACTAGGGAAATTTGAAGTTTATTAAAAATTATAAAGTTCTGAATGATTATGGTGGTGAATGCTATCAAGTTACACCAACCCTCATAGAACCCCAAAATATTGTAAATAAATAAATGTTATTATATCACCTTATATAATGATATATTTACATTTTTAAACCTATATTTCCATTGTTTGGGTTTTCATTATTTAAGAAAATATTTCATAGTCCATTTTATACTATAGAAAATTAGAGAAAACAATGAAATGAAATCAGGTTCCTCGCAACCTTATTTCCCAAAAATGTCTGTTAAGAAATCAAGCATTCAAATTCAGGAGGAGTTCAACCTCTGCTCTCCTTGCTTATACGATTCCACCTCTCTACTCTGTTGTTGTGTACAGTCAAGCTAATTTTTGACTCACAGAAACAACCCCCATGTGATACAGTAGGTCGGTTTTCTAGGCTGGAATATTTACTGGGAAAGATTGCCAGGTCTTTTCTCCCATGGAGTGGCTTGTAGTTTCAAACTCCTGACCTGGCAGCAGCTGGGCGCCTTACGAGCAGCACTGCCACCCTTTCCAGTCTAGCTGATGTGGATAATCCTGGTGTATGTGCTTATACCTCTGATGCATATGTATGCTATAGAGCATGGGTTTTTTTAATTTGAAAATTTAGGTAACCATTGTATTTTACATAACATTAACCAATTACATTTTAAATTCACCTTTACAATATTTATAGTTATAATAAATGTAATTACCATCCAGTCATTTAACCACTTTTATAAATCCAGCATATAACTATGACATATATTTATCCATTCTTCTATAGATAGACATTAGTTGCCTTCAGATTTGAAATGAAAATTCTAACACGTTTCTTTTAGCACACATATGATAATTTCTCCAAAAAACATATGTGAAAGTAAAATGTCTGAGTTACAAAATATGGCTTGCTGTGTCTCGTACTTACATTGTGAAAGTTATTTCAGAAATAATGCACCCCCTAAAATTATATGCTCTGACATCCACGACATTAATTTCATTTATTATATAGCGTAAACGTTTTTTATAACTATGTATTTTCTTTCCTATGTTTTTCTATAGGAATGTATGTAAACAGAACTCAAATAGTCATATAGTTATAATGAAAACAGTGTCTGCAACATTTATGGACATCTTCTCAAGCAATTATTCTTATAGCATGTGGCAGTTACATAATCCAGGATAAACTTGAGCAAAGGGGTGGAGGCTATCCTGTCAATCAAGTCACAGCCTGATTGACCGCTCCTTGTGGGTCCTCTTCTGAGGATGCTGGGAACTCCCGTGGTCCTCCCTGGTGGTGCGACACACACACTCTCCTCCTTACTTTCTTGTGGACAAGCCAGAGGAAGCCAAGCAGATGGCAGCCAGAGCCCTGGAGATGTTTTCACTGCCACTGGATCCATAAGACTTTCCATCCAAAGGCCTATGACCTTCCTGTATTTGGCATCCTTATATGTGTAGCGTGAGTCTAAAGAGGAATTTGTAGACTGGTATTTGACATATGAGCTACTATAGGATTTATGGACTTGATCTGCACTGGGCTGGGATATTTTCTTAATATATAATTGCTCTTTGATATAAAGCTCTCTCTTATACACATATGACTATCTCTAGATTTGTTTCTTTAGACTAATACATAGGAAATACATTAGAAAAATCCCAATTACTAATGGCTATATGATTCTCATCTAAATATATTCATATATATGTATATATGGATATATTTCTCTAACCTTATATTAATAAATGTAATTAAATACAGAGTGGATGAAGTCATTATATTTTGAAGTGTTAAATTACTTTGCCATATATTAAATGGCTTTCTCTGAATCTTCCAATGATGCTGGGATACCATTCTTCATTAAGGCAGTTGATCCTGAGCAGTTTCCAGTGATCAATTATTTCCTTACAATGTTTTCCAGAAATTTTTGACACACAACTACAAAGATATCCATGTAAATTAGCAGTCTTGCAACTCAAATATTTTCACCAAAGTTTAATAAGAATCCACTTAAAATAATGCTTTAAAATTATACTATACTTCATACAATTTTATGTTATTTCATATTCCATTTATTATTTTTGACACTACATTCTTATGTTTCTACTAAAGAAGAAACCTTCATAATACCCAGAGTATATCACGGTAAATTTCATTTTATTTAGTAGTCTTAATATTATATTTTGTGAATTTAAATATAAAATGAACCTTGGGTTCCGAGAACAAATAATTCTTATGACATGGCCCTTCATGATGCTCACCCTCATGAAGAGATCACTGAAGATATGGATGCGATAACAAAGTGTTGCAAAGAAACCAAATGGTGGCCATCTATTAGAAGGAATAGTATCTGGGGTGTCCAAGGCTTATCTTTGAGTGAACAGGCACCTGAGTGATGTGTCAACAGGACCCACACAGAGAAAGCACACAATCCTGTGTGATCCAAGTATTGTAATTGACAAAATCCACACTCAAAATAGAGGATGGATCAGAGCTTGATTTGTGAGCACATGGTTTGCAGAGGGCTATGACAGATACGGGAAGCCCAAAATCCATTTTCAGGGTTCACACATGGATTAAGCCTCCAGGGAATCCTCAATGTGATGTGAATAGCTTCACTATCATGCAGAGGATTGTGGTGGTTTTTGTTACTTTTGTGTTCTGTATGTTTGCTGATTTTCTGTATATGAAACCCAGAATGAGTAGAACTATAGAGACAGTCACTGCACTGATGTTTTCTTGGGGGGTATGACTGAGAAGGTTGGGGGTCGGTGGGGAGTTAATGAAAATGAGTACAAGAAAGAAGTCGATGTTCTAAAATTGATTGTGGTGATGATTGTATAACTCCTATTAATATCACTGGCTATTGAATTGTATGAGATATACAATATACACCAATAAACTGTTAAAAAATCTTTAAAGAGGTCTTTGGCAGAAGATTTGCCCAATGTAATATGTCATTGGATTTTGTGGCTTTTACTTCCAAGTGTGTTGATTGTGGATTCACTTAAAATTAAATTTTTGACAATAAAAAAATCAATGTTGGCTTAACTTAGTATTCAGCAATACATTATAGATTTTGGAAAACTATCGAAATGAGAAGGACCTTTACTAATATAAATGAGATTTTGAATATTTAGTAGAGTCATTAAATGATGCTAGAAGGAATTAACACGAGTTTGAGATGCAATGTAAAGTTTTACAGTTTAGAATAATGATGAAGTCATCTTTTGGCTAGTTATATAAATTTTGGTTGGTTTCATTCACTTGTTCTCTTCCTGCTTTTTTTCTTTAAAAAACCAGAACCAAACCAAAACATTTCTGCTCCAGTCTATTGCACTTCAGTAGTTCCACTACATAAAGAGTAAAGGATATATACATATCTGCTGGTTTCCTTTGCCCTTCCTCTTATTATTTTGAGAAAATCTTTGGTATACTTGAAGTCATATTTAATAAATATTTATTTAAATTATATTTATATTATATATTGTCTTTATATATAAAGGCATATTTATCTCGGTATTCTTTAAATTTTATTTAGTAAAATTTAGTAAACTTTCTATTATGAAGTAAATGGAATGCTGAACTCCTAGTATGTCTCTCTAAACACTGCACAAAGCTTTAAAGATCAAAGAGTGCTTTTCATAACTTTAAGGTTTTACAAGCTGCTTTTAATAATGAAAATGAAGTGGGTTAACTATATGTTATTCATTTTAAAGTTTCCAGAATGATACAATAGGATTTCATGAATAATCACAGGCCATTGGGATTTATGTTGGTTAAAATAATAACAATAAAGTACTGTCGTTGTCAATCTTCCCTGGTGCTCTAGGCACAATTCTGTAGAAGTGAATTGTTCTCTAATATGGTCAGGGGTAGCCATCCTGTTACAGACAGATGCGACAGACACTTTTGTTGATAACTAACTGAAAGTTTGGCTGTTTGAATCCATAGATAGGTACTTTGGCCATCCACTTCTGAAAAGCCATCACCTTCAAAAACTTAGGCATGCATATATGTAATATATATGTAATGAATATAATGTAATGAATAGAATAGAGGCCAATGTACAGATATTTATATGAGAAGTATTAAGATAGCAGACGGATTCCCTATTCAAGGTCTCCCTTAACACAAGAACACTTAGTTCCGATAACATGGCACTTTGTGATACTCACCTTCCTGACAGGATTGCTGGAGACAAAATGGGTGCATAAGCAATGGTGGTGGAGAGAACAGATGGTGCCAGGCTACCAAAAGATATTGCATATAGGGTCTTAAAGGCTTGAAGTCAAACAAGCAGCCATCTAACTGGGAAGTAAATAAGCCCACATAGAAGAAACACACCAACCTGTGTGACCATGAAGTGTTGATGGGATCAGGCAATAGATATCAAAAGATCCAAAACAAACAACTATATTGATTTGAAAGAGGGGGTTTGGAGTGTAAACCCAAAGTCAATCTGTAGATAATTGGATAACCCCGTACAGAAGTGCTATAAGGAAGGGATGATTCAACCAAGGTGTAGTATGGCACCGACAAATCACACATCACTTCTCTAGTTCCTGAATACTCCCCCACCCCACCACACACACACACACACACTATGATAACCCAGTTCTAACTTACAAATCTAGCCTACAAAATTGGTACAAATAAGGGCTCTTTACACAGGGAATTCCAGAAAGATAAACCCCTCAGGATATTAATGGGAGTAGCAATATCATGAGAGTAGGGGGATGGTCAGGGAGAGGGAAGGGTGAGAAAAGGGGAACCCATCGCAGGATTGGATATGTAACCCCCCCCCCCCAAGAAGGTGATGAATAACAGAAATGTGGGTGAAGGGAGACAGAGAACAGTGTAAGATACAAAATAACAATAACAATATATATTTCATCAAGGATACAGGAGGGTGGGAGGGTGGGGGGGGGAGGGGAAAAAGAAGAGCTTACATAAAAGGCTCAAGCAGCAAATGTCTTGGAAGTGATGATGGCAACATATGTACAAATAGACTTGATCCAATTGATGTGTGGAATGTTAGAAGAGCTGTAAGAGCCCTCAATAAAATGATAGGGGGGGGGGAACCTCTATGGAGCAGTTCTACAGGGCACACATGAAGTCATCATGTGTTGGAATCAACTGTGGTAGTTACATAATCTGTTGTCCATTTGAGACTTAAGTGTGAAGGAGTGGAGTTTTACCTGTCAATCAGGTCGCAGCTTGATGACCTCATTTGAAGGCTCTTAGGAGATAGATAGCTCACCGGAGGAGGGACACACACTCTCTCCCTGTGAGACAATCCTGTTGAGAAGACACATGTAGCTACAAGAGCCCTGGAGCTGAAGGAGCCATGTGGAGACTCCTGCCAGCACTGAGGTACTTCTACGACCACTGGATCCACAAGAGTTTCCACCCACTGGTCTGTGATCTTCCTGCATTAGGCATTATTGCATGACTGTGTGAATTTAAGAGGAATTTGTGGACTAGTGCGCTGGACATATGAGCTAATATTGGACTTATGAACTTGATCTGGACTGGGTTGGAATGTTTTCTTAATGCACAATTACTCTTTATATAAAGTTCTATCCTATACACATATGAATGTCTCTATGAATTTGCTTTTCCAGTCAACCCGTACTAACACATCAACTTTCCAAAATGGCTTGGTGAATTCAGGCTGCGGTAATAGAAATGGAAGAATTAGGGGGCTTTTTACTTCTGCACACGGTGACAATAGTCTCAGAAACTCAGAGGGGCCATGTCATTTTATCCTGTGGGGTCAGTATGAGTTGGCATCCACTCAATGGCAGTAACACATGGATGGTTTTAATTATCATAATCTATTTTCTCAACTTTTAGTAGGGTAGATGTTTGAATTCAGAATCCAATCTCTAAAGCAAGGCTTTTTCTCTCTGAGCTCTTAAGAAAGGTTTGTGTATAGCTCTGAGCTTCTGGGTCTGAACAGTCTTCATATGTCTTGGCATTGCTATTTCCCTATCACTGTTTACTTGTCTGCTTGTGTAATTGTTTTTATTTATTTCAAAAGAGATTGATTCAAGGCATACCCCACACTTCACTTGTCTCATTAACTTTGCTATGTTAACAATTGTTATGTTATCTGGTCTCATTAACATTGTTAAAACAATCAATATAACCAAAGGCATAGAGGTTAATTAAACAGTAAATATTTAGGGGTTGTAAAATTTAAAACAAAGAAAGGTGACCCTAAATTGATGAAATTATTGAAGAATATCATTGATATTACATGCAAGCAAGATGTTCTGGAAGATCTTCCAATAATGCTTGCAGCAGTGTATCAAAAGGGTGCTGCAGCCAGATGACTTAGAGGAGGGCTAGAACAAATAATATCATTGCTAACATCCGACATATCAGCTGACAGCAGAGAATACCAGAAACATTTTTATTTCTGCTTTATTGACTATGCCAAGGCATTCAACAGTGTGGATCTTAACAAACTATAGATAACATTAATAAGAATGGAAATTCCATAACACTTTATTGTGCTTATGTGAAACCTATACATGAACAAGGGTATAGAAGAAGGGAATACTATAGCATTTAAAATCTGGAAAGATGTGTGTCAGTGTTGTGTCCTCTAACATACTTATTTAATCTGCATGCCAGCAAATAATTTGAGAAGCTGGACTATATGAAAAAGAACTTGGCATCAGGCTTGCAGGAAGGTATATTAAAAACCTGTGATTTATGGTTGACACACCTTGCTTGCTGAACGTAAGGATGACTTGAATCACTTGCTGATGAAGATCAAGGATTACAGCCTTTAATATGGATTAAAATCTTATGCAAAGTAAACAAAAAATTTCACAAGTTACATAATGATCAACAATGAAAAGATTGAACTTGCCAAATATTTCATCTCCCTTAGATCCACAATCAATTCTAATGGAAGCTGCAATCAATAAATGAAAAGACCCATTGCATTGGGTAAATCTGCTGCACAAGATCTCTTTAAACTTTAAAGTGCGGAAGAGCAAAGATGTTACTTTGAGGTCTAAGGTGCAAGTGATCCAAACAATGATCTTTTCAGTGACATCATATGTCCGTAAATGCTGGCTGCTGAATAAAGAAGACCAAAGAAGAATTGATGCATTTGAATTATAGTCCTGGCTAAGAACATCAAAAGGGTCATGGACTGAAAAAAGAACAAATAGATCTGTTTTGGAAGTATAACCAGAATGCTCCTTAGAATCTGGCATGGTGAAACTTCATGTCAATCACTTTGGATATATTATCAAGAGAGCCAAGTCCTTAGAAAGGGACAGCTAGCTTGGTGAAGTACAAGTCAAGAAAAAAGAGAAAGACCCTGGATGAGAAAGATGGACACTGTGGCTGCATCAATGGGGTGAAACACAATGTTGATGCTGTGATAATGACATAGGACCAGACCGTGTTTCATTCTGATGTCCTCAGGTTGTTATGGGTTGGAATGGGCTGAGCAACATCTTAACAACAATAACCCAGGAAAACATGCTTCCTTTGCTTATTCCAACATTTCTACTAAACTCTGAGTTGCTCCAATATTTTTTCCCTCTTCTTGGAGGACAACAGGTGCAGCTCATTTGGCCAGTTTGTTGCCTGAAGAATTGTAGAGGCAGACAGCCTTCTTTCCTTTCCGTCTCTTTGTAATCTCCCTCAGTCTGAGGTCATGGCTTTCTGCTGAGGCAGTTAGAATCATGACTGGCAGGCTCAATCTATTATTTATTTATTTATCTATTTGTTTGTTTATTTATTTATTTATTTATTTATTTATAGTTTTATTAGGGGCTCATAGAACTCTTATCATAACCCATACATACATCAATTGTGTAAAGCATATTTGTACATTCATTGCCCTCATCATTCTCAAAACATTTCTTCTCCACTTAAGCCTCCGGCATTAGGTCCTCATTTTCCCCTCCCTCCCCATTCCCCCCTCCCTCATGAGCCCTTGATAATTTATAAGTTATTATTTTGTCATATCTTGCCCTGTCCGACATCTCCCTTCACCCACTTTTCTGTTGTCCGTCCCCCAGGGAGGAGGTCACATGTAGATCCTTTTAATCAGTTCCCCCTTTCCAACCCACTCTCTCTCTTTGCTCCCAGTATCACCACTCACAGCACAGCTCCTGAAGGGATCATCCGCCCTGGATTCCCTGTGTTTCCAGTTTCTATCTGTACCAGTGTACACCCTCTGGTCTTGCCAGACTTGCAAGGTAGAATTGGGCTCATGATAGAGGGGGTGGAAGAAGCATTTAGGAACTAAAGGAAAGTTGTATTTTTCATAAAAGTTTGTGGAGACATGCTCTTGGTGATTATGTAATGTATATGTGTCCTTTAGGTTTTGTTTTATTTTGTACAGTTCATTTTAAGTCAATCTCTGTCTTCTACCAATCTTATGATAAGGAGATAAGTGAAACCACACAGCCTCTTTGTGATTTGTTTCAGCAATCTCCTCAGGCAGTTAATCATTAAGTCTACCTTCCACCAAGCATTCGAACATACTTCAGACAAGTTATGTGCTGTTGCCCTTTCTCCGTTGTCCATCCACAAGTACACAGTTGTCTTTTCGAACCTCGCCATAAACACACGTAACACACACATGTTTAACTACATTCTGTACTATTTCCATATGTCTATTCTAAGATGGTATATTTCCCCTATAACTCTCCTCGCTGCCTTCTAATTCATCAACAAAATTACCTTTGAGTTCCACAATTTCACCAACAGTCTCCTCGAGGCAATCTAGGGATGTACTAGTAGGTCCCTTAAGAACCTTCCAGCCTCTTCTCATCACTCAATACTAAAACATAAATCTCCTATCAGGTATTTGTTAGAGCAGCACTTCCACTTTTAACTACTAAATTCTATCTTAATTATCCAGTTCTGACACTTCTGATTGGCTTTAAGAAGCATAAATGTACTTCCTGAGAGTTTAGGAGGCTAAATGCTTGAATAAAAGTTGCAGTGTTTGGATGAAGGCTTTCTCTCTGTTGTCTCTACATGAAGGTCATTGTCTCTTCTGAGCTTCTATTCTTAACCACATTTTACGTGGCCTCACTTCTGTCTTACCCTATCTCTGCATCTCTAGTTGACTTGCTTAATATCTTTTATATCTCAGGGATGCAAGACACACCATAAACTAATCCTGCCTCATATTATATTATGTGATGCCATGTCATATTATATTATGTTGTGTTATGTTATGCTATATATATTATGTTATGCTATGTTATGCGATAACCTGGGGCATTGTTGCTGTTGTTAGGTATCTTCAGTTGGTATCAAACCCTAGAAACTTAGAAACCCTAGAAACAATGACATAAAACTCTACCCAGTCCTACCCCATACTCTCAATTGTTACTATATTTAAATCCATTGTGCCAGTCACTTTGTCAATACAACTTGTTCTCGGTCTTCCTCTTTTTTATTCACCCTCTAATTTATAATGCATGATGTTCTTCTCTTGCTAATGATCCTTCCTGATAACATGGTCAGAGTAAATGAGATTAAGTCTTGCCACCCCCTTTCTAATCAACATTCTGGCAATACTTGTTCCAAGACAAAGTTATTTATTGTTTTGTCCATCCACAGTATATTCCATATTCTCCACCAAATCATTATTCAAAGACATCAGTTTTTCTGCCTTCCTTGTTATCTTTCTGATACTTGCATGAATATTCAAAACTACTGTGAATTTTTCCAGGTTCACCTTAATTAAAAAAAATGTTTTTAACACTGTAAAGAGATCTTTTGTAGCATATTTGCCCATGCCCTCCCTGATTGTATTTCTTGCCTATTGTTTTCAAGGACATGGATTGTAGATCCAAGCAAAATCAAATCCTTGACAATTTCAATCATTTCTCCAGCTATCATGAGTGCTAGTTACATAATCTGGTGTCAATGTGGGATTTAAGAGGATTAAGGCTGAAGGGATGGAGTCTAGTCTGTCAATCAGATCATAGCCAATGAAGTCTCTGTGTGGGCATGGCCTTCTCCTGAGAATTCTGGAAATTTCCTGGATTTCCTCCTTGGAGGCAGGAAAGACTCTCACTCTTCTCACTCCCTGCAGACACTGCAGGCGAGAAGACACTGGAACCACACTAGTGCCTGGAACTGGATAAGCCACATGGACCTACCCTGATGCAAGCAGATATCTGAAGCCAGAGAAGTCATGTAGCGACCTCTGGCAGTGCTGAGATGCTTTCAGTGCTACTGGATCCAAAGACTTTCTACCCACTGGCCTGCGATCCTGCAATTGGCATCATTCCATGTGTTTAATGAGTCTGAAGAAGACTTTATAGATTGGTATCAGACATATGGGCTAGTATCAGACTTATGAGCTTGGACTGGACTGGGTTGAGATGCTTTCTTAATGTACAATTGCTCTTTATATTAAACTCTCTCTTATACACATTTGAGTTTCTGTGAATTTGTTTCTATAGTCTACTCAGACTAACACTTCACGATAGTCCATTGGTCCACTTGTGAGATAATTTCATTTTTTACACTGAATTATAATCCATATTCAACTGTATTCTTGGACTTTATCAGTAAGTACTTCAACCTTTTCTTTGTTTCCAGTGAGCAATGTTGTGTTATTTAATATGGAAGGTTTTTAATAGGCCTACTTCCAATCCTGGTGCCATTTCCTTCATATAGCCCAGCTTCTGGATTTAATTTGCACAGGATACAGATTGAATAAATATTGTGAAAGACCCACATTAGCCCAATTCATAAAAATAGAGAACAGAACTACAAAGGCTTGGTAGGATGCAGAGAGATTGGAACTCTTATAGATTGCGTGTTTGTTTGTAAATATGTGTGACCATTGTGGAAAATGATATGGTGCTACCTAAAACAAATGGGGATAGAAAAACCGTATGACCCAGCATCACCTTTGCTGGGCATCTTCCCTAAAGAAAGAAGAGACAGAACACTAACAGATGTATGCTTCCTCATGTCCATTGCGGCACAGTCCATAATAGCAAGAAATTAGAAATGGCCCAAATGTCCATGAGTAGAAGAGTGGATAATAAAACTCTGGTGCACACTTGCAATAGAATTCTATACATCCCTAAAGACAGAGACGAAATCATAGAACGCCTCATGACATGGATGGATCTTGAAATGATTATGTTGGAAGAAGTTAGTCAGTCACAAAAGAACAAATATTGCCCGAGTCCAATGCAGTATTAGAAGGATAAACACCAAGACACACTCCAGTTTGGGTTCTTAGGTCAAGTAATCTTTTCCTCCAGTCTCTCAAGCAATGAGGTAGAGCGCCTGCTAGTGCCCATGAACCATGTATTACTCCTTGTATGTGTACATTTTAAGAACTGCTTCCACTGAGAAAACCTTAAATCAACTGGATTCATTTTTTCAAGATTGGGGGAAAGGGAGAGGACCATTCCACTGCTGCCAAAAACAGTGTGATAAGATCACTCCAAATCAAGAGACATTTCTACAAGAGTGATAAGCTAATTTAGTGGAAATTGAAGTCAAATGGGGGATGGGTTGCATTTGTCTCAGAGAAGGTGTTTACATTTATGTTGTTGGGTAAACCAGAAGTAGGAACAACTGATTTTGGGAAACAAACAAACAAACAAACAAACAAACAACAACAACAAAACCCCACAAACCCACTTAGAAATGCTTATATCTAGAACTCAAAGGGAGAATATGCCTGGTACTCGGTTTCTTATTAGACATTTTTGAGCTAGTTTCTATCCAGCCCATGGTGACCAAGGCCATGTGCAATTGACCACTGGGACTTTAGGCTCTTCCCTTTCAAGGCACACAACATTCTTCATAGGCCACAACAAACAAATTTGACATGGAAACCCCAGTAATTGAACTGGAATTTACCTCAATTCACATGTAGGAACTGACATACTCCTTTGGACTTGAGGCTGAAACTTCTTAGGGTGAGATGAAATAGAAGACTGGTAGTTCAAGTTTATGAAATTAGTGAGATTTGGTTGAATCTCTTGCTTTGAGAATGCTCAATGAATGGTGGCTCAAGACCATCATATGTTTACTATTTTAATGCCCTCCTTGCTTATTATGATATATATTAGTCTGGTAGGAATGGTTCTGCCAGACTTTGTGAATGAGAGTTATTGAAAGCTTTACCCTATCACCCACCCCCATTGTTTGTGTAAATAGTGCCCAGTCACTAAGAGTTTAATTTGTACAAGTCAACAGTGCATGTATTTTGGGCTAAAACACATCTCTACTTATGTTATTTCCTTTTCTCAACAGTACTTTAAATTCTATACCAATGGCTAAATTAAGAACACTATCAATAGAATTACATTATGCTTTGGGAGATGATTTATAATGTTCTTGATCATAAAGTGATAATTATGTTTTTAAAGTGAACCAGGGATCTCTGTAAACCATAGACATATGAATGGATTTGGGGTTCACCATTAATTCTAGCCCTACTCTAAGAACAATTTAAGCCATGTTTAAGTGTAAAAATAACTAGACTAAGTAGTAGAACATATTTTTGTTGTTAGTTGCTGAAAATTTGTCTTTGAATTGTGACATCCTTACACATATAACAAAACAAAAGCTGTTTACACTTGCACCACCTTCATAATGCCATTTTATTGTTGTTGCCGCTACAGACAGAATTATCCTCCTGAAAATGTGTCCTGTAAAAACTGATATGCTTGTTGTTCATAGCAAATTATGAATAACATTGCAAAGAATGGGAATCAGAAAACACTTAATTCATACATTTGGAAACTGTACAAAGACCAAAAGGTAGCTTTTTGAAACAGCACTAGGAGATGCTGGGTGATTTAAAATCATGAAAGGTGTGTGTCAGGGTCATAACTTTGAACAACATTTAAAAAAAATCGTTTTTTAGTATATATTTTACATATAATATGGTTGCCTTTATGAAGAAATCACTGAAGATATAGCTGCTATAGCAGCATGTGGGGAAGAAACCAAATAGTGCCCTGTTATCAGAAAGAATAGCATCTTGGGTCTTAAAGATTTGTCTTCAAACAAGTAGCCATTAAGTGAGGTGTCTAAGTCTACATGGAAGAAACACACTAGTCTGTGTGATCCAAGGATTGTAAATAATAAAATCCAATCCAAAGGAAGGAATGGTAAGACCTTAAATAGTGAACATCTGGTTTGCAGAAGGCTATGGATGACAGTGGAAGCCCCAAATCAATTTGCAGGTTACCTGCCTGGATTAAGCCTCTAATGAATTCCCCTTGAATACAGCCCATGACTGAGAGCCTTGTAAAGCCAATTTTGGCAGATGTACTTAGGTTAAAATATAATATCTTATCATTTGATCTCCCTTTCATCCATTTTGAAGTTGTCTCACTTTTCAACATTCCATGTGTTCTTTCTGATTGAGGTTTTTCTGTTATCTCCTTATTGTTATTGGGTTTTATTTGCTTGCTAATTGTTTTTATATTAATTTTTGTACATGAAATCCAAAATTGGTAGATCTATAGAGATAGTAACTGGATTTATAGTTACCTACTGGTATGGAATGTTAGGATAAGGGAAAATGGGGAGCTAACAAGGAATATGATAAAAAAATGCTATATGCATTCTGAAGTTGTGCTTAATTCTTATTAATGTGATTGGTAGATTAAATTATATTATATGTAAAATATATGCTAAAAACCATTTTTAATAATGTGGTGCAAAGGTATGACCCTGACACACACCTTTCATGATTTTAAATCACCCAGCATTTCCTAGTGCTGTTAAAAAAGCTAACTTTTGGTCTCTGTTCAGTTTCCAAATGTATGAATTAAGTGTTTTCTGGTCCCCATTCTTTGCAATGTTATTCATAATTTGTTATGAACAACAAGCATATCAGTTTTTACAGGACACATTTTCAGGAGGATAATTCTGTCTGTAGCAGCAACAACAATAAAATGGCATTATCAAGGTGGTGCAAGTATAAGCAGCTTTTGTTTTGTTATATATGTAAGGATGTCACAAGTCAAAGACGAATTTTCAGCAACTAGCAACAAAAATATGTTCTACTACTTAGTCTAGTTATTTTTACACTTAAACATTTTTCTCATCCCTTCCTTATAAACCCTCATTGATATAATGTTAACACTGTATTAAAAATGGAAGAATTATCTTCAGAGAGGTGATTTGTTACATCACTTACAATGGAAGAACTGCTACTAAAATTAAGTTTCTTCCAGCTTTAAATGCAACTCCACAGTTGAGAATATGTAAACTAGTTTTACTTTGTTTCCTCCTAATTATAATGCCCTACCTAAACCAAAACCCAAACCACTGTTATTTAGTCAATTCTGACTCAGGGCAATAGCAAGTGTTTCAGAGCTTACAATGGCTGATATTTCTAATGTGGCTCAGAAGACTTTTCTTCTGAAGTGCCATGGGCATGTGTAAATTGACACCCTTTCAGTTAGCAGTCAAGCCATTAAAGGACACCAGATGCCTCCCTCAGAGATCATGAAATCACTCCAAATACCACCTGTTATGAAAGAGACCACAGCTACTTTTTCATACTGGAAAAGGAAACAATAGAAAACATGAAACATTAGAATACTAAAATATTCTAAAATTTTGGTAAGTTTTATTTTAATTTCCCTTACTAATGGAATGGATCCAGGGGTCCTCAAACTTTTAAAACAGGGATCAGTTCACTGTCCCTCAGACCTTTGGAGGGCTGGACTATAGTTTAAAAAAAAAACTATTAACAAATTCCTATGCACACTGCACATATCTTATTTGCAGTAAAAAAATAAATGGGGCAAAAACACCGGGTGGGCGGATAAATGTCCTCGGTGGGCCACATGTGGTCTGTGGGCCATAGTTTGAGGACCCCTGGAACTGTCCAGGATCAGAAAAAGATGCGTATGTTGTTTCTAAAATGTAACATCAGGCTTATGAATTAAACAGAGAATCAATATTCAGCCATTATATAGGAATCATTCAACTGATTGCTGGGTGAAGATGGGGAACATCTATTTTGATAATCATGTTTCTAAACAAAGTGGGTTTCATTTTTGCTTGAAATCTCGGCCAAAGGGTTAGTACTGTAATTACAAACAATAAAGGAGGTCCCCAAAGATCCTAAGACTTAATTCAGTGATGGGGGAAGTGCACAAAGAGAAAATCTTCATGTTGAGTTACAGTCAACAAACCACCCCCCCCCACACACACACACTATAAACACAGGATTGTAGAAGAGCTTGAAATTGAAGAGGAGCTTCAAATTTTCATCTTGGGAATAAAACATGGTCTCGATTTTAACTTCCAATCAGAAAAAGAGAAAGTTGAAATCGTATCCTTGCAAGTTAAAACTTTAAAATAGACAAAACAGAATGAAAAATATAAGCAAACTTAAAAACAATATTCACATTATAAAATATTTCTTAAACATAGAGTGGAAATAAAATTTATTTATTAAAAGTAAAATTGAAAGGGATTAATGAGGCAAAATATCCTTAAAGGAAGAGATAAATTTCAAAAATCACCAAGATTTGAATCAGAATAAAGTAAACAAGTAAAATATTTTGTAAAATGAACATAGATAATAAAATGGAGTCATATGAAACACAAAATTGTTTTTATGAAATAAAAATCCTTGCCTATGATCACTCGTTCCATAATAATGATAATCTAGGGACACTATCAACAAGAAAGAAAGCATTTGTGGCACAGTGGGTTACATGTTGGTTGCAAACCACCAGGTTGGCCCTTCAAACCTAGGCTGTCCTTGGGAGTAAGATAAAGTGGTCTTCTCCCTTAAAAATTTGCAGTTTCAGAAATCCTATGGAGCCGTTCTAGTCTCTCATATAGGGTTAAAAAGAGTCCTAATCAATGGGGCCGCAGTAGCTTTGCTGTGTTTTTCATAAACAACAAATCAATGACTTTCCCAATTATGCATTCTTCTTTAGAAATATAGGCCATCCAAGGGACTCTACTTATAATGTGATTATCAGCATACATCCACATTAAAAATTGATGTAGAGAGGACTTCTGGGAAAGTGGCACTGAGTTGCCTGTAGGTAGTGCTAGGAATCATTCTTACTAGCCTCTGAGAGAGAAAATACAGGGCTCCTGGAATCCAGGGAAAATGGTGCCAAGCTCAAACAAAATGATATGGAGACAACAATCCACGTCAGCAACCACCACAAGAAACCAAGAGGAAAAAAAAGCAATGTCTGAGGAGGATCGGAACCTAGCGACGTACATAGAAGAAGCAGACTTTGAACCGCCACAGAAAGAAATCTTCAGAATGCTACTTAGATTTATACAGGATATAAGGGAATCAAATCAGAAAAAGGATGAAATAATAGAGAGGATAGAGCACACATACCACAGAGAAATGTAACAGTTAATGGAGGAGGTAATAGAAGCAAAGAATACAGTAAGAGACCTCATCAGCAGGTTGGGAGAAACAGAAAAACATATCAGAAACCTCGAAGATAGTCAAGCAGAATCCAACAAATGGGAAAGGCAATTTAACAAGATAATCAAAGAAGCTGAAGAAAACCTGAGAATAATGAACGATGCTATTAAGAGGAAAATATTCAAATAATAAGAATTCCATAACAAGATGTATTAGTCTGGGTTGACTAGAAAAACAAATTCATAGACATTCATATATATGGAAGAGAGAACTTTATATCAAAGTGAAATTGTAGATTAAGACAACATCCCAGCCCAGTACAGATCAAGCCAATAAGTCCGATATTATCCCATAGGTCGATGCTGGTCCATAAATTCCTCTTCAGACTCATGCAGTCTTGCAGTGATGCCACTGAATGCAGGAAGATCACAGGCCAGGGGGTGGAAAGTCTGGTGAATCCAGTGGTGGTGGAAGCATCTCAGCGCTGGTGTGAGTCTCCATGTAGCTCCTCCAGGTCCAGGGATCTTGCTCTATCAGTATAGCTCCATGTGTCTTGTCAACAGGAATATCTCAGAGGGAGTCAATGCATAGAGAGTCTCTGTGTGTCTGGTCTCCCGTGAGCTATTTATCTTCTTCACACCTCCAAATGAGGTCATCAAGCAGCAACCCGATTAACAGGCAGAACTACACCCTTTCATAAGTTGACAGGAAATTATGTAACTAACACAGACCACCCCTTATCAACTTGACACTTTTACACAACTCTTTTGCCATATATAATTTTTAAACAAAGTAATTGTAAAGTCATATCTGTACCTAACAGCATAAAACTAAAACACATACAACTGAATATGTGCCATCCTCATTTATACATACATAGTGCTTTGTTCACAAAACACTATTCTATGCTTAACAGTTGCATTTAAGACACACCTACACTTTATTCCTATAAATATATTCCCCTAGCTATGAAAGTTTGTAAGCCAGCCACTTCATGTTTTTACCCACCCCATTTTGGGTATACAATTTCTATATTGCCCACTTACATCAACCCAGTGCCCTAAGGAGGCAATCATATTCTTTGATGTGAAGAATCTTCATTCCAGTTGGAATGAAGTCTGAAGCAATATGCACCACTTTACAGGCTCAAAAATCTTCTCGTCATCTGGCCAGGTTCTGGTCAACTCAATGTGGGATGCCTCACTTAGCCTCACCAGGGTGCCCATTGGCTGCCTTGCCTTTAGACCAAGGCCCCATCACAAATGTCAACAAGCTTAACATCCTTGTGCTAGGTTAGGAACATCAGACCAGTCAACCTGCTCTCATCTTCTCCTGTAGTTCCTGTAAACCAGGTCTATGGGTGTCAGTGGCCAGATACACCCCATCACTCTATTGCTGCTTTCTCCTATTTCCAGTCAACAAGTGGTTCCAGGTAGTCACTGAGCAAGCATTTCTGCTTGCCCACAGGTTTCCTTTAATGTTCAGTTCTAGAGAGGTGTTTTCCTCATGGTTCCCGATTTTTTCCCGCCTCGAGCATAAAACCACTAGTTCAAAATTCAAAAATCTGAGAGTTCCTCTTTTTATTTTATTTTCCAATCTGTAAACAGCACCCTAGGCAAGTCTCTTGGAATGCAAACATGCTGAGTACTCCAAAGCACTGGGTGAGGCTAGCCTTTCAGAGCCTTCTTTGAAGGCCTGTCCTGAACCCATTTAAAGGTCAAATTTTAATGAATCCAGGCAAGTGGGCTTATAGGCTCTCTATTTTTATACTTCCCAATAATCATTTCCATCAATCATTATATAAATAATAATAAGCAGAAGAAATCAGTATAAACAAAGTAGAATCAGAAACTAAACTCAAATTTTAAAAGTCAAATTTAATCCTTATCTATTTTATCTTAATCCTTATCTGAACTATTGATACAAAATATGAGATTAGGCCTCTGAGAGTATCAAACTAGAGCCAAACTTTCTGTCAGCTATTTTCACTGAGCATCTCTGAGAAATTCAAGAAGCTATTTTGCCACCGGAGCTCAACATTCATATTTATCACAATCATTTTTACCATTTCAGACAGGATTAACCAAAGACAACAACCAAACAAATAATAGTCAAACAATCCAACTGTGAGGAAAAGGAGAAAATCAGAAGAGCAGCTGAGATAGATAGGTTTATTGTGCCAACCTAGCTGTATTAATTTGGGTACATTAGAGAACCAAATCCACAGAAACCCTTATGCATAAGAGAGAGTTTTATGTAAAGGGTAAGTGCACATCAAGAAAACATCCCAGCTTATGTTGCCCAAACTCACAAGTCCAACATTAACCCATATGTCCAACACCAATCCACGAAGTCCTCCTCCATCTCACAAAACACACGCAATGATGCTGACTACAGGAGGAAAGCTGAATCAGTGAATGTATAAGCATCTCAGCGCTGGCAGGGGTCTCCACATGGCTGCTCCAGCACTCAAGTCTGCATCAGGGTAGGTCCATTCAGCTTCTCCTTGGGGATGTCTTGCAGAAAGTGAGCTTTGCAAGCTGAAGCAGGGAACCGGCTAAAGCAGCTGCATCTTGGTCTGACCATCACAAAGCAAGAGACTCGGGAACTAGAAAGACAAGGCTCACTGAGCCATTTATCTCTCTGCCCTTCAATTAATCCCACATGTGTTTATCATCTAGGTTGGCACAATAAACTTTAACTATATCACTGGCCAATAGGAATATGTCGGATTAATCAACAAAAGAAAGACCAAAAAAAACCAAAAAAACTCAAGCAAACCAAAAACACAAGGGCAACCACTTGGAGGATGAATACATTTCTTAAAAATGAGTAGGTACTGGCCCAAATAAGATATGTTTCTCCATTTTCTCCCTTTTTCTTTTGGTGTCTATCTATATAAGAGAGGCAGGATAAACAATTCTGAGGAGATGGCAATGGGACCCAAAGTTCTGAGGAGGTGGTGAGGGGAGGGAATAAGAGGATGTTGCAGGGAGGTCATTGGTGAGCCAATAATGACAGGGACAGGGCATGACAGGGGATTAGCAAGGTATCTAATATTGAATATGAGGAAGATATAGCACTCCTGGTCATGTTTGATCAACTGAAATGTATCTAAGAGGATTACTGAGAGGTGAAAGATGGGTAAAAATGATAATGGGGCAGTAGGAAAGAAAAAAGAAAAAGAGGAAAGAACAAAGGAAAAAATTATATATATTATTATAAATATATATATAAAGACAGGTGTGTGTGTATATATATACATATATATATATATATATGAATATAATGAGGAAGCAGATGGACTTTGCATCTGTATTTTAATCTGACCTCCGTACAAGAACAGTTTGTTCTAAAATGTGGCAATATATGATGCTCACCTTCCTTGATATGATTGCTGAAGACAAAATGAGTGCATAAGCAAATGTGGTAAAGAAAGCTGATGGTGCCAGGTTATTAAAGGGTCTTAAAGACTTGAAGTTAAACAAGCAGCCATCTAGCAGGAAAGCAAGAAAGCCCACATGGAAGAAGCACATCTGCTTGTATGATCATGAGTTGTCTATGGGAATAGGTATCAGGAGTCAAAAATAAACAGTCAAGTTGATATGAAGGAGCATAGACAAATTGGAGAGGTAAAACCTACCGAATTGGACAGTCCCTCACAAAAGGGATGATATTTCCATGGTGCAGTATAGCACTTATGAAACCCACAATTATTCTCTAGTTCTTTAATATTACTTCCCCTTACTATTATGGTCCTGGATTTATCTCTTTAATCTTGCTAGACATACATATGTTCATTATATAATTAAGATCTTTTGAAACAAGAACTCCAAGATTGGTAAACACTTCATAGACAGTAATGAGAATAATGATTCCCTGAGGATACAGGAAGGGGGAGAGGGAGAACGGGGAACTGATAGCAATGATGACGATATAACCCCACTTGAGGGGAATGAATAATAGAATTATAGGTGAACAGGTATATTGGATGGGTAAGATACAGCAATAATAATGATAATATATAATAAAATAATAAGGGTTCCTGGTGGGGTAGAGTGGGAGAGGGGGGGATAAAGGGGAGCTGATATCAAAGAGTTCAAAAAGAAAGAAAATGTTTTGAAACTGATGGGGACAGCATTGTACAATTATACAATTATGCTTGATCTAATTGAATTATGGATTGTTATATTAGCTGTAAGAGCTCCCAGTAAAATGATTTTTAAAAATTCATTTTTAACAGAAGTTATTTCCCATATAACTTTTCCCTGAATACAATGTGAAATATACCCTTGAAATGAAAGGAAGTATACTGTTTTCATGCAACTTCAAGAAGTGCCATATGTCTAGATTTTTGAGTGGCTGGAAGTAGTATTAAAGATGAAAAAAAAATGGGGTGGGGGTTGGGGCAGGGGATTTCTTCATGCCTCAAAAAACATAGAACAAAAAATGAATTAGAAATGAGGAAAGGAACTAAGAGATAATGTACAAACTAGACAGATAGATATTAGATAGATAGATAGATAGATGATAGATAGATAGATAGGTAGGTAGATAGATAGATAGATAGATAGATAGATAGATAGATAGATAGATAGATAATATAGTTTGATATCAGGGAGACCTAGAAAGAACAAACACTAACGTGCCATTATATTGAAGAGTAATTAATCTCTGATTGAAATCGAGGAGAAACAGACTAAGAGGGAGAAATAAAGCAAGAGAGTGAGAGTGAGAGCAGAAGAGAAATACCAGGTTAAATTTTAGATCATAAATCAATGCTTATGTTCATAATATACAATTTCTTCCACTAGCTATCCCATATGGTTAAGGAGATAAATAAGGGGTCTTCCAAAATTTATGGAGGAAATAGAATTAAACAGAAATGGAATTTCTCTATAATCTTTTGAGGCACCCTTGCGCGCGCGTGCACACACACACACACAATATGCCACCCTATTTTTCATTACATTTTCTTTTTTTCTCTTTATATTTGTGATTTCTACTCTATTGCATTTGATATTTGATACTACTACTCCTCTTTCCATCATTGTTTTCTTTAGAGTACCTGGGTGAATCGGCAAACTCATTGTTGAGGAGCCCATTCTAATAGTGGCTCCGTAGTCTAAAACTGAACTGTGAGAGTTCAAAGGCTGTGATCTTTACAGCAGAAAACTGTCACATATTGTTTCCCAGAGAGCCACTTGTGGGCTCAAATTCTGTGTTTCGGTTAGCAGCTGAGCACTTAACCTTTTGGCTATAAGGGTCCCTCATCTGAAAGTTATGTTCTCTAATAATTATATATATTTTTAAATCTTTATCTTATAATCTATCTTAAATTAGTCAGATATAAAATTTAGAGGAGACAATATTTTCTCCGTGTTGCCGATAGTTGATTTGCACAATTTTTGAGGATGGAAAGATTATTTTATTATCTTCTAGAAATAAGTTTAACAAACAATGTGATGTCATTCTGATTACTTTTGCATTGTAAGTAAATTATCTTTTCTGCCTTGAAGCTTGATAGATTTTTCGCTATGCGTCTTTTCTCATCAATAGCTTGGAATTCAGGGAGCCTTTTAAAATGCAGACCCAGTTCTTTCTCTTGCTCAGGGGAATATTCTTATACTATGTGTTTAATTTATGTTTCTCTTCCACGTGTGTTTTTATTCCTTCTGGAGCTTCTATTAGTTACATGTTGGATCTCCTTGATGTATTCATTCTCCAAGATTTTCAAATTTCTTTTTTCTGATTAACTCATCAATTTATTTATTCCAAACTTACATATTGAGCTGATACTAAAGGTAACCTTTTCTTGAAATGGTTCTCATTTTAGTGAGAAAATCTTGTCTCTAATGAGGTTTATCACTTAGTTGTGGAGGGAACTCTTCAAAACTAAACAGAATTATCAAGGCTATATGAAAACATGTTAAATTGGACAGGGAATGCTGTTGCCGTTGTTCTTGTAGCTGCCATCAAGCTGATTCCTACTCATCTAGACTCTATGGTTCAGCAGAAGGAAACACTGCCCAGTCCTGCATCATCCTCACCATTGTTCCTGTGCTTGAGCCCCCTTTCGCACCATTATGTCACTTCATCTTGTCAAATGCCTTTCTCTCTTTTATTACCCCTCTACTTCAGAAAGAATGATGTTCTTCTCCAGGACTGGTCTCTCCTGACCACATGTTCAAAGAAAATGAGGAGTTTTGCCATTCTAGCCTCTAAGGAGCACTCTGTCCTTATTTAATCCTGTAGATTGTTCATTTTCAAAGGTTCATTAGAAATAAGATCATGAGCAGTAGGATATTTCATAAACTGATAAAAATGCAGAATGGGACTGAGTCATGTATGTATATCAGTTTAAAGGCAGATCCATTTATTTTACTCTTTATTGTTGCTGTTAGGGTCCAGAGTCAGCTCCAACTGTTAGTGACCCAATGTACAACAAACAAGTCAGTTTTCATGTCTCAGTCATTGCTGCATCAATATGTCAATCTATCTTGTCAAAGATCTCCCTCTCTTTTGCTCACCCTCTATTTTACCAAGCATGATATCTTTCTCCAAGGACTGGTCTCTCCTAATAACATGTCCAAAGTACATGAGAGTTGCTCTTTTCTTGCCTTTAAGGAGCATTCTGGTTGTGCTTATACCAAGACAGATTTATGTATTCTTTTAGCACTCTACAATACTTTCAATATTTTTTTTCAGCACGATGACTCAAATGCATACATTGTTCTTCTTTGGTCTTCCTTATTCAATGCCCATCTTTGTGTTAGTCTGGGTACTTTAGAGAAACAAATCCACAGAAACTCATGTATAAGAGCGAGTTTTATATAAAGGCTAAGTGCACGTCAAGAAAATATCCCAGCCCAGTGCTGCCCAAGCCCACAAGTCCAACATTAACCCATATGTCCAACACCAATCCACAAAATCCTCCTCCATCTTACAAAACACACACTATGACACTGACTGCAGGAGGAAAGCCGAATCAGTGAAGGTGTAAGCATCTCAGTACTGTCAGGGGTCTCCACACAGCTGCTCCAGCACCCAGAGCTGCATCTGGGTAGATCCATATGGCTTCTACTTGGGGATGTCTTGCAGGAAGTGAGCCATGCAAGCTGAAGCAGGGAACGGGCTAAGGCAGCTGCACCCTGGTCTGACCGTCACACAGCAATAGACCCGAGAACTGGAAAGGCCAAGCTCATGGAGCCATTATCTCTCTGCCCTTCAATTAACCCCACATGTGTTTATTGGCCAGGTTGGCACAATAAACTAACTACCTCAATCTTTCACATGCATGTAAGGTGATTGAAAATAACATGGCATGGTCAGGTGCACCTTTGTCCTCAAACTAACCTCCGTGCTTTTCAAAACTCTAGCAGAGGTCTTGGGTAGCAGGTTTATCCAATGTAATTCCTCATATGTCCTCTTGATTGTTATTTCCACGAGCATTGATTGTGGAAACAAGAAAGATTAAATCCTTGAAATCTTTTATTCAATCTTTTATTCATTTATCATAATTTCACCTATCGGTCCAGTTGTGAGGATTTTGGTTTTCTTTACATTGAGTAGTAATCCACATTGAAGGCTACAGTCCTTGATCTTCATCAACAAGTGCTTCTAATCCTCCTCAATTTCAGTAAACAAGGTTGCATCATCTGCCTATAGAAAGTTGTTTATAAGTCTTTCTCCAGTCTTGATGCTTCATTCTTTGTTATATAATCCAGCTTCATCACAGGTTGTTAATCAGACTTTCTCCAATCCTTACATGCCACTTTCTTCTTCATCTAATTCAGCTTCTCTGATTATTTGCTTAGCATGCAGGTTGAATGAGTGTGGTGAGAGGATACAACCCTGAAAAACAACTTTTCTGATATTAAACCTAGCAGTATTCCCTTGTTCTGTTTGCACAACTGCCTCTTGATTCATATACATGTTCCACATGAGCACAATGAAGTGTTCTGGAATTCCCATTCTCCTCAAAGCTTCCATAGTTTGTTTTGATCCATACTGTCAAGTACCTTTAATAGTCAATAAAACACAACTTAATTAGCCAAGATGCATCTGACATCCGCAATACTATCCCTTGATTCCATGTCCTCTTCTAAACCTGACTTGAACCCCTAGTTAGAAAACTGCCATTGAGTTCATGCTGACTCAATGAACCTATAGGACAGGGTAGAACTGACCCTAAGGGTTTCTGAGACTGTAACTCTTTACGGGAGTAGAAACCTCTGTCTTTCTCTCATGGTGTGGCTGGTGGATTTGAGAATCACAGAACAATGTGTAACCACCCAGATTGCTCTGAAGTTACTGCTGTAACTGTTGTTGGATGATCATCAGCAAAATTTTACTCGTACGTGATAGTAATCATATTGTTCAATAATTGGTACATTCAATCGGGTCACTTTTCTTTGGAAAGTGTGCAGATACAGATCTCATATCGTCAGTCGGTTATGTAGCTGTCTTCCAGATTTCTTGGCATAGATGAGTGAGTGCTTCCCATGCTTCCTCAGCTTGTGGAAACATTTCAACTGACATTCCATAAATTCCTGGAATCTTCTTGGTGGATGTCTTCAGTGCAGCTTGAACTTCTTCGTTCAGTACCATTCGTTCTTGATCATACATTATCTCTTGAAATGATGGAATGCCATCTAGTTTTTTGTTTTTTTTGGAACAGTGACCCTCTGTATTCTTTCCATCTTTTTTTTGATGTTTTCTGCGTCATTTAATATTTTGCCCACAGAATCTTTCGATATTGCAACTTGATGCTTAGATTCTTTTGCTAGTTCTTTCAGTTGAAGATATACTTAGCATTTTTCTTTTGGATTTAATAACCTAAGATCCTTCCACATTTCATTATATTATATTTTGTCTTCTCAAGCAGCCCTTTCAAATGTTCTGTTCAGCTCTTGGGCTTCAGCATTTCTTCTATTTCCCTTAGCCACTCTACCACTAAGAGCAAGTTCCAGAGTCTCTTCTGACGTCACTTTGTCCTTGCTTTCTTTCCTGTATATTTCTTCCATGTTCTCTTGATATAGCCTTCATCATTCAACAATTTGTTCTTAGAAATTTCAAAAATGAAGAAATTATTAAATGAAACAGTTGAACAAAAATTTCAAAGTACGGTAGAAGATAAAGTAAAATATAATAATGAAACGTGCAAAGAGCTAGAGGTAGAGAAAAACCACGATGGAAGAACACACTGAGCATATCTTCAATGAAGAACTAAAGGAAAAATTCTAGTCTTGAGATACAATATTGCAAGATTCTCTGAGCAAAACATTGAAGGATGCAGGAGGCATCAAGAGAAGATGGAAAGAATAATTACCTCCTGCCCTACTTCAGATACTCCTTGCATTGCAATTGTCTAGATGTGCACACTTTGAATAACCAGTTTATTTGTTTTTACTTTTTGAACTAAAATGTTTAATTGAGAAATTATATTTTAAAGTGAAATTTTAGTGTGTATGCATATAATGTGTATGTCTATATTGAATATTTTTATTTATTTGAGATTTAATTATTTTGCTTAAGTTGTTCTTGGTGTGTTCCACAGTCTCCAATGCTCTGAAGTTATATCCTCAATTTTTTTTTTTAGATATTATCTTTTCGGGGGGCTCTGTCTTCTATTGAATGGTTATTTTTCTTCCCCAAATTTGTAAGTCTAACCTATGGGTGTTGGAATGTCCATCCTGAGGTTTAGAGAGTGGAAAACAAGTTGTGATAGCAAAATATAAGCTGACAGGCAGCTTCCCTCACAGATGGCTTCTCTCCCTTGTATCACTGACATTTCATGCCCATAGGAGACAACTGAGTCCTTCAGTGCAAGATAGCATTCTTGCTAAGGAGCTTAAGAACAACTCCATGGGGTTAGTATTGTCTTACTCTCAAGCAGTCAAGGCACTATATTGACAAAGTATTCATTTAATTTCAGTTACTATCAGAGAGAATACATTACAACTCATTTGAACTACTCAGGGTATAGAGTAAACATTTTGGTCAAAGACCAATTGAGAGGGATTTTTTTTTAATATTGGGAGAGAGGAAAGATGCCTTTCAGATCACCATTTCTAGAATACCTAAATTATTTCTATGTATTTATATAAGGTATTCTTATATAATAAACATGAAAGTACTAGGGAAACAGGAAGTATTTATAGAAGTTTAGACAGTAAGAAGGAATGTCATGAAAATGCATAAAATGTGTATAATTTTTATTAGCATCTTCTATATCTATCTATCTATCTATCTGTCTATCTATCTATCTATCTATCTATCTATCAATATCAGGTCAATTCCAAAGGAAAAAAAATAATGGAAATAAAATATTTTTCTGGAAAAACTGGCAGAAAATGAGATATTTTCATTACTTCCTTTTTGTTGATATTATTTTCTATAGCTTTATTCAATTTCTCCCCATTTGGGGGTTGGACTTTGCCAATTAGGCAATCACTTATTAATCAATTAAACTGATATTATTTTTGGCAGGGGAAACCCAAATGTCCTTTGATGACCTATGAAAAACATGGTACAATTATAGTGGGAAGTCTCAGATTTTGCTGTGAATACAGTGTTTTAACAACACCAACAAAAAGAGTAGTGGTTATAATACCAGAACAAAAATTTGATAAAATATTTGATGTAAAATTGAAGTATGGCGATTTATAATAGTTGATTTTAAAGTGTTTAGAATTCATATATTAAAATAAAAATCAGACAAAATCAGACATATTTAATATACTTTAAATACAAGTTTAGATTTTTTTAATATTAAGAAAAGCAAATTTTACAAAATTCAAAATTATATCATAACATAAATGATTAGTAAATTATGAGAGTAATGAAGTAATTACTGCATAATAAGTAACATAAATGAGAATTAGTTTTTTCAAGGCTAGCTTAAAGACATAGGCTATCGACAGTGTCATTTTTTAATTAAGACTGTATAGTTGTTTAAAATTGTAGAGTAACTGATAGAGTTCTTTGATCTTATAATATTCTAGCAATTAAAAAAGTGTTAACAGTAGACGATCCTGTTATCTTGAATTACGCCTATCACTTAGAGAGTTTTTTATGCATTTTTTCAGTGCCCAACATTCTATTAAAAATGTTATTTTTAATCTCAAAAGAAAGCTTTGTGGTTCACTTTTGACTTCTATGGCTTCATCATGTAGAAGTAGAGAGTTTGATGCAGTGTTACTTGTATCAATCTCAACAGTCATGTACCTATTGCACTTCTTGGAAGAAAGCTTTGGAAATAAGAAATGACAAGCCCTCCACAGCAGTTTTGCAATGCTACTATATACTTGCTTACTGCGACTTGGATGCCATACATGTGTTACTTCCATGGCATTTAAAACAACTCATTTCATTAAATTTTCTTTTCTGCATAAACTAAGTAACTGGATAATTGATCTCAAGTAATAAAATATTTACATATCACATATCTTTAAGGCTTAAAATGAATCATTAAGCCCAAAGGCTAGAAAGCTGTATTTCTTATTATAAATAGTAGGATATCCTTGGGTTCTGTCATTTTAAGTTAATATTAAAATGAATAAAACCGTGAAGTTTCTATCTTAATATATGTCAGAGTACAGGACTTTAATAATGAAAGGTGGTGTATCAATTCTGGGCCAGGATTCTCTGATTCAGCATTTAAGATGTAAGGATCTCCCATAATGAGGTCTAAAACAATCTTATCATCATTATGGTAAAATCTGCTATGAGCAGCTAATCAGATTTTTGCTTTTGGCTGGTTCTGGACTCTGTATCTAGCTCATTATTTGACCTTCAATTGTATGGATTTGAGCCAAATTAACTGTTACATTGCGTTCTGACTCTCTGAGTTATCAGCAGCCTTCCATCTTTCACGCGGACCTTGGGCTCACTCACTTCTTTATTACAAGCCTGTGCTGTGATATGACAAACACCCCCTGCAGCTTCTAACCTTACCTCTGACACATGGACTTGAAACTTGCCAGCCTGTATGTCTTGCCAGCCTCTACAACTGTGTGAACCATTAATATCAGGTAACCCACTCTGTGAGTGTGTGTGTGTGTGTGTGTGTGTGTGTGTGTGTACACTTCATGGCATAACTAAGTATTATGAAGATAAGAGAAAAGGGACCGAGGAGCCTGAGTGAAACCCGGAGATGAAATAGCATATTTGATGTATGTATTTGTTGTTGTTACTTACCAATCAATTCTGACACATAGTTTTTGTTTTTGTGGAAATAGAACAAGTTTTTGTTTTTGTTTTGTTTTTGTGGAAATAGAACAAGTTGACCTATGTACTTGTGTAGAGTATTCTTTTTCAAAGTTATAATACATGCTTAATTAAGTTGACTTGTTACACAAACTGAAAATTTTAACTCTTTTCATGGCTGATTTTTTGAGAATTATCACACATTCTAATGAAATGCTAAAACTGTCTTGGAAAAAAAATTGGTATGTTCATACAATGAATTGACACTTACAACGTGTAAACCTTAATAATTACAACTCAGAATATATGGGGAAAAACAAATAAAAACAAAGCAATGAACTCTTAGAATTTAAGTGGAAAAAATAGAGGTGCACAAAGAAGACATCTATAGGTCATGAGATTTCTGATATATTAAAGATGAAATATATTTCTCTAAGACTTCGTCTATGGTGTCTTTGAGAAAGGGTGTTCTTTTTATAAAGTAAGAAAAATAGACTTAAGTAAGTGGGTTTGGGTTGAGTAAATATATGTCGCTTTTGTTAAGTAATGAATTTTAAGTCTTTTAAAACTACTGTGAGAAAGCGACCAGCGGATTTTCTTAAAATGTATGCTCAGATTCATACTTCTGTGTTTTATTATGATTATTCAACTTATTATGCTTTTCGGTAAAGAAAACATGTGCACTCAAAAAATATCGTAATCAATTTGTTTCTGACTGTTGGTGACGTCATGTGTTTGATGCAAATGGTTCCTGCTTGATTTCTAATGGCAAGGTTGGCAGCTGAACCCACTCGGTGGAGCTGCCATCATAAGCCCTGGTCGTTCTCCGCAACCCAGCAGTGACCAGAAAGTATTTGCTGTGTTCGGAGCTGCTGAGTTGGTTCTGGTTCACAGGGACTCTGGCTCAGCTGAAGGAAACATGACTCTGTCCGGGGTCATTCTCATAATGGCTCTTAGGTTTGAGCCCATTTTTGCACCACTGTATCAATCCAGCTTCTCAGAGGTATTCCTCTTTTCACGACGCGTTTACTTTATGAAGCACGACTTCCTCTTCCAGACTCTTTTCTCCTGATAAGATGTTCAAAGTATGGGAGACAGTCTTGCCTTCCTTGCTTCTAAGGAGCATTTCGATTGTACTTCTTCCTCCCCAAATGTATGTGTCCTTTTGGCTAACCAGAGTATCTTCCACGTTCTTTGACAACACCACAATTCAAATACATCGATTCTTCTTAGGTCTTCCTTTATCAAATGTCCAACATTCACGTGCATATGGAGTGACTGATAGAAGGCTTGGATGAGGTAACCCTGAATCTTTAAAGTAACATCCTTGTTTTTCAATATTTTAAAGAGGTCTTGGGTAGCAGATTTATCCACTGCAATGCATCATGTGCTCACTCAACTGCTGCTTCCATGAGGATTGATGGTGCATTCAAGCAAGACAAAATCCTTGACAATTTTTATCTTTTTCCCATTTATCATCATGTTACCTATTGGTCCAATTTGGAGGTTTTTTGGTTTTCTGTATATTGAGCTGTAATCCATTTTGTAGGTTACATTTTTTGATTTTTATCAGCAAGTGCTTCAAGTCTTCCTCATTTCAGCAAGCAAGATCATATCATCTGCATATCTCAGATTTTAAATATTTTCTTCTAATTATGATGCCACATACTTTTTCATATAATCCAGCTTTGTATAATTATCATTTAATTTAATATTTACATTACCAAATATTCTGTATTTGGTAATGTAAATATTAAATAGTTTCTGTGTGGTATGCTGTGATGATAATGTTAGAAGTATGGCTTTAATAGCTTGAAACAACATCTATGATCCTAAGTCACAAATATTTCCCCTTCTAGTATTGAGGCTAGAGAACTCAGAGTCTTGTGTATTCATATCAAAATGCCAGCTCCTCTACTACCCTGGCATTTCCATCAGAAAGCCAAGCTTGTTTTGTGTCTGCAGTGCCTTCAGACTCAAACTCACTGCCATTAAGTCAATTCTGATCCATAGTGACCCTTTAGGATAGGGCAGAACTCCCTCTGGTAGTTTCTCAGATTGTGACTCTTTATGGGAGTAGAAAGCCTTCTTCTTCTCCCTCTGCAGCATTCTAGGCATTGTTATCTATGAAACCCATAGGTGGTCAACTAAGTCTTGTTATGTCAACACATCTGGGGAAGCTTCCAATGACAGTCCATCAAATTTTGCAGGCTGCTAGCAAGAACTGGCATACTCATTTAATCCCAATTTCAAAGAGGCCCATCATGATGGGTCTTCTATGTCAGGCAACTCAAGAATTTAGAGCCTCCCAGAACGTTCTTCATCATGAAGGTTCTCTTTCCCAATCAGGTCTGTATATTCCCTCAGCTCTCCTCTTAAGCCTCCCTCCTTTGACTATACATAATTTCTCAAGCGGTGGCTACTTCCACTGTCACCTTTCTCAAATCACAGGGCCTCACTGATTGATGTTCAGGTTTCAGATTTTATTCATTACTCAATCTTGAGTATTTCTGCTTTGTTAAGGCTAGCTTTCCATATATTTTATTCTCTGTTCATAAAAGTTCATTTAATCAAAAGAAGAGAAAATAAATGATAAGTAACTAGGTTTAGGGTGATAACAAGGTATGCCTATTTAAAAAAATATGTAAGCAATAGTAACCAATGGAATATACCTCACAGCTCATACTAATTCTATGCATAAGTACCCCAGAGCCTACCTAATGAACATATGTCATCCATCCTAGGGTTAAAAAAATATTAACTTTCTAAAACATCCATACTAACTAAAACAAGCATAACAAAACATTTCAGATGAAATTTCTAAATAAAACCTACCCATTGATAACAGTGCAATGCAATAAGGGACAGCAAAATGCCTCTGGGTCTCTAGTTTTGTCATTGATGATCATTTGCATTTTAAAATCAAGGGACAACCAAAAACAATGCTAGAAATAAGGGTCAGTAAGAGCATAATGGAAAATCTGTGGAACAAAATCTCATACAGTGTTGAAAAGCAAGAACATTATTTCAAAAACCAGGGTTTGCTTGACCTGAGCCAGGGTATTGTCAATTGGCTCATATGCATGCCAAAGCTGGACACTGCATATGGAAGACTGAAGAAGAATTGAGGCATTTGAAATATGGTACTGGTGCACATTACTGAAAGTACCATGGACTATGAAAAGAACAAACCAACAGTGAGACTTTGTCTCCTGTATTTCAGACAACTTGTCTAGAGAAACCCATCCCTGGAGAAGGTCTTCATGCTTGTAGAGGAGAAGTTAAAAAGAGGGAGTACCGGATAAGATGGACTGACACAGCGGCTACAACAATGGGCTCAAACACAGAAATAATTGTGATGATGACACACGAGCAGGTGGTGTTTCCTCCAGTTGTTCACAGGGGCACTATGAATTGGAACTGACTCACTGGTACTTAACAACAGAAGCATGAAATTTCATAAGTAAAATTAAATATATATGAGTGTACATTTATTCATGGTTTCATAAAGTGCTTGAACAAAGAGAAGCTAAAGTGATTGGAAGAAGCGACCAAGCAAAACAACAACAAAAAGTTCCAACGGGCAGCTCAAGAATAACGAATAAAGTAATGAAATATGCAAAGATTAGAGTTATAAAACAAAAAAAAAATAATTAAGCATTTCTCAGGCTGAAGGAACTGAATAAAATGTCAATCTACAATTCTAATATTGAAGGATTTTATAGGCAAAAGATTGACTGTTCTATGAATCAAAGAAGATTGAAAGAATATAGAATGTCGCTATCAAAAAGAAGTGTTCCACTTTCAACTGTTTCAAAAAGTAGAGTAGGATTAAGAACTGGTGCTATTGAAGAAAGAGATTTAAGCTGTACTGAAGGCAATCGCTAAAACAAAACAAACACATAAACAAACAAAAAACAGCGCTTAAGGAATTGATGAAATACAGGTAGAAATATTTCAACAAATGGATGCATGACAGGAGGCGCTCACTTGACAACTAATTTGGAAGATAGCTGTCCAACTAATTGACTGAAAGACATTCGTGTTTGTGCCCCTTCAAAAAGATTACATTCCACAGAATGAAGAACTTATACAACAATATCATGAATGCCATCTTCAAAAGAAATTTTGTTAAAGATGGTTCAAAAATGTTTCTGCAGGGAGTTTCCAGAAATTCAAGCTGAACTCAGAAGTGGATATGGAGCAAGGAATCTTTACTGAAAACAGAGAATTACAGAAGTATGTTCACACATTGTTTTTTAATTATGGAAGGATTTTGACTATGTGGATTATAAAAAGTTATGGATGATATTACAAAAAATGGGAACCCTACAAAGATTAATTGTGCTTACACAAAATCTGTACATACTATATGAAGAAATAGTTTGAACGGAACAAAGGAACGCTAAGTGGTTTCAAATCAAGAAAGGTGTGCATCAAGGTTGCATCCTTTCACCATATTCATTCAGCCTTAACAGTGAGAAAATGATCCCAGAGGCTAGATTATGTGGAAAATAATGCAGCATTAGGATTGAAGGAAGCCTCATTAACAACCTGTCATATACAAATTATACAGCCTTACCCTTTAGAAGCAAAGAGGACTTTGCTAATGAAGACCAACATTATGGATTACACCTTAATATAAACAAAGTAAAAATCTTTATAAACGAATAAAGAGACAAAATGACATAAGGAGACAAGACTGAATTTGTCAAATATTTCATTGTATTTGGGTCCCCAATCACTACTCATGGAAACGGCAGTCAAGAAATCAAACGGGGCAGTGCACTGGGAAAACCCATGGCACAAAGCATCTTAAAGAGTTAAAGAGCAAAGCTGTCACTTTGAGGACTGAGGCGTTGACCCAAGACATGGTACTTTCCATTGCTTCATATGCCTGGCAAAGTGAGAACTCCACTACACCTCATTTTGCTCATGCAGAATCTGTGCATAGATAAAGAAATGGTTGTTTGAATAGAATAAAGGAATACAAGGTGTTTTAAATCAGGACAAGTGCACATCAAGGTTGAATAAAGAGGGATTGAGAAAATCAGGGCATTTAAATTACATTATCGGAGAAGAATATCTGATGCTCCATGGACAACTAGAAGAACAAACAAATCTTGATAAAGTTCAACTGGATTGCTCCGTGGAAGGCATAACAACACGGCTGTCTCATGTACTTTGACACGCTGTCAGCAGGAGCTAGTCCTGGAAGAAAGGCATCATGCTTGATAAAGTAGAAAGTTAGGGGAAAAATACATTGGAAAATCTCTAACAAGATAGGTTAATAAACAGTGGCTGCAGCAACAGGCTCATTGTAACTACTTTGTGAGGATTGATCAGAAGTGGGCAGCATTTCATTCGGTTGCACACAGAGTTGCTATGGGTCCAAACCAACCTCCCAGCAATGACACCAGTTATATAAATGTTGAAACATGTAACCCACTCAGCTGTTCACCCAAAATTGGAGGATACAGTGTACCTAATTACTTCAGGAAAAAAGGCATATCTTTTTACTTAAAACAAAACAGACAAGCAACCTCTGAAACCCTATGGAGCATAGTTTTGTCTGATGCTACCGTGTCACTGTGAGATGAAATCAACTGGAAGGCAAACAGTTGATTACAATAATTTTAAAAGTTCATAATTTTATTTATTACATTTTTAATAAGTTGATATTGTTTTAAAAAATAGTTTCATCACTTTATTGGGAGCTCTTACAGATATCATAACATTCCATCATTCTAATAGTTCAAGCCTAATTTTACAATTGCTTCTACAATCAGTTTCAAAACAATTTCTCTCTTCTTGAACTCTCTGATATCAGCTCCTCTTTATTCTCTCCTCCATCCTCCCTTCCCCCTAGGAGCCTTTGTTATTGTTATATATTATTATTAATATTCTATTATATATATAAATATAATTCACCTACACTTATGTTATTCACACTCTCGAGTGGAGTTCCACAGTTATCATTGCTATTAGCTCCACCTTTCTCCCTTTTGTCTTCAGGTACCCTCAGGGAATGTTTACTCCCATTGCTATTTCTATAGGGACATCCATCCTGGCATTCCTGCATAGAACTATCTTACCTGTGTGCCTGAACATATGTTGGTCTAATAGTATTAAGGAGATGAACATAAATAAGGGGAGGATATATTAAAGAACCAGAAGATAGTTAAGAGTTTAATCAGTTCTATGCCACAGCTTGACTTCCTCATCCCCCCTCTGCGGCCCCTCTCTGAGGATCTGTCCACTGTTCTTGCAGGTGGGCTTTGGGTGCCTACTTTGTCCGTGCTCTTTCATATTTTTTTGATTGCTTGATTTTGAACTTCTGATACCTGTTCCCATCGATACCTCATGATCACACGGGCTGGTGTGCTTCTTCCATGTAGCCTTTGTAGGTTTCCTGCTCAATGGCCGCTTGTTTAACTACAAGCCTTTCAGACCTCAGGCATTCTATTTTTTATAGCTGGGCAACATCATCTCTTTTCACCATATTTGCTTATGTACCCATTTTCTCTTCAGCGATCATGTAAGGAAGGTGAGAATCATACAGTAATATACTCAGTACAAACCACTCTAGTACGTAGGTGAGATTTTAGTAGAGGCTCAAAGTCCATCTGCTTCCTTATTGAACTTACATATAGGTAAATGTATAGACAAACCTATATTTATATAATTATATTTACATATTTATATATCTATATTTATACCTATATGTATAAATTTTTGCTTTCTTCATTCATTTTTTAAAAAGTTCATAATTTAAAAAGTGATTAATGAATATACTAGAACCATAACAGCTTACAAGTAGAAATAGTAAATTAAGAATCAAATTTTAAAATGGATAATGATTAGTTTCCCTGGTAAATTAATACGAGATAATATATAGCTAAATATGACTGGATTGGTTAGTTCATCAAATACCTTGATATAATGATGGGTTTCTTTTACGTATTCATATCTCATATTCTTAATATTTTTAAAAAGCTTTACTTTTGTGTTCATTTTAAATGAATAGAAGTAATGTACATATTAACTCATAGACAAGTTTCTTTTTAGTGTGCTGCAAGACTCTTCATGTACTTCAGCTTTTAGGAATGCGCTCATATTTTGAGACTGTTTACTGCCCTGGAATAATGCCCAGCAGAGCTTTCTTTCAGCAACCAATAAAAGTCAAGCAAGTGTGAAAAGGACAACTTGTACTTCTTTACGTTGTGAGAAAATATCTATAAAACTATTTAAAATGAACTAAAATGATAAGGCCAGATATCTGGGTCAATTCTGTCATTTACAAATGGTTAATTTTTAGTAAACTCCTGTACATCAAATACTATTTTACAAAACTCTGTTTAAGAACTTTAAGTAAAAGCTAGTAGGTTAGGTCTTTGAATTCTAAAGGGAGGTTTTTTATGCTTTTTAAATACTTATATAACATTATCATAGGAATAATTCTATAGATATGCAGTTGTCTTTCTTTTAGACTTAAAATATTCAAGTATCCTTTTATTTTCACTATAAAATAAAGCACAATACTAACGCTGTGCCTAGGTTATTTCTGAGAATTTGTCCTCTTTACTGAAAAGGAATACTGCAAATATAAATCAATTCAAAAAGCACATATACACTTTCTACTGCAATTTGAAATAGAGTATTATCTAGCATTGAGCAAAATGAAATAAAAATGACAAATATTATCATATTTTATTCCACAGAGTTTTAAAACTTATGTATCATGTGTTCAACAATAAACTTAGAAAATCAGTTTATGATACCTGTCATCATCATCTATATGTTCCATGCATGTAACATTCATGCAAGGAAAAGTCTCATTCATTCTTTGAAATCTCTTATATAGTTTGCTTGTGAATATTGATAAGGAGATACATATAACTTTCTAGGAAAGATTAAAAATATTTTTACAACATGTTCTGTGCATTTAAAAGATAATGAAAAAGGCTTACTCACAGAGGGTGGAAATTATTTTTGAAAGCATGTAATAAATTTCTATGAGTAATCATTTTCCAAAATGGCCAAAATATTTATTTTCCCCAAAACACTTTTTACAGGTGAGTTTCGCACTTGTTCCATGAGAAGTTGGAGTTTCCGTTTCTCATTTTGAATGCAGGCAACTTTATGACAATGAGAATGTGAGATGTGAGTTTTCTTCAAGACTGGGTTTGAAAGTTTGTTTTGGGAACCCAGGCAACATAGAGTGAGCAAGTCTGGGTTACATGAAGTCAGAGGTAGGTTGTCTGCATGGGAGTGGCAGCTGAGGGGCCAGCATCATTTCCAGGCCTTTTAGTAAGGAAGCATTTCATATCAACTTTAACCCCCATTCCATTCTGACTGTGATTCCATGAGATACTCAAAGTAGCAATTTCCTGCTGAGTATAGTCAATCTCTAGATTAATGAGAAATAATAATAAAAAATGGGTTGTTTTCATCCACAAGATTTCCATTGAGTATACATAAAAAAAAATCATAACAAGCAATAGGCTTGTTCGGTAACAAAAATAAATAAAATTAATAGCATATTATAAAGTAATTTTTATCTGCAACTAAAAATGAGATGTGTGCAAAATTGCATTATTTATGAATAATAGTCCTGATGGTAGAAAAAATGAAATTGAATAAGGTTTTTGACAGTAAGATTTCTATGTAAAATAAGGTAAACATCCGAAGTATGTAAAGTAGATTCTCTGATCATTATTTTTTAACATAATATGTTAATGGAAACTGAAAATAATTTAAAATTAATGATAATAATTTCTAAAAATCCTTCAATTATATGTGAGGGCGAGACTTACATTTGGTACATTGATGCAGACGCATTCGGTGACATTCTGGCATGGAACTGTCAGAGACTTGTTGGCATGTGCTTCACAGTTTTGATCAAAAACTCCTTTTAGGAAATAACAAATATAAGTAGAGCTGTTAATTTAGTAGGACCCCCTTTCTACTAAGGCTGAGAAATACAAGAATCAATTGACTTCTCACAAACTGGACTTTAACCTTACAAAGAACATTTAATATAATCATACGTAGCAAAAGTAAATATTTAAACCAGGCATATACAGCTTCATTAAGGTATCATTTTCATATTTCAAATTTACTGATTGAAAGTCTGCGATCAATAAGTTTTAAAAATGTCTATTGTTGTTGTATGCTGTGAAGTTAATTCTGGACAGAGTAAAATTTACCACCGGCTTTCCTAAATTGTAATTATTGATTTATTTATTTTAAAAAATAATTTTATTGGGGACTCCTACAGCTCTTATCACCATCCATACATACATTCATTTTGTCAAGCACATTTGTCAAGCTGCCATCATTATTCTCAAAATATTTTCTTTCTACTTGAGGCCCTGGCATGAGCTCATTTTGCGCCCCCCCATAATCCCTTGATAATTTATAATTATTTTCCATGTCTTACACCAACTGCTGTCTTCCTTCAACTGCTTTTCTATTGTCATGCCGCCCCCCCTCCTTGGGAGGGGGCTATAGGTCAATCATTGTGACCGATTCTCCCTTTCTCCCCGCACCTTCCCCTTCTCCTACTGGTATAGCTGCTCTCATTATTGGTCCTGAGGGTTTATCTGTCCTGGATGTGTTTCTAGTTCTGATCTCTACCATTGTATATGCTCTGATCTAGCTGGATATGTAAGGTAGAATTGGGGTCATGATCATTGGGGGTGGGGAGAGTAGGAAGCATTAAAGAACTAGAGGAAAGTTGCATGTTTCATCGGTGCTATAACTGCACACTGACTGGTTCATCTCTTCCTTTTGACTCTTCTGTAAGGGGATGTCCAATTGTCTAAAGATGGGCTTTAGGTCTCCACTCATTCACATCTATATGATTTTTTGTTTTAGGTCTTTGATGCCTGATACCTGATCCCATCGACACCTCACAATCACACAGGCTGGTGTGATTCTTCCATGTGGGCTTTTTTGCTTCTCAGCTAGATGGCCACTTGTCTATTTTCAAGCCTTTAAGACCCTGGATGCCATATCTTTTGATAACTGGGCACCATCAGCTTTCTTCATCACATTTACTTATGCACCCATTTTGTCTTCAGTGATAGTGTCAAGGAAGGTGAGCATCAACAAAGTGTGAATGCAACATACTGGCATGAAGCAGCTAAACAACAGAGAAGTCTGTGGTGCCTGCGCCAATTCCAACTATGTAGACCCCTCCCCAAGAAGAATGCACTTCAGAGGACAGCACTGAAGCTGCAGCTCAGGAAGAGGGGCGCTGATGATCAGGAGCAAATGAAAAGGTAAGGAGAGAGAGTGGAACAAATCCTGGCCAATCAAGCCCAGAAAACCATATTCGGCTTGGAGCAGTCAATGCACAGAGCGGACCATAGGGCTGGCTCCATCATGAGACACTACGTCCCTCACTGACCCATAGCACTATGGGGGACAACACTGTAGACATAGTGCGGGATTGTGCCCAATCTGACCCCATCACATTGGGGCAAACACTGAGGGTGCGCAACAGAACAAGGAGAGCAAAGCAACAAAGTCCCCAAGGAATACAAAAGTAGACTTTGGGGCCAGAACAAGGCACCCCATAAGACTTGACTGGAAAACACTCATAAATTTCAACAGACAGACCTGGAACTATTTATAGGCTTTTCTTTTTTTGCTGTTGGTTTTGTTGTTGTTGGTTTTGTTTGTTTGTTTGTTTTTCTTTGCTGTTATGTTTCCTTTGTCTTGTTTTTGTGCTCATTATTGTTTCCGCATGTCTATCTAGATGAAATAGGTGGGACAACTGAACCAATGGTTCTGGGGGACATGGGAGAGCAGAGGTGCTGGAAATGAAGGAAGATACCAACAAACCCAGGAACAAAGGAACAATAAGAGATCTAAAATCAATGATGAGAAGGGCATGGGATGCTGGTGGGGCTTGATCAGGGCAATGTAGTTGAGAAGAATGATACAAACCTGAATGAAGGCCGAACATGACGGTGGGACAAGAGAAATATAAGAGGAAATAGAGGAAAGAAATAGGAGGCAAAGGACATTAATGGAGGTCTAAATACAGGTATGCACATATGTAAATATATTTATATATAACGATAGGGAAATAGATCTATGTACATATATTTATTTGTTAAGTATTAAGGCTGCAGATGGACATTGGGTCTCCACTCAAGTACTCTCTGAACACAGAACACTTTGTTCTAATAAAACCTACATTGTAATGTTTAAGGAAGCAGATTCCCTGGTCTTTTTTCCCCATAGAGTAGCTGGTGAGTTCAAACTTCTCATTTTTCTCTTAATAGCATACACTTAAACTTTATGTCACTAGTTAATTTTTTTTCAAATGCAGTAACATAAACAACAACAAGAAACAAGACAAACAAACAAAACCAGAACAAAACAGCAACCCTACCATTATACTTCATTGTAGTGTGCTTCACTTATGGAAGAAGCCCTGGTGACACAGTGGCTTACATGCTGGGCACTAACTGCAAGGCTAGCAGCTTAAAACTACCAGGGCCTCAGGTGGAGAAAGATGTCTAATCCCTTCATGATTCACAGGGACACAAGGGGTAGTTTTACTAGGTTCTATAGGGTCACTATAATTCAAAACCAACGCTATGGTAGTTAGTTTTTGTTTTGAATTTTTTGCTTTATTATATTTTGCAGATTTATATTTTGGGGGGATTGTTTTCATTTTTGGAAAATTAAAGGTTTTTGGCAATCCTGTGACAAAAATGCCTATAAGTGTCATTTTTTTTCCATTAGTGTGTGCTCATTTTTTGTTTATGTGCCACTTCTGGGTATTTCTTACATTATTTCCAATGGTTCCATATTACTATTGCTCACTGAATAGACAACTGGACAAAGTAAGTGTCATTTTGCTTTTTACATTGGTGAGAAAATGTCATTTTAGTCACTTGTGACCATATCCAGCTTTAGTAGGATGAAGGAGAGTCCAAGTTCACACCAGCCCAAGGCCAATAGCCACAAAGCAGAAGTCAAACTTTCCCTTCCTCTTTCTCCAATTCTTACACTACTCATCTCCGCCCACCCCTCATGATACTTTAATCTCTTCTGAGTTCAATAATTTGTTGCACTGGTAATATAAAATTCACAAAAAGTACTCATGATTATGGAGACTTATTAGGGAAGCTAATCGATTAGAAATGTTTGTAGTATAGTTAGTTTGTCTGTCCACAAGCTGTCTTGTCAGCCACTTGGCAGAAATAATGAGTGATAATCACAATAGATTTCTGGATTCTAGCTGACACAGTAGAGTTTAAAAAGTATTACATAGGATACCTTGAACTTCTCAGTTATCCTTATATGATATTGTTCCAGACAATGGATGTCAGCAAAATTTCATGGGTCTAGTCCAGATCCTTTGAGTTTTAATACACATGCTATCATTTCTCTCTTTTCTTGATATGGGTTTCTGGAAGCCACATCTCTACCTGATGTATCTATAATATTATAGCCAACTGGATACATGGGTCATGGTTTGGGAAAGAGACTAGATGTTCTGTTCTTAAGCCACATTGAGTTTTTAGGTGTATTTTTTACTTCTACATAATCCAGAAAAATATTTTACCATATTAGAATTGTTTATAACATGAAAAATTATCTTAAAGAAAGATAATGTTGAGAAAGTATTGTGACAGGGTGAAATGACGGTGACTTATGTTACAAAGTATGTTTGGTATAACTTGAGAGAAGCTCAGGTATATATTTATTCTACTTCCAGAGCAGAAGATCTTGGAAAATAGACTGTAGTATAATGCTTTGATCACTATATATTGTTTTTGGCAAAATTATATGTAAAAGAGATACACGAGATACTATCTGTGAAAAGAAAGCAGTAGAGACAGGGGAATATTTTATGTCTTGCACAGATGGAAGAGTTAGCTACTTTTATAACTTATATTTTAAGAAATTGAATTAAATTGAAACAAAAAGAACCTTACTGAATATGTTGATTAAAGATTCCTTAGAAGAATCTTGATGGAAACGTCACAAGTATAGAACAGAATTTCATGTGCTAATGAACCGTCGGCTTCAGAAGTCACATAAGCAAGATGAACCCTGAAGAGGGTCCCTTGAGAAAACCTTCAAACTTCTTAAAACCAAAAAGTAATTTAGTTTACTTAGTAAAAATTCTCTGCCTTTATGCTATTAAAAAATATTAAAAGATCATTTTATTGGTGGCTCTTACAGCTCCTATAACAATCCCTACATCCATTATATCAAGCATATTTGTACATATGTTGCCATTTATTTTCTAAACACTTCCCGTATATACTTGAGTATGAGCTGAGTTTTTTCAGCCCATATTTTATGCTGAAAAGGCCCCCAGTTTTTCTGTGGTAAAAGTAGGTGCCTTGGCTTATACTTGAGTATATACAGTACTTTCTATTGAGCCCTTAATATCAGCTCCTCTTTTTTTCCTTCCCCTCCCCTCGTCCTTGTAACCCCTTGATTAATTAAACAATTATTATTATTTTCATTTCTTACACTAACCGCGTCTCCCTTCTCTCATGATTTCTGTTGTTCATCCCCTGAGGTTGTTTTGCTCTTTTAAGAACTATCTATATTGGTAAATTTGACAGCACCAATGAAAAATTATATAGAAACTTAGAAGACAGTATGTTTATGAAAATGAATGGGTATGGAGCAATTCAGAAATGGTGTATGAAATTAACATTTAATTAAAGTTATTGTACTCTACATGTATAAACTGTTGAATTGGTTCCTACAGTGATCTTTTGCTTTCTTCATGAATGATGGGCTTGATGTCCCTTCACAGCCCATCAGTTCGTTGATCATTAATATCCAATGCATCAAATCTGTTCTTAGGATGTTCTCAAAATTCAGGTGGTATAAATTCAAAGTCATATTTTAGCTCTTGTGGACTTGTTTTAATTTTCTTCAACTTGAACTTGAACTTACATATGAGCAATCGATAGTCTTTTCTACAGTCAGCCTCTGGCCTAGTTTAAGTTGATTCTCCATCATTTATTTCCACACATGTAATCAATTTGATTTTTGCGTATTCTATCAGGAGAAGTCTATGAGTGTATTTGCCTTTGGTGTTGAAAAAAAAACCCAACAGTATTTGCTATGAACAATTCATTGGTCTTGCAACATTCTATTATGCCATCTTCTGCTAAGTTTCTATTACCAAGAACATAGTTTCCAACTACTTTTCCTTCCTCTTTGTTTCCATTCCAATTGCCAATAATTATCTATGTATCTTGATTGCATGTTTGATCAATATCAGATCAGAGACATCGGCACAATTCTTCAATTTCTTCATCATTAGGTTTTTGTTTGGTGCATACATTTTAATAACACTTGTGTTGACTATTTCCTTTTATATGTATAGATATAATCGGACCACTGACAGGATGGTACATCAAGATAACACTTGACAATGAATGCAATGCCCTCTGGAGTGTGTCATTTTCAGCATAGCAAGCCATAATAGCTTTCTTTTTCAAAACGGCCAACATCAGTACATGTCAACTGATTGACAACTAGTACATGGATCATAAGGCATTTCATTTCATTTCTGAAAGCTTCCAATATTCCTAATTCATACTTTGCACATTTCAAGTTCCAAGCAATAGGTTTTTGCAGCGGTTTGTCCTAACCTTGAGTTGTGCCCCATCAACAAACGAAGAACCCAAAGGCTTCACTCCTCCAAGCTTCACTCTTTTCACAACCCCATTGACTCTGTCTTGAGAATTGAGCTCCTCCTGCACCACCTTTTGAAGGTTTTCTGAACCGAGAGTTCCATTGCATGGCAAAATCCCTGACAACATTTTGCTTCCATTCCTTAGGCCTTTGTATCTGCCAATGTTTTGATGCTATGCATAAGGTTATCAGAGTGCTTCCTCTGAAGCATGCAGCTAATTTCTTCTTCATCGTCTGTTCCTAGACTAGAAGCTCTGCTGAAACATGTTCACTATGGGTGATCCTGCTGGCATTTGAAATGCCAGTAATATAGCTTCCAGAACCAAAGCAATACACAAGCCACCACAGTACAACACACTGATAGACAAGTGGTGAGGTTTAAATGTGTATACATAGATTTTCCTATGATTCATTAGCATTCCCTATAATTATGCTGGGTCGAGATGTGGATAGAAATTGTGTGCCTTCCACATCAAATACTTATGTTTCATCGGGCACTTAATGTTAGATGATTCATAACTCTTCAAAACACACTTCTTTTTATTCTAGTGATCTGGAATTTATATTACATATGTCTGAACAAAAATAGTCAAGAATCTTGGATTGGGATAGAACTTTGGTGAAGAGCTATCTACCATAGCAAATGTTAAGGAAACAAATGTGTAAGTAGCATTCAACTATTCCAGAAATATTAATCAGATAAAATAATGGACTTTCTAATGTTGATCATTATAGGGATTAGTATTTCAAAGAAAAAAAGGTGATTCACGAAGCTTAGAATATTTATCTCTACTTCTTAACTTTAAAAAAGTTCTTGGATTAGTTACTATGTTAAAATCCACCACTTATATGAAAATAAAGGGCATTAGTTAACACACAATTCAATATAAGAGGAATTACTACATTATAAATGCAGAGGCTTTTTATATTAATTACAGTACATGTTCACGATAAGTCCTAGAGAAGAATGAACAAATCTATCTTCAAGAAATACAACCTGAATGCTACTCAGAAAGATGAAGGTTGGCATTTTCTCACTTACATTGGACATGTTATCTGGAGACATCAGTGCATGGAGAAAGCCACTGGGCTTGGCAAAGAGCCAGCAAAGATAACCAAGGCCCTCATGAGATGGTTTGGCACAAAGGCTGCAACAATTGATTCCGACATGGCAACCGTGGGGAGGTTGCTCAAGACCAGTTTTATTGTGTTTTCCCCTATTTTAAATAGGGCCACTCCAACTCTATGTCACCTAATGCACTGGCATTCAGTTGTGGGTAGAACTCAACAAATTACCTGATTGCTTCTGCTTAAAGTAAATATTCTTTACTACACTCAGAAATTAAAGTTCAAAGTGCTTTAACTTATTAATGTAAACACATGTGGAATTTAGCTACCCTTACTATGTGTCAGGCAATGGTCTCAAGGATTGGGTTATAACAATGTGGAAACAAACCCTTTAATCTTATGGAAAGAAGCCAGTGATTGAGTTATAAGTGCTGTGTGTTGCAAATACAGGGTATCTAAAACATTGATATCATATCACGTAGCCAGTAGAATATTGGGATAAAAATTCTGGCCACCTGCACCAAGCATTCCAGGAGAACTTTTGTCCAATTAGCTTACAAATGAGACATGTACATGTTTGGGGCAATAGAGTAAGTCATTTCAGTTATCCAGAGACCACAAACAGTGAACAACAGAAAATATTACATGGCAAACCGTTAACTCTGATTTAGAAACCATCCAGGCAGAAATTGAAAGCTGTGTTAGGTCAGGTTGTCAAGAGAAATAAACCAATGGTCCTTATCTATATACAAGAAAGAAGTTTATAACAAGAGGTAACTTTACATCAAGAAGGCCACTCCCCACCCAGCTCAATTCAAGTTCACAGATCTGGTGCTTTCTGGGCCCCCTTTATGATTGTGGATCTACAGGTCAATGATGGACAAAGGTGAAGTAGGAAGGAGGGAGATGCCATGTTGGTAGATTTTGGATCCAAGGTCAGTGGAAGCACACCAGGGTGCCAACAAGTTTCGGGGTTGGTGGCCCAAATGGCCACACCTGGAGGCAGACACAGAGTCCTCGTGAAGTCCCAGCAAGGAGGGAAGTGAAGTGGCATGGAGAGAACTCTTCCCAGAGTCCCTCACTCTTATACAAAAGGCCACAGTCCAAAGGAGATGCCATTAAGCTTCCATTGGATTGACAGAGTTTACTCTATTCTTAGCCACTTGAAATAAAATCATCCAACTGCCATACAAGCGCTTTCATTTGCATTGCTGGTGAAGGAAGCAATGGGGCTCTAACTTCTCCCTTCAGGCCATGCAAGCTTCATTAGGCAGGCTGAAAACATATGCTACGTTGGGCTACCACCTAGAGCAGCGGTTCTAAACTTGGGGGTTGCAACCCTTTTGGAGGTCGAACAACCCTTTTACAGCGGTTGCCTGGTTCATAACAGTAGCAACATTATAGTTATGAAGTAGCAACAAAAATAATTTTATGGTTGGGGTTCACCACAACATGAGGAACTGTATGAAAGGGTCATGGCATCAGGAAGGTTGAGAATCACTGACCTAGAACCTTACTTGAGAGGACAACACAATCCAATCCTAGCTACTTTTATCCTTTGAAACCTACAGGAAACAATTTCCTCTTTAACAAATAAAACATAGGCTTCCAGAACGTGGCTTAGTGGGTTAACCTTTGGGCTGCCAACCACAAGGTCAGCAGCTCTAAACGATCAACTTCTCTGTAGGTAAAAGATAAGTATTTCTACTCCTGTCAAGAGTTAGAGTATTGGAAAGTCAGAGGTAGTGGTACTTTGTCCTAGCGGGTCACGAGGAGTCAGAATCAACTCAGCGGAAGTGAGTTTGATTTTTCTGAGAATGGCCCATTATATTTCTGCCTGACCAACAGAGGAGCTGGAGAGCTACTAGACTTGGATGTCTTTCACCCTGCAGATGGCCAGACTGCTCCTTAGAGACAGGGATGGTGATATTTCATCTTCCATACATTGGACATGTTGTCAGGAGAGGCTGTCAGGGGAGAAGGATATCCGGCTTGGCAGAAGGTTAGCAAAGGAGAAGAAGGCCTTCAAGAAGATGGATTGACTCTGGCTGCAACAATGTGTTCAAGAACAGGGACAATTGTGGGATGTGCAGGATAGTCAATGTTTCCTTCTGTGGATTACAAAGGTTGCTGTGGGTCAGATCGACTAGATGGCACCTAATTACAGCAACTCACTCTTCTGACCCTTGGCTTCATGAGAAATGGGATGGTAGGCTACTAACTTACAAAATAGGCACATAACAGAAATAGGGTGAGAAAAATATTAATGAATTTGGAATTTCGAAGTGCACACAGTGGAGGTGGAAGGCTATAATACAGATGACATATTAGGAAAAGAAGGAAAGAGAATCAAGGATTAAAATGAAACATTATTTAAGACCCAGTGGATTTTGTTATTTGTGAAAAAGTCATAGAATTTGGAATATTAGAAGCAATGTGTGTGGAGGTTCCTCATTGAGCTATGAATTCCAAGATCAGCAGTTCTAAACCACCAGCAGCTCCACTGGAGAAAGACCAGACTTTCTACTCCCATGAACAGTTACAGTCTCAGAAATCCTTTAGAGGGTTATTCTGAGTCAGCGTTCACTCAGTTGAAGTCAGTTTGGCTTTGGTTTCATATTAAAAACAAGGATATAGTCTTGTAGCTGTAAGTAGCTATAATAATATCGGAATTGAATGCTTTAAACGTGATTATTATTGTAAATTTTCCATGACAATTGACGCCCATTTTTTGTGTAAATAGAGTCCAATCACAAAAGGATTGATTCTGTAAAAGTGAATAATTCAGGTACTGTGATACAGAGTTAGCCTACATTGGTCCAATATCCTTCTCTCAACAAGGTTTAAAAATTAGTACCAGGGGCTAATAAAAGACAATATTAAAGGTAGATCATTATGCCCCAGGGGCATGATCGATACAACTCTACTATAAATTAACAAGGAGGTTTTGAAATGGATCCCAAAGCAAATTAAAAAACCAACCAACAAACAAACAGAAAAACATAGATCCAACAATGGGTTTGGGGTTCACACTAAATCCTAGTTCTAATTTAAGACCAATTATTTCTTACATCATGGTCCTGTTCAATACTCACCCTCAGGAGGGGAACACAGGAGATATGAGCACTATAGCAAAATGTGGTGAATAAATTGGGTGGTGCCTGGCTATCAGATATAATAGTGTCTGGGGTCTTATAGGTTTATCTCCAAATAAGCAGCCATCTAAGTGAGATGTCAATTAAGTCCAGCATCATTAGTCACTTCAAGGATTGTGAATCATATAATCCAAAGTCAATGGAGGGAATAACATCACAGTCTAAATAATGAGAATCTGATTTGCAGAAGGCTAGGGAGGACAGTGGGAGCCTAAGATATATTGGTTGGAACTATATAAGAAATAAGCCTCCAGTGAACTCCCTCTCTCCATAATTGAGGGATGGGAGGAAAGTGTTTACTAAACAGAGTGCCCTGGAGAGATGACTATCGAAGGTCAAAGGGAAAGACCTGACTGGGATAGTTAAAACCTTGTCAGTTGATTCCTTCACTGATACACGCTGGACCAGATCTGGTTTTCAACATTTTCATTTTGTTTTTTGTTTCTATTAGGGTTTATCTGAGATGTGTTATGTCATTGAAGGTCACTCTCTTGAAGCTGGGTTATGTCTTTCTGCTGTTCGTTATATAAAGCCCAGGATTGATGACCCTATAGGACAGCAAGCAGAATAACGGTTTCAGGGAGAGAGGGGCACAATGGTGGTGAGGAGGAGTGTAAGGTGGACAATGTCCAGGAGTCCTGGAAAGAAAATAATTTGGAAAGTGATTGTGATATCAATTGTACAGTCTAGAAACTGATGGTGGTAGTAATTGTACACTACTGCTTGATGCAATTGAACTATGGAATGATATATGTATTAACTTACAAATTAAAATGAATATATATCAAAATCATGTTGGAAAAGTCTTGGCAGTACAATATTATTTTTATAATGTTGAATGTGTGGCATAATTTTTAAACGGTTTTTCCAGGATAAGACACTTTCCAAATGTGTGTAATTCTCATTTTGTATTTAAAAGTTAAAATAAAAGTAATATTATATCCAAGATAATATACATATAATCCACATAGTTTGAACTAATAAAAATAATCATTCTTATGAAAATGATGTAAGCTATATTGATTTTAATGGAAACTATAATGGGAATTGTAAATAACAAAATAGATCTGATATTTTAACTAGGAGCATGCATCTGTAAAATATTACAATGCACGAACAATCATTTTAGATTACTATGTTTTATTTTTATTTCAGTAAATTCTTTTGGTCAATCCTCTAATGAAGTGTCAAAGATTTCCAAAGCAATTCTGTGTGACATAACCAATTCAGTGTGTTTAACATTTTATTCATGTGTACATTTTAGTCTACTTTCATATAAGAATAAATCTATTATACTCAAAAGATGGGCAACACAAAGATATTGACAAGTAGGACAGTAATTTGCCTTTCATTCCTACGGGAATATTAAGAAATTGTTGCTAAAGCTCGTCCAAGAAAAGAAAAATACAATGAACAGCAAATATACAAAAAAAAAAATCAAAGAAAGATAGTTGACTTGTTAATTCCTGTTTGAGTTAGTGAGAGGATTTGTTACGACAAAGTACACTCCCAAATAAGAAAGGCTATTTGATACAAATACTCATGGTATTTTTGTCTGGGTTAAAGGTATCTGTCTAATATGTTGATATTTAAATAAACTATATAAGCAAAAAGAGAGACTTTTGTAAGCTATTTATCATATGTGACTTAACAACTGCAACTAAAATCGACTTATTCTCCTGGTAGCAATTTTTTCCAACCATGAATCATGTGCAATTTTGACAGCTAAGAATACTGGCTTCATTTAGTTCCTAATGTCTGCTCTCATCACTCTTATCCACTTTAAATTAGCAAGATGCAGCTCCAATTCTGTTAAAAGGGAACAAACACCCAAACATTGCTCTCTATATTTTTGTCTAAAATATCAAGTACTAGTTGATGTTTGGTTCCCACGGTCTATATTAATTATTCATCTATTGATATATTATAAAATGAACCTTGTAGTTGCTAGGTGACATTGATTTGGTTCCAACTCATAGAGACCTATGTACAACAGAACAAAACTGCCCCACCCTGTGTAATCTCATAGCTGTTTCTCTCCACTTTATCAAGCATGATGTCCTTCTCCAGGAACTGGTCTCTCCTGACAACATATTAAAAGTATGTAGAGTGGAAGCTTCCCACCCTGGCCTTAAGCAGCACTCTGTACATACTTCTTCCAAAGCATATCACTTTGTCCTTTCAGCTGGCTATAGTATTTTCAATATTTTTAAAAATTTTATTTATTTATTTTTAATTTTCAATATTTTTTGCCAGCACCACTATTCATTGGTCTTCTTTTTTGGTCTTCCTTATACAATGTCCAACTTTCACAAGCGTATGAGACAATAAAAATCACTACAGATTGAGTCAGGTGCACCTTAGTTCTCAATGAACATCCTTGCTTTTCTGTACTTGAGGTCTTGGCTGTCAATTTTCCATATGCCAGGTGTCCTTTAATCGCTTGACTGTTGTTTCCATGCTCATTGATTTTGTATCCAAGTAAGACAAAACCTTTGACAACTTCAATCTTTTCTCCATTGATCATGAGGTGAACTACTGGCCGAGCTGCGAAGATTTTGGTTTTCTTTACATTGAGTCACAATCCATAGCAAAGGCTGCATTGAGTTCTTCAGGTCCTCCGCACTTTCAGCCAGCTGGGTTGTGTCACCCGCATGTCAAAGTTTGTTAATAATCCTTCCTCTAATCCTGATGCTACCGTCCCTTCAATAGTCCAGTTTCTCTGATGTTTTGCTCAGTATACATTTTGAATAAGGATGGAGAAAGCATACACATTTGTCCCACACTTTTTATAATTTTAAACCATGTAGTATTCCCTTGATCTATTCACATAACTGCCTCTTGATCCATGTACAAGTAGCACACGAGCACCGTCATGTGTTTTGGAAGTTCCATTCTTCTCATGTTTATCCATAGTTTGTCATAATCCACAAGGTCAAATGTCAATAACACACAATTAAACATCTTTCTGGTATTCTATGCGTTCAACTAAGATTCATCTGACATCAGCAATAATATCCCTTGTTCTGTTCTCCTTTTCTGCATCCAGCCTGGACCTCTGATAGCTCCCTGTCAATGTACCGCTTCAACCATTGTTGGATGAGACCGTATACTGTTTGTAAATGTGTATGCATATGCAATAAAGTTCTACTTTCTGAAATAGAGGTGAAAGAGATTTCATCAGTGGGCTATCATTTTCCATTTTCTGTTCTCTAGTGATATTAACTAGCCTAACTCTTAAGTAATGATATAGCTACATCTGTACTCTTCCACACAAGTTTTTGATTATGTATTCAAAAGTGATGTTATATTAAAGTTGATGGTCAGTTTGCCAGACTCTTTCAATACTAATGTCCTCATTCTCATATACGATCACTATTGCACAATATTAAGTAGTGATTTTATTAGGGATTCAGAGAGAGCTCTGGGGATGCTGGCATACTTTCATTTCTTGATTTATGTGGCAGTTATATAGTTATTGCTGTATGAAAATTCACTGGGTTCTATGCAGTTTTCTTGTATTCAAGAAGTTAACAAAATAAATTTTTTAAATGCATTTAATAAAAGCCATTTACAAAATTAATAGATGTGTGATTGGTTAAGAATAACTTGTGTCACTAAATTATGCTCTTTCTTTTCTCTGGGCTTTTGTGTGTATCGCTGCATATCAATCAATAGCGAACATCTGGATCATGAGTGGGCTTTCCGAAGATTTCAGGTATGCAACTTTTGAGTCATACTCTACAAAAACCACTTGGGTAGAAAAATAAATATGTCTCTGTGACCTTTACCATGTTTTTTCACAACAATCATGTCCCTTTCGAACACATTTTCCTCTACTTTTGTGAGTCGCCAAAATCTGTGTTTGCAATGGAAATGTACATTATTAAGGTAAATGCAGTCATTCTTCTAAGTTTGAAAAATACTGTGAAATTTTCCATTAATCATAGCTCAGAAAATGTGAGGCCTCTGCTTTATATTTCTCCTAATCTCTCACACCTTATCAACAGGACGTAATCCATTACTTGTTCTAGAAGAGACACTTCAGGGGCACATATCCTAGGCTTACAATGTGTATTCATGTAGAAATTGTGTTATCAATATAAAAATATTACAGTATTATGATGTGGATCATAAATTTAAGTAAAAGATAATGAATCCTTTGCTTCTGTCTGCAGAACATATAAATATTATGTCTTCACTAATCTTACATCTAGTAACTAATTTATAAGGGGCAAAGTATTTTTCTCTGATTTTCCAACTTCAAGTTCATATAAACTAATATACCTGCTCTTCACTTATCAATTATGTCTTCAGTCACCATCTTATATTTACAATAGTAAAAACATCTCCCTTCCATTTATTTTGCCATTTCGTGATGAATATCTCACAGTGACAAACACTGTAGTCAGGAGGAATGGCTCAATTTGTAAATCAACTTGACTGGGCCATGGTTCTCAGTGGTTTCACAGTTAATTAATGATGTAGTTTGACAGTGACCAAATTATGGAATATTCCTTCATTTCATGGTTTAATGTGATCATTTCCCATTTTTACACAACACCAATCTTCTCAAATCGATCTGGTATTGTGAAAGTGAGAATGACCTGTATTTTCGGCTTCATGAAATTCGTTCTGGGAAAGTGGAAGGTCATTTCTCATGTTTAATTCTCTGAGTCTAAAGAATGCTAACTCTTACATTTACAACCAACTAAAGTAATGACTTTACAATTCATTGTTAATTGCTGTTTGTGGTAGTTACATAATCCATGTGATGCATATGAACTGCCAAGCAATGTACCACCAGAGACACTTTATGCTCCCAGGCACCCACAATTTCACATAGACCTAATAAATGTTCAGCAAAAAGAGTGACCATTTTAATCATAGATTTAATTCAAGGCATTAACTTCCAAATCATAGTGTTCTTTTGATTTTGGAAACATATTAAACAGATAACAGTAATTTACCTACTCAGTGATAAATGTAGAGATCAATAGACCCATGAGAGCAAAGAAATTGAGGTGAAAACTTAATTCTTCTTCTTTTTGGTATGTGGAGCACAATTCTTCTGCATTATAACAGATGAGCTTTACCAGTAATGTTTATGTTGTAGAGTGTGTTAGTCCAGGTAGACTAGAGAAACAAATTCATGGACACACTCATATGTGTATAAGGCAGAGGTTTATATACAAGAGCAGTTGACTACTGAGTAAACATCCCACCCCAGTCCAAATCAAGCCCATATGTCTGATACCAATCTCTAAAGGCCTCTTCAGACTCATGAAACACATGCAATGATGCTGAATGCAGAATGATCACAGGACGGTGGGTAGAAAGTCTTTGGATCCAATGGCTTTGTAAGCATCTCAGTGCCAACAAAGGTCCCTCTGTGGCTTCTCTAGCTTCAGAGATCTGGTTGTGTCCATGTGGCTTGTCCGGCGTAGGGCTAGGGTATTTCCATGTGTCTTGTCAGATGCAATGTCTCCCAGGGAGTGAGCAGAGAGAGAGAGGTGTCTCCTGCCTCCAAGGAAGAAATACAGGACTTCCCAGAGATCTCAGGAGAAGGCCATGCCAACACATAGGCCTCATCGGTTATATTTTGATTGACAGACAAGACTCCACCACTTCACTTGTAATGCTCTCAAATTGACACCAGATTGTGTAACTACCACATGGAGGTATAAAGAATGCCTAAAGCACTTAACTCAAATTTAATTGGTCTAATGCCTTTTCATGAGGCTGCCTCTTCTCCATCAGAAATTTGAATAGTAAGTGTAATTTAAGGCTTTGTCAATATTTGTCAATATTTGGATTTGAATCTCAATTGTTTTTGTTTATATGCTAGAGATAAACATTTGTACCAATCATAAGCCCAGTTCATGTGTAGGAGACATAATTATGGTTTGTGGGTGTTCCCCAAAGTTCGTTGAAGAATATGGCTGTTCATCTCAGTTGGCGATAGAACAAGTGGTAGGTGTTGGGCTTGATCCTTTCTTGCTTTCTGGAATAATGCACTCAGACATGTGAAGTGTTGTATGATTATATTTATTCACCAACTTGAAATGCAAGCAAGCCCAACAGCTCTTCTTTCCTTCCCTGTTTTAAAATTAATTGATGTTTTTTCTTTTGCTTATTGTCAGATAAAATGTAATAGTCCCCTGACATGTAGTGTCAATCCTATGTGTAAGCAAATTAATAACAAAAAATACATTGATATTTTAATATTGTTAAGGTTAAGGATGTGCACCATCTGAGCTGGCCATGATTCTCATTGGTTTCTCAGGTATTGTGTAAACAACCTTCATTTTGTGATCAAATATGAGTAGTCCTTCAATTGAACCAGCTTTCTTTAGGGGTTGGCCCTCAGCTTGTCTATATGGAAGCTATGTCAAAGCTAGCTCTTTCGATTATGGATCCGACTCCTCAGCCTATGACCTCTGATTCTTGGAAATGAGTCAACAGTGGGAATCCACTACTCTGATCCCCCGCGAGCCAGCAACTTGCTGTCTGATTTACTGCACTTGGGTTCTTCAGCCCCTGAAACCACCAGTCGGAAGTCTCTAGGCTGATTCCTGATCCGGAGTTTTGGGATTTGCCACCCTTTACAACTGAATTAGCAATTTCCTTGAAATAAATCTATCTCTATATTTGTGTTTATATACTTACAGACACCACCGGAGAACCAGCCTGGCAAATTATACCTGAAATAGAATATTAACTGTCAACATAGAGCCATGACTTGTAGAGTGATAAATTCTTCTGTTCTACATTCATTGGATTACATTGTTCTGAGTGGTGTTGCCTGTGCAATTAGTTCAGCTTTATAAAGTGTCCTGTTTTTGTCTGTCTCCCTCTCTTGACACAGATTTCATGAAAATTAATTGTGAGAAATGGAGAGAGATGCTGTATAAATTGACAGAGAAACTGTTGTTTTCACTACAAACACTTGTAAAACATTCCTTTTCTTTTTTGACTGCATGCAAGAGATTTAGATCATATAATATAACATGAGAAAAAATAAAGTTTATAAATTAATAAATTGCTAGACATATTTGTATATACTACTCAATAAATGACCTAAATATTAATTTTGGTTGCTTTTACACATCAAAAATGCATTATATTTTATAGCTTTTTAAAAAGTTTATGCTATTTTAATACTTATCATTTTACTTGCTCTCTGTCGTGAGGTCAGTTTCCACTCCTGGCCGTCTGTGTACAAAGTAGCGACAAGGCCACCGCATTGAGGAAGCAGATTGTCAGACCTGTTCTTTGGCGCCTCAGGTCCATTTGAAGCTATCAGGTCCACTGATCGCTTTCAGTTAGTAGTTAAGTATTTATTCATTTGCACCACCCAAAGGACAGAAGCTTTTAATATTAATTATGCCAAACACACAAATATATTCCTCTAGTATTAATACTGTGTGTTTTTAAGAAAAAATTCCTTAAAGTGAAGTCATAATTTCATCTACTATGTACTTTATATTATTAATTAGAAATATATAACTATATTAGCAAATATTTTTTAAAATTTTATCTTCTATGTTTTTATCTTTAATTGGTTTAAACAACCTATTACCTTAACTCTGACTCCATAGGACATGAACTACACTCTTTGTTAATACATATCACAACCAATTTTTGTCTTTTTTTTTTAATTTTTAAAAAATTAAAAAAAAATTTTTTTTTAATTTTTGTCTTTCTATTGCAGTTTTACAATCATCTCATCAAACTTCTTGGAAAAGTCTTTAAGGAAATTAATAGCAGTGACACTCAAATAATACATTAATTTGAAATTAACCAACCTATTTAAGTTGCTGACTTTTGTGCATGAACTTGTGATTTTTCTCAATATGTTCAGACTTTATTAAATTCTTTAAAATGTAGATTTATTTTATCTATCTTTTATTACACTAGTTTCAAGGCTATAATATATTGGAAGTTATCAAAAATAAATTATTTGTTTCAAAGCTATGTATTTAAATTTTTTTTTACAAAACAACCTTAACACTTTCAAAGTATTTTCCACTATGCTTAATGCATTTGTCTAATCTGCAATTCCATTCTTGGAAACATTTTTCTAACTCATCTGTTTCAAACTCCCCTGACAGCACCTTACTCGTTCTTGTGTTCATCTGTTCTATGTTGGTCATCAAATTGCTGTCCTTTCATGTCCCTCTTCATTCACAGAAACAAAAAGAAGTCTCACAGAGTGAGGTCAAGTGAGTGAGGTGCATGGGGCCAGAGAGGCATGCCATTTGGGGCACACGGAGAGTGCTGCGTGAACAGCTGCATTGTTGTCATTGAAAAACCAGTCCCCTGTCTGCCACAAATCAGGCCTTTTTTGTCACACACTGTTATGCAATCTTCTCAGAATCTCCAAATTAGAAAGCACGATTAACAGTCTGACCTGGCAGAATAAACTCCAAATACACTGTTATTAGTCGACATAGTGATCCCTTTGGGACTGATGGACGTCCAGAATGAGGTTTGGCATCAATCGACATTTCACATTTTGAAAGGAGAAAACTACTCTACACTTGAGTTTTTCCACAGCATTGTCCTCGTAAGCTGTGTTCAGGATCACAGCATTTCCTGCGGCCTTTTCCCTAGCAGGAAAACACACACACACACACACACACACACACACACACACACACACACACACAAAGGAGGTTTGAGCGAAACTGCTTTTACGAAAAAATACACTGTGACCAGAGATAACCTTCCCGGGAGACCTCACTGGGTGCACTAACTCAGAGCTAGTTGCTCCATGCTTGCAAAGCAGGGAAAATGTCCTACAAATGCTCTGCCCAGCACAGCTTTTTTCCATTATTTTTTTTTGGGGGGGTTACCGCTCATATATGTTGGTTAATATAAAATACATTTTTTCACTCATCTTAATGACATACAATTCATATATCACACAATTTAATAGTTCAATCACATCAAAAAAATTTTGTAATCTTTTCCACAATTGTTTTTATATTTTCTTCATTTTTTTTACTCATTGTTATTAGCTCTCTATTTCCTCCTAGCCTCCTGTGTCAGACCCCGAAAGACTCACAAATCCAGTTACGGTCTCCTATCCTGGATTTCACAAACTGAAAAACATTAAAAACAAAAATCTCTGAAGGCAATAACAAAGAAAACAGATACACTCTGTTTTGTAAGATGCCATTAAAAGTGTTTGCAGTAACTAGTTTGAACATGAGGGGGTTGGGCAATATTCTGTGATATGTTCACTATCTTCACCATAATTGCTATATTTGAGTTGCAACATTATGTCAAACCATCCCCTTGAGGGTCTCCATAGTTTTTACCAACCCTCTACTTTACCAAGCCAACTTTCGTTTTCCAAGGACAGGACACTCCTGATAATATGCCCATGGTATTCCAGAGGAAGTCTCGTAACCTTTCTTTCTAAGGAGCATTCACTCTGTGCTTTGTCCAAAACAGATTTCTTTTTCTTCTGGATGTTCGCAGTGCTTTAAATATTCTTCACTAGCACCGTTATTCAAATGAATTAATCCTTCTGTAGTCTTCCTTATTCATTGTCCAAATTCTACAGATGTAAGAGGTGATTGTAAATATGTTTTCAGTCATGTGCATCTTAGTCCCCAAAGTTATTTCTTTGTTCTTCAACACTTTCAAGAGGTTTTGGACAACAGATTAGCCCAATACAATATACATCTTTTGATTTATTGGCTGCCACTTCAGTATTTTCTCCATTAATCATGATGTTGTCTATTGGTCCAGTTCTGAGGATATTTTTTTCTTTCCATTGAGTTGCAATCCATACTGAAGTTTACAGTTATTAATTTCATCAGCCAGAGCTTCAAGTCCCCCTCACTTTCAGCAAGCAAGTTGTGTTATCTGAATACCAGAGATTGTTGTCAAGCCTTCCACAATCTCGATGCCATGTTCTTCTTAGATAGTCCAGCTTCTAAGATGATTTGCTAAGTATATAGTCTCAATCAATGTGGTCAAAGTCTACAAGGCTGATGCACACCTCTCCTGAGTTCATGCCATCCTGATTTGTTTTGTGGGTCAGATTGCTTCCTGTTTTGTGGACAGGGTTAGCATGAGCACAATAAAGTATGCAGAAATACCCTATATTCTCAATGCTATCTATTTTTTGTATTTTACCCTATTTCCCCCAAAATAAGGCAGTGTCTTATATTAATTTTTGTTCCCAAAGATGCGCTAGGTCTTATTTTCAGGGGATATCTTATTTTTTCCATGCAGAAGAATACGGTGCACAATTATTGTTTATTGATCTATTAAAAGAGATCTCGTACTTCTTGTCTGCTCTGGTTGTGCTGATACACGGCCAACAGTGAGCTGTGTATCACTAAGGTCCAGAGTCCAGAGTTAAGGTAGCTTCTGGGGCCTTATTTTGGGGGAGGTCTTATTTTTGGGGGGATGCCTTATATTTCAGCAAGAGGCAAAACTGTAAGTAGGTCTTATTTTCGGTGAATGTCTTACTTTCGGGGAAATAGGGTATGATTCATACCGTTAAATGCCTCTGCATAGACGTGTCTAAATGTAACTCAAATCCTGTCACACTTGGGCTCAAAGACCTTGAATGCGTTCCCATATCACTCAGAATGCAACTGAAAATTTAACTCTGGGCTCAACCAAAAACGTGACAGTGACATCATGCTCAACCTCACTGGCATGGAGTCGGTGTCCACTCACAGATGCCCAGTAGGGGAATTGCTGGGTGGTATGGTAACTCAATTTCCATCTGTTTTAGATATCGCCAGATC